>NC_090923.1:342880211-343183242 GCF_040938575.1 Ambystoma mexicanum | reverse complement strand
CCCATCCTACCAGGAACGATATTTAGGAACTCTACCCCCACCCCCTTTTTACAACATGAGCACTTTCACACGGACAGCCCGCTATGAGAGAAAACAGACTAACACCCAAGCAGTATACTTGATGTGTCCTAATACAATGGTCAAGCGAGGCCAGGCAACTACTGACCATCACACACACACATCTGACTTCCATTAAGCTTCCCCATACGGATAAAAGGAGGAGCACAAGAGCACACTCTGAGAGAGGCAAGGAACAACATGAAACAGCAGTTCCGAGATGGCAGCTGAACAAGAGCGAAGAAAGACGGAAAAACAGAAGGGGATCGCAAGGAGGGAAGTTCCCATGACATTTTCAACAAGGAACCGTTACTTTCCAGAAACCTTGAGAATAGGAAGCGTAAGACCAGGAAACCAGGCTGAAGAATCCTGCATTGTGTGTCGGAGATACCCAGGGCCATCCCGTGTCAATAATCAAGGCGGGGAGAAGTAACAGCCTCTGTGGTACCGTCCTTGGCTCCAAGAACAAAGCAGCGTCAATGAAGTCAACACAGCCGGTAAGTTGGGGCGACCGATACAAGACCGGTCTGTGTTGAAGCAAAGGTTGCAAGTGGCAACATTGTATGGCGAGCGTTGGAACGAACATTGTTAAAACGCGTGTCATAACAGACACCAGTAAAGTTCAACTGCTGAATGATTGAACTTTAAAAGCAAGATACAATACCTTTGACAGAGTGGTCCATCACTGTGTCGGTGCTCAATCGAAGGTCTCTGTAAAGGTATGCAGCTGAAAAGTGGCAAAAGTGAAAGTGAGAGAAAGGTTATATCAAGAAGAGAACAAGTAATTGTGAATCAAAGAGGTTCTGCGACGGATCAAGCAAAATCCCACGCTCAGTCAAAAGTCTTCGATTTTAATGAAGTAGAGAAACTTTGGAAAAGTAGATAAAATTGGTGCCAGCCTTGCGGAGGGAGCCCAATCGCAGATTATGTGTTAAAGTGGGTCTGAGCCCGGCGGAGTGGGTCCCGGGGTGAACAGTAAATCACCTGAGAAGTTGTATATGTGAAATCCTAAGAAGAAAGGAACTTTAATGTTTGTCGTGTTGCATCAGGCCCTCTGAAATAAGAGTCTTTGATTGGCAAAGAGACTTTGGCACAGAAGGCCCTGATGTTGAGGTTTTGAACTGCATCATGGTGCTAGAGAAGCCAGAGAGTGGGGTAAATTCAAGTATGCTGCCTTGTCCCGTGCTGAAAACGTGGGGGAAGGAAGCCAACGGCTTGAATATCCCGACATATCATTTCTTGAACACTTTTCTTTTGCATAACATTGTTTCCCACACTATTTGTATTTAGAGTTAAGGATTGGAAATATGTTTATTAGTATAGACCCTTTTATTTTGATAGACTCAACTAGGACTGCGCTATTATTTGATGGTCGTAGCTTGCTCCCATCTTTAGATTTAGGATTAGATAGGCCTTTTACAAACCCAATTGAAGTTCAATAAACACCCTTGAACTGTGACCACTTGTGTCTGTCTTATTGTTTGCTAGCATGCCTTTCTTACAAAAGCTACAACAAATACAGAATGCACCTGTGTGACTACTCTTTAAACTCACCAGAAGAGAACACATTACTCCAGCCCTAAGAATGCTGCACTGGTTGTCAGTCAAAAAAAATGAATCCCCTTCAAAGCACTCTGTAAAACACGCAGTGCACTCCATGGCCAAGGGGCAGAATTTATACAGGAGAAAAGCACCATCTATAAACCAGCCCGAACCATATGATCCAGCAACGACATCCGCAAAGAAATGAAAACAATACTCAAAACAAAAATTAGGAGGATCAGTATTCTCCAGCATAGCAGTGAAACTGTGGAACTCGCTCCCGATGGAAATAAGAGCCAGAGAGGACCACCTCAATTTCCAGAAGATGCTAAAAACATGGCTGTTTAATGCTTAGAGCTGAAGAAAACGTCTGAGAAACAAAAATCCATCAACTGCAACACAAGAGAAATCAGTGAGAACGGAACACCCAAAACCAAACACGAACCCAATAGGAACATGACCTATCTGATAGTACTGAAATGCGTTGCATAACCCAACCATCATATTAATAACTCCCTCGATCCACAACATACCCTCACCACACTACATAACCTGCTGAACACAAATGCTGACACTAGACACTGAAACTACAGACAGTCTACCATCCAGCCACAACACCCGACTCAGATACGGCCTTGGTAAACAAAATATATCTCATCATTCAGGCATGGATGGCCACACACGGTTTATGCCTGAATGATGAGAAAACCGAAATCCTGCTCCTCGGATCCAACACTAATCTAAAAAAACTCAGCTCCAACTATAAGGCCTTCAACATTGATGGCAACACCATCACAGTGGCCAAAAAAGTGAAAACGCTAGGCTTGCACCTTGATGCAACCATGTCACTAAAAAAACAAATCAACTCTCTAGCATCCTCTACCGCCTACACATGCAAGCTAATCATGGCAAGTAGAGCCTTCCTCACCCAAGCTAGCTGCATCATCATTGCCAATGCCCTAATACTATCCAGGCTTGACTATTGTAATGTCATGTACCTAGGAGCCAACAAATACATTACCAACAAACTACAGACACTACAAAATAACGCTCTCAGAACAGCCCTTAACCTACCCTCCAAGGAACACATTTCCAACAAAAGGAGAGAACACAAATGGCTCAAAATCCCTAACCGCATCTCTCTCAAAACAGCATCAGTTTCTTTCAACTGCTTAAACAACGCAGCCCCCCCTATCTCGCATCCAGAATAAAGAAAAAAACCTCCACCCGCCCCACCAGAACAATTAACTCTTACTGCCTGCAGGTACCCAACTTCAGACAAAAGAAAACCGGCGGCAGTAGCTTCCCTGTTTTGGCAGCCCAACATTGGAACGCCCTCCCACTCAACATTAGGACAGACCAATCCTACTACAGCTTCAGGCGAAACACCCTCACCTGGTTGCGGTCCAATGATCCCCATGACTAACCCTACCATCTCACCCGCCCATGCCTTTGCTCAAACCTGAATGCTATGCACAGCATTAAATATGTAAATATGTAAGTGCAACCGAACTGCCTCTATGTACAGCACTAAATATGTAAATATGTAAGCAATTTATTAACTACAGGTATATATGCACATTCCACGCAATGTAATGCTATGCCTCTCTTTCATGTGTGCCTTATCCTGCAACTAAGTTTTTATGTAATCCTACCTTCCTGCTCTCTGTTGCGCCCTGTTACCTCTTGGTTTTGCGCGCCATACTAAATAAACAAACAAACGAAACATGATGGAAACCACTCCATACATTCGCCCAAAAACAACATACAATCGCCTATCTACCAATGGTAAGATGGTGGAAATTGTGAGCACTTCCACTGCTAGGCTACAGAAGATCCTGCCACTTCTGTACTACCCACACTGACTACTCAGCATGCTGTCCATCCCCGTACGCCCATGGACAACCAAAGGGGCACCCTACAGCTGCAGCTCGGGAGGGGCACCATGGATGGTGAGCGCTGCCATTGGTGTGTTCAGTTGAGGGCCCAGCCACTTCTGCGCTGCCGCCATCATGTTGTGGCACTTTGTGGACTGGCTTCTTCACCCGATAGATGGTACGATGGATTTGTTGGGAGTTGTCTGTGTGCTGCACTTAGATGGATGTCTTGGGAGGGGCTAAGAAATGCTTCACATTTGTCAATATCATGGGGGTAGGAAAGGTGTCACCTTTCGATGGATTGTTGGGTATAGGAAGTGTGTACCACTTGGACAGACTTTGGGGGTGGGAATCGTGTCACACTTAGAAGAATTTCTGGGGGTACGAAATGTGTCATGCTCAGACAGTTGGGGGTAGGAAATGTATCACCCTAGGATACATTTTGGGAGTAGGACATGTGCTACAATTAAATGGATTTTGGGGATAGGAAATGTGTCGTACCTAGAGAATTTTCTTTTTTCGTGTAGAACCATGTAGCACTTGGATAGAAAATATGTTGCACTTAACTATATTTTGGGGGTAGGAAATGTGTCTCCCCTAGATGAACTGTTGTGAGTGGATGGACTTTGGGGGTGGGAAATGTATTACACTTAGATGGAGTATTGTGGTAGGAAATTGTAAAGACTAGAGGGGGGGTATCTGTACTCCTGATCTCTATATGGCAGAGTAGAAGCACAGAGCACCCCAGCCGAGGTTCTCTATTTGGTAGCTTGTACGAGCAACCAAGGCTTACGCCCTAAGCTTAAACCCTCAGAAGGTGATGCCGGCTGGTTCTTGAGTACAGTCTAGTCTAGTCCCTAAGCCCCCACAAAGGAATGTCCAAACACTATGTTAGTGATAACACAGTTCTTTATATA
This sequence comes from Ambystoma mexicanum, assembly GCF_040938575.1. Classification (NCBI taxonomy): domain Eukaryota; kingdom Metazoa; phylum Chordata; class Amphibia; order Caudata; family Ambystomatidae; genus Ambystoma; species Ambystoma mexicanum. Next base: position 343,178,849 of record NC_090923.1, on the reverse strand, counting down.
AATAAGGATTTGATTATGTACACATACAATAACACACTTTGTGTTCAGGAAATTCTAAAATGATAAATATATACAGTCTCTATGTGGTACCACAGTTACTCTTGGATTCCATTAAAATGCATCAACTGTAGACAGTTTCAAATGACATACACATCAATTAATATTGTGAAACAACAATAGATTTGAGGAGAAAAACAAGTTGGTTAAACAATTGGCAGAATACTGGCCCCGTTACCTAGACACGGTTCTGTGTTAGGATCCCGGTATGCAAAGATATAAAACAAGCCCAGTCCATATATTGATTTTAAGAGTTTTATTTCCTTCTATAAAGTTCTACCACCCCAATGTACCTGGTTTAGCAGAGTTAGACGTCGGGTCTTCGACGTATCCTTCTTGAGTGAACTCCCTTTAAGGCAGAAGCTACGGATCGTCGAGATCCCACAAAGAAAAGGTGAACAGAGACATCGAGGCAGCAGCTTCGGTCCTGGCGGTGCTCGTCGACGATCGGTCATGGACATCCTGCGAAGATGAGGCTTCCGGTGCACCTGGACGACGATAGTTTATTGCCGCAAAGAGTCAATGAAGAACTTTGGCCCAGCAAGGGTGTCAAGTCTTCGGCGTCTTTGTTGTCTTCGAGTGGTGGGAAACCCACCGGCAGATTCTCCTCGGTCGTCGGCGGCCTTGACTTTCTCTGGTGGGACAAAGCGGTCGTCGTGATTCAAAGTGTTCTTAGGCGATGGAGTGTCGCGGCTCCAGTCCTCGGCGGCACAGCGGCAAGCTGTCCCGCTTCTGGGCGACACAGCTTCGATGGGCCTCCAGCAGTTACGGCGATCCTCCGAACCCTGGTCGACGGTGGTGGACCGAGTGCTTCTCTTCAGATTCTTCGGTGGTCCCCGTCTCCGTCGACAGTCTTCTGAAGGCTGACTTCCAGGGCACTTCGGCGAAGGTTAGCTGGTGCACGATGGTCCCTCATATCTCGGGAAGAGGTCCCCTAGCCAGGTCCTCTCTTGGATCAGTTCTTTGAAGGCACAACAGCTATCAGATTGTGTTGAAGGTAACACCAGTCAACCACCTTCTTCCCGCTTCGAGAATAAGCATCAAGTTTCGACTTCAGCTTCTGAACGATTTCCATCAATGAGAGGCCCCCAGATATACTGTTTGGTCTCTCATTCATTCTGCTGGGTCACACTCAGGCAACCAATCATTCAGAGGGGCATTCATGCAGGGAGGTATCCAATCAGGCTCACAGTGCATTCAGGCCATTTACTTTCCTCCAGACACTCACAACAAGTAATGTTTATGTACATTCAGCACTGCACGCTGCATTCATACCAGTTTCGGGCAGTGCTGTCTCATTAATTGTGTTTCATACCAGAAACGAGACAACCATAACATGAAGTGCATATTGGTCACACACTCCATTCACCCAGGTCCCACCCCTAGGGTGAACCCACAACATACAGTCACTGGGGAGGCTCCAGCCAGTCTGGCCTGGGCTTCCCCCACAATACCATATATGGAATTTACACCCAATAGCCAGTCAGGGGGAAGGGACAGAGTCAGGGCTCCCCAGGACTTTGGGAAAACAAGTTAACAGGCAATAGAAAACAAGAGGCCACAGGGGCCATCTTGTCTCCTATCCGGAATCAACCGATTCCAATGTCAGGGCCTGGGTATCCCAAAATGGAGGATATTCAGAGCACCTGTCAAATTCAGCAAGGAGCTGCCACCGGCCCATACCCTGCTCTGTGGGCCACACACAGGTGCCCAAAAACATATACTAGGGGTACAAGATTGTACCCCTACCCATGGTGCTATAAGGGTATCTCAAGGGTCTGTCACCATAACCAAAAAGAGGAAGAGCTGCACTGCCAGGAGACCCACATGGACTCCTGGGCAGAAAACAACACAGAACACTCATGAAAAAGGACAACAGGACAAAGATAGGGAGGCCCTGGCCCTCCAGTGCATGTCCAGCATCTCAGAATATGTGTTGCGATAAGGCGAATTATTCGGGGCAGGAGGTGTCACGCACCTTGATGGACATTTTTGGGGTAGGAAATGTGGTACACTTCAATAACCGTACTAAAAACTCAATTCTCACTCTCAGACTTTAAACTAAACGGAGAGCTGGGCCACTGGAGGAGGCCCCTGACTGTTGCACTGCTGGAACGCCATAGTAAAATGCAGTAGGTTTAGCCTGTACCCTGCCCCATTGACCTCAGCCGTAAGTAGGCCCCGAGCACTGGTGCATGGGTAGGGGTCAGGAAAGGCACCAAATTCTGCCGTAGTCACCCTAGTGCTAACGCTGCGCATACCCCCCTCTGCAGAGCAGCCCTACATCATTTTGATTTGTAGCCTGAAGGCCTGCAGGAGTGAGACGGGCCGCCAGCCTGAAAAGGGGAGCCAGAGGCAGGAAGTGAGTATAGCAATCCTGGCAATGACCAGCACATCCCGGTCTAAGGGGATTTGGCCAAGGGCAGGCGCCCTGTGTTAAGACGGATTTCTGAACTCTGACCTCGTGGGCAGAGGTTCACAAGGCCAGCCTAGTTTCTTGGAACTGGGTAACCTCTGGACAAGCCAGACCAATCAAGGGTAGCTATGGTCTGCAGTCAAGACTAAGTCTCAGGAGGGGTGAGGGTGACTAAACGACCTCAGTAAGCACAAAGAAAAAAGACACTTACAAATGACTCCCAGACAGGTGTATATATCAAAAATATAAACACATTTATTACAAGGCCTTTGCAACTCAACACACAGTAAAAGAATCACAGCAATACTATCAAACCAACACAACACAACCAATGCAAGATATATACAAGACCATAGGGGTCTAAAGGGTTAAAGGCACCAAATATGTTCACAACCTAGAGGGGAAGGAAAAAGTGGCAGTGCAGATAGTCTTTAGTCCCCTTCAACATCAAACACACACCTAACTAAGAGGCAGTCCAAACCCAAAGAAGAGAGGAGCCTTATGCTCAATAGTACATGCAGTGCAGGCGCACGCAGTTGTCCCAATAGGCAAAACGGGGTCTCTTCAGGGGTCTCTAGAAGGCAGAGGTGATTCCAAGGTTCGGGAATAGCTTGCTAGTTCACACTAGCAGTGGAAAGGAGAGGGACCCCCAGGTGCCACTTGTGCGTAAAAATGGATGGAGGCGCTAGGGGCCACCGGTTAGGATTACTCACCGGCCCCAGGCACACTCCGAACCAAACTTCACCAGTTGAGTCCACTGTTGCTGCAGGTTCAAATGCGACAAAAAGGGCGTCTCTGCGGCTTTCAGTTCCGGCGATAGTGATGATTCCCAAACGGGACAGTGGCGATTTCTCTGCTCCTGATGGATCGATCAGGTCAGTTCCACTGCAGTAGGCTTCAGAGTTAAGAGGGTCACCAATGCAGAGCACCTGCAAAGATCGTTACCACGGCTGGGCAACACAATAACCGCGTTTACTCTGGTCCTGGCGCACTCGTCTCACTTCAGACATGGGAATGCCAAGTGTTCGAAATTCGGTGTGAGGGTGCCGGGGACACATAGCTAGCAGTATACCAAGTTTCAAGGGCCTTCTCGAAACGGCGGTGGAGACAGAGCAAAGGTCCTGCGTGAGCTGGTCAGCCCACTGGTTGGCCCAGGGACACTTCGGAGAAAGCTTACTTGCAGGTTTTGTTGAAGGTGCCGAAAATAGTTGGTCCCACTATTCTAATTGGTCAAAGCGTCTTCGCAGACCTTCTAGGACGACCATATGCAGAGGGGCCCATGGGACGACAGCGTGCTCAGGGTGCTAAACCATCCAGCGGTTAACCAGCGGTTCCTCCACTCGGCTTCTTAGTTTCAGGATACTTGGATCCTATCCTTCGTTCAGTGAAAACTCCAGAGATCGACATGGTATGGGTGTTTTCAGCTTCCTCTTATCAAAAGTTCCCTTTGCGCCAGAACGGAGAGGACCCATGCTCACAAACACGCACTCCATACGTGGACCAATCATGGACCATGGTGGTCCCAGGCATTCACAGCACTCCAGACTCTCTTGCATGCAGGATGTATATTGGGGACAGATACCCCAGCCCACATCCTGAAGGCACACAAGGCATGCAGAAGCCCGCAGAAGCTTGCCGTTTTGCGGGAAACTCCATGACCAAATAAAGACTGACCCGGGTCGGCTCGACCTGGGGAAGGCAAAGGGGCAAGATGGCCAGAGGACAGGACAAAAAAGCTTGTGGCATGGCCATTTTGGAGCCAGGCCACCTATTCGTGCCAAATGTGGTTTACATGGTTTAAATGGCAGGAAAGGGTTAAAATTATATGAAAAGATAAGCTGCCACCAGCCCTGTCCATGTCACAACTGCACATCTCCCAAAAAGTCCTAGGGTCTTTGTAATTGACTATGAGACCCAAATGCACTGTACTGTAAGCCTTGTTACATGTTGCAGAAAAGTTGCAACATTGGAAAAGGGCTAAGGGAAACAAAGTCTCCCAGGACTGATTGTCTTAAGCGCATGTCAGTTTCCCCATATAAGTGAGCGAAAGCCCAGAGGGGTGCAGCTGAAGGCTGTACTCCTCTGGCAAAGTCAGACTAAGGCGTTTAAACAGCAGAAAAAAGTTTGGGGGTGTACAACTGGAGGGAAAATTACATATAAAATGAAATCTTTCCTAACACACTGCTGTCACAAGCGGTGGCAAGATCAATAGAGGAGACACCCTGAGCTCCCCCGGGAAGGTGACTGGGGGGGCAAAAGAAAGCCGACTGGTTGTTGCCTGTGGACCTGGTTGCACACATTGCGCCATAAAACTAGTGGCGCGACTTCCCCTTTGCCCCTGTGGAGGCACCACATACAGTGTAGCCCATCATAGGTGCTGTGCTCTTCGGGGTAGCTGCCCTGGACCGGTGACAAGGAGTCCTTTACCCTTGCGGGAATCAGTGACTCGAGGTATTGGACCCTCCAGCAGCTGGCTCTAATGGCTTACTATAGTAAAGGGTAAATGGACAAAGAGAAGACGAGAGACTGCCGCCTACTCTCCACATGCAACATGGGCCTCATCCCCAGGACATAAGTGTGCATACACTACTCATGAGCCGGAACGGCACATCAGTAAAGCGCGGACAGCGCAGGCAGTAGCAAAGAGGACACTGAAAATTCTAAGCTGCTTTCATTACACCACTGGGGCTCAACATTCAAGAGACTAGCCTGCAGGCCAAAACACTGACTGGGCTCGCTCCTGATAAACACCCAGATACTCCTGAGGGGCGCGCAAGGGCAACAACACTCACTAAATACCACATTGGTGCGGAAGACAGTCTGGATGCCTCCAAAGGCTGCTAAACCAAGATCTACCCAAACGACTCTGGATAACTATGCCAGAATCCCGGGACAAGTACCTGGGGGGGGGACATGGCGTTGTCAAAGGCAAAAGAAGGGGACGCCATGGACATGCACAATCAAGTGATTAAGGCAATTGCAGACTTAAATACCACATTAAGCACTCAGATTGAAGCCGTCAAGATAGACGTGGGTCTATTATGCCAAGATGGCAGGAACCTGGCTGAAAGAACTGAGTTTGGAAACTCAGGCAAAAGAAAACACTGCAGAGCTCCAGGTAACAAGCTCCAATGTCCATATCCTGCAGCAGAAAGTCAGCCTAGTTGAAAACAGGGTGGAGGACGCAGAGGGAAGGGCCCGCAAAAACAATGTCCACATTGTTGGCCTGCCGGAGGGTGAAGAGACAGCGACTCCACATCATACCTGGAAAATATGTTCCTGCAAGAAATCGGTCCAGGCAACCTCTCACAAGGCTTTGCAATTGAAAGGGCACACAGAGCCCTTACCAGATGGCCACGTCCAAGAGCCCCCTCAGACCCATAATTGCAAAGGTGCTGAACTATAAGGACAGAGAAAAGATCCTTTCATTTTCCAGGCAAGGGGGTATACTACGGAGAGCCTCAGCAGTCCTGGCAGTCTATTGCAGAAGAGCAGGGTACAATTTTCAGTGGCCAAATCGAGACTTAGGTCTGGTGGCCTGAAATATATGCTGATTTACCCAGCATGCTTAAAGGTCCTGTACAAGAACCGCCTCTGTTCTTTGACCTCCCGGAGGAAGCGCAGGAGTAGAGGACAGAGAGTAGATACGACCTCCCACCGAAGAAGGAGACACTTAAGTGTTACGCTCACCTTGCTCCCACAGGGGCGTCGATCGGACCCGGACAGCTGTGGTCTCCTTCAACGTGAAGCGTAATGCACAGATGACAGACTGGACTGGCCCGCCTAATCTTGTCTGCTTGACCCGTAGAAGTATTCTCCTGCAAGTGGAGAAAGGGATTTAACCACCCGTGGATTCTAGTAATGGCACCCCACTGTTCTCCCCACTAATCACCTCCGATATTCCCTTTCAGTAATCTCACCTTATGTTTTTGAATGATGAGCTCCCCATCCTGCGTGGAATGCAGGGGTGCGTAGATACCAGTTACTTCACTGGTTCGAAGGCGTTGAAAGAGTTCCGGATGAATATTGACTCTGAGGATCCTGGTGAGAACCCGTAAGTATAAAGTCCAAAGAGTTGAATATGTCCTATGTTCACTCTTGTCCCATTCCCTTCTTGTGTTGCAGCTGGGTCCAAGAGAAGATTTTCTTGTGGCAGCTGATGGCGTTCAGGTAAGAGTCTGTATTACCCAACACTGTCTGGTAAAAGATGCGTGTATTAAACTTGTTGTTTTCTCTCTCCTTACAGGTGCGGCGTAAGAAGTTGCGGGATGTTAAAGAATAATGCCTCCGGTGGTAAATCAGGTAAGTCTATGGTGGTAAAAAGAGATTGTATTTGTTGGCTCTCTCGGCTCACCTTATATTTCTTTTGTTCCCTAGATGCTGGAGTTCGGCGAGGAAAATGATGGAGGCAGCGCGGAATCGAAAAATGCTGTGAGGACTGGTGAGTATGGTGCGGTGCTGCAGCTGGCGATGCGACGCGTGCAGAAATAATGTCCTTTCCAAGTTCGAAGACGTGATGGATCCGGACTCAGGTAAGGAATTAAAATAATGTCCGTGTCCTAACCTTTCCTTCTTCTTTCCTCTTTTTCTAGGAGCTCTGGATTCGAGGTGGGCGTGGCAGACGACTGTATGCTGACTGCAGGCACGGGGAGCGTTACGCTGCTGGATGCAGAATAACGCGAAGCATGTGCTGCTGTTCGGGCGTGGTTTAAATAGCCTTCAAAGTAGTCCCAGATAAGAAGTTCCCCCAGAACCACACCCGAGTAAAAAAAATAGTCCCTGAAGTAAAGTAGTCCCATTCAGGCCTCACGTTGGCTTGACTTCATTGCAGCATGGTCTGCATGAGGTAAGTAATGTACATGAGCCTGGCGCCTATGGCGCCAGGACTGATTTCCTCTATGAGCCTGGTGCCAATGGCGCCAGGACTGTACCCAGACAGCCCCTAGCTGGGGCTGCTGGGCTTTTAGTAAGCACCTGGATGCCTGCTCCCGGGGCTGATGGGCTTGGTCCGGATGCCCGGGGGTAGGCATCATGACATAAGTTACACATCAAGGTACCACTGAGCTGACAGAGTACATACGACAATGCAGAGCCTACACCTGTCATACCTGAATTGTTTTTGCCAAAGACCGGGTGCCAGCTGGGGACCATAAGACAAATGAGCCATTAACTAGATGGTGCTTTCATCCGGTCCATGCTCCTTTCCCCTTGTGTTTCTTTTGTTTTTACGGCGAAACTCCCCTCACGTTGTGACTGGCACTTCCACAGAGGCAGACCTGGCCCATGGCTGTGGTTAACACACCCTAAGGGCTTTCTCCCTTTAATTTTATAGTTTTTTCTTCTATTTTGGGCATACACACCAGAGGCGACTGCAAGAAGCATGGATAATGATGCTGGTCAATTGTTCTTGGTTGGGGAAGTTGGGCATGTTAGAGAGGTTTATGTTTTGCCTGTACGAAAGCCCAAGACAAACCTCCGTAAAGATGATTTGAGCTGGTTGCTGCCTTGCAAGGACGAGGGGCGCCTGACCGGTCAGAGGTGGGGAGCCTCCTCGCGGTACAAAAACGTTCATGGCTCACCATAAATGTACTCATCTGGCATGTCAGGGGCTTGAACAATTACTTGAAAAGCAACAGGGTCCACTCCTACTTTAGGAGAAGTAAAATCGACATAGCTTTGCTGCAGGAGACGCCTGATAAACAGGCCGTGTTATCCAGCAAATGGAGCTGACGCGTGTTTGGCTCCACATTCTCTGCATGTGCCAGGGTGGGTCTTGATTTGGATAGCGCCTATGTTACCGTTTAACATTACCCAAATTAAAACTGATAACAAAGGCAGAATGGTGCTAGTACAGGGGCTCTTAGAACACATAGACATATGCTTGATAAACACGTATGCTCCCAACCACAATGCTGCTAGGCTCTTCCAATCATTATGTCCAAGGCTTTGCTCCTTTAGAAACAGCAACATGATATGTGGGGGGGGTGATTTTAACTGTACTTTAAATCCAGTATTGGACAGATCAGACACTAGGTTTCACAAACCCGCTCCACCCGCTAGGACCCAACAGACGCTCCTGTCATCATTCGATTTGTAGACATCTGGAGGACTCTACACCCAGGCACCGGACACTTCTCCCACTTCTCCGCTCCACACGCTGTCCAAACCAGGATAGATGACGTCTTTGTTGGTCAAGAGTTGGGTGACAGTTTTACACTTCCAGAATACAAACGCTGAGTTCTATCGCATCACGGCCCTCTCCGACTGCAATGGCAGTACGTACCCCCCAGACCACCGATACCCACATGGAGGTTGAGGAGTGAAGCCTTGCTTGACATCCCCTTCCGAGACCAGTTTAAAGATAGCATTGCTGATTACATTAAGCATAACACGGGCAGCGTCTCTAGAGCAGGTACCCTCTGGGAATCTCGTAAAGTGGTAATCATGGGCACCGACATTGCTAAATCCAGCAGTGTGCAGACTGTGATGGGCAGTGAACTAGCCTCCACAGAGGAACAGTTACAGACGCTTGAACAGACCCATGCGGACCATAAGGTCTTGAATGCTGAGGTTGCAGCGTTAAGGAATAGGTGTGTGGAGTGTTGGGAGAGGCTGGGTAAATATAACTACTCCAAATACGTTGAGAGAAATCATAAGGAGGGGGACCAGTCGGGCAGGTTGTTGGCTTGGTCATATAAAAAGGAAGAGCACCCGGAGCCCAATCCACTCGATTTTCACACAGAAGGGTCACCTGTGTTACACCCAAGAAGGAATTAACGCAGTCTTCAAGGACTTTTATCACTCCCTATACCGGGAGGGTCCCCAGGTATCTCATGCACATATACATAAAGTGTTAGTCGAGATAAACCTCCCTCGCCTAAGCCAAGAGGCGATCGATAGTTTGGAGGCACCTATCACATTGGACGAAATACAGAATATGATAAGATCATTGCAGACAGGCAAAACCCCAGGCTCGGATGCCTTACCCGGAGAGTTCAATAAATAATAGATGGAGGAACTAGCCCCTTAGCTCCCGAATGCATTTACTGACTCCTATGAAGCGGGAGTTCTCCCTCTTAGTCTGAGGGAATCAATTGTCATCCCCCTTCTCAAGCCCTGTAAACCATCAACGGAGTGCGGCTCATACAGGCCTCTGTCCATGATAAATCAGATAATAAAATACTGATGGCTACATTAGCGAATCGGCTGTAAAAGGTGATCCATACAATTATACATCTCGACCAAGCCGGGAAGAAACATGGCTTGGAATCTGCGGCAGTTGCACCATGTAATGGATAGCACTGTGTCCTGGGAGACCCCCTGTGCAATAGCAACGCTCGATGTTGCGTAGGTTTGGCTCCGGGCAGGCACACATAAGATGGGTAGGGCTGGTATACACCCAACCAGTCGCAACAGTCAAGACAGGCAGATACATCTCAGACTCGTGTGAGCTAAACAAGGTACCAGACAGGGGTGCTGGCTGTCCCCATTGCTTTAATCCTGGTCATGGAGCCAGTATCGCAGTACTTGAGGACGGAATATCTTGCAGCGGGCATAGTCATAGATGGCGCATGTCATGTGATATCAATGTACGCCGATGACGCCTTGCTATACATACAAAACCCAGAGGACATCTTAGAGTTGCTTATGGAAGCCCTGGTCCTGTTTGTGAAACTTTCAAGGATTACAATCGGCTTAGACAACTCATCCCTGTTCCCGATAGCAGGTTTATCGAAGAGAGGGCAACACAAGCTCCCAATCCTTGCACTACAGTGGAGCACGTTCAGATACCTTGGGGTCAGCATATACCATGACCCAGAGAAGGAGAATGTTAACAACACCCTGAACGCTCTGGAAAGCATCAAGAATTTCATACGGTTCTGGAATAAATTTCCACTCTCGTTAATTGGCAGAGCAGCTCTGTTAAAAATGGTTGTCCTACCTAGGCTATTGCACTATTTCGTAAATGTCCCGTACTACATATTCAAAACTTTCTTCAAGACACTAGATTCCATATATTTTGAATTTATGTGGCAAAACGGTAGGCGTAGGATAGCCCTGTCCTCTTTATACAGACCTCCTGATGAAGGGGGAATCAGGGTCCCACACTTCGAATTATACTATATAGCGGGACAACTGCAATTTGTGGTTGACTGGCTAGCGGACGACCCTAATCCAGACACGCAAATGCTTCTACCCACTGAGTCACGCTTTTATTTTAGGGAACTGTTATGGAATAAGAGACCCTGCGCCCGCCACAGTTCACATTTGGTGCCTTTAGGGGTGCAAATGTGGGATAGATCACTCACACAGATCGGATTTATGGACCCGTTCTTTGTACAGATCCCCCTGGTGTCCGTGGTATCGTCCACACGTAAGCGCGATTGAGGATACGGGCAAATTGGGAACCCAATGGCTTTGCCACGATAGGTGACCTGCTGCATGACTCCTCCTCCATACCCTTTAGCGAGTTAGCCGAGCATACAGGCCTGCAAAGAGGGCAATTCCTGCTACACGGCACCATAAAAAGGGAGATCATGGGCAGATAGCCCACATATGCCGAATTAATCGAAAAGCACTCAATTGTAGACAATCCTGTATGACATCTCAGAGGGAGGACATACCATATACAGGATATGTGACTTTCTTCTAACTGGAGGACTCCCACTATATTAGCGGTAAACGCAAGTGGGAGGAAGACCTCGGGGCACCCTTTTCAGACACCTACTGGACAGAGATTCTTGGATACCACATGAGGGTGACCCGGAACCCCATATTGCAGCTGATGCAGCTGTTTGTGACACACAAGGCATATGTGACCCCGCTGAGAATCTCACATTTTTCGTGGCGCAGGCTCACAACTCTGCCCTAGATGCAATTCCGAGGAAGCCGGAATGTTACATATGTTTTGGGCATGCCCCACGGTGAGGAGATATTGGCAAGAGATAGCGAATTAACAGGGGTGGGTTGGTATTGGACGTGCTCTCCCCTGGGGCGTGCTTACTAGGTCAATTCTCACGGCCTAAACGCACGAAACATATTCATAAAATGAAAGATTTGGCGTACATTCTGGCAAAACGCAGAATTGCCAGGGCATGGAAAGCCCAGGCCGCCCTAAGGTAGAGGACTGGTGGCATGATCTGAAGAAGTGGATGCAGGCTGAGGCGGTGGCTTGAAGGTGGGCGGCACACTTTGGCCTACCAGCTGCCAGTGAAGATGTTATAGCATGGGACGCCCTAATACAAACCAACATGATATTAGCGGAATGAGGTTAATACTGGTCACAGGCTAGTACTATTGGCGACATGGGGGGAGGGAACCGGGGTGGGGAAGGGGGGCTTGTTGCAGTAAGAGGCCTATGGGGTGTTATTGTTTGGTTATTGTTGATAACGTGCAAGATTGTATCATGGTATGCCTGTTCTATGTGTAAGTAAAAATCAATAAATCATTTTTTTTTTTTAAAGTACACACAAAGCACCAATGCACAATCATACCTCAACACCACATTACCACTAGCGGCAGAAAGCGCACCAAAGCCCGGTTTCTCCGAAATGCAGCTTCCAACATCACATCAAATCTCTCTTCCCCATCTCCCTCTCAATCGCACTAACAACCCCTTCGCCAAACCTCCTTCCATTGCAGTTCCGTCAGAGCGCCAAGAGACCACGCAAGTGGCAACAGTGCGCAGTACAAGACCAGATAACATAACATAACACAGTACTGAAAAGTGTGGAACAGAAAACTTGTCCTTACCTTCACTTTACCGGGTCTATGCTTTACCACTAAACCTTTGTCGGTTGGCGCCAATACTACAGTTGAAGTCAGAAGAACATTACATTTTTTTTTATCGTGTATTTGGTTTGGAGCAAACCTTACACTTCCATTGTTATTAAATGCACTAATTATAATAAATACATATAGACATATTTCAGTCATTAAAAGCATAACATATCTGTTTAAATGCCATATCACGATTTAGCAATAATTAAATGAATGTTACTGGTTTTCCATTCATTAGGAATGCCCAAAACCCTTTTTATTCCATCGTTATAACATTACAAACAAACCTTCTAAAGAACTTTATCCAAAAGAAGGTCAAACCACACATTTGCATTTTGTATTTATTTGAAGAAAAGGAATGCCATTTTCGATCAGAAAGGACTTAGAATAACAGATTTACAGATGGCGAAGGCATTCCTACGAAAGGCACCTGTACAATAGCACAAAGATGAGACGAAGTGATGAGCCAGTTTATGAGAATGCAAAAATGTGGGACAAATATATGAGGGGCAAAATAAAACAAACAGGAAAAAAATCTTTATATATAAGAAAACTGGTGACTTACAAAGATAACATAAACCTACAGGGGCAAGTGCTTCAAACTAAAGAGGAGTACTCTTTAAATATACTAAATTAAGCATCACTGGAAGCAGTGGTGGGGTCATGTAGGGAGGATGAAGGAGAGAACGGGGGGATCTCCCACTTTGGCAAGTAAGTGAAGTTTTAGCTTAGCTTTGAAGAGATCCACAGCTGGGCTTGCTTTCATTGTTAGAGGCAGTGGGTTCTAGTGGAGTCGGGTAGGTAGAAACGACGAGCTGAAGAGAGAGGGGTTAGAGGGGGGGGCATGGGACAGTGAGATTGAGTGCAGAGAAGGATCAGAGGGAATGAGTTATTGAGTAAACTGAAATACAGTCAGACAAGTACTGAGGAGCAAGACAGTTGATCGCAGTTAAGATGGATTTTCAAAATGCGTCCTGGAGTGGGAAGTGGGTTTGAGAAGCAGATGAGTTATTTCGGTTTTGGTAGCACTTGCAAAGATCCCCCATGCAAGTACTTACATAATCTCCACAGGAGAAAAGTGATACTCATGCCCCCGTTGTTCAAGGAGAACAGGGAAAGCTGCCCATGTGTGGACAGGTCCAAGCAGAGCAGGAAAGGCAATTAGCAATGCTGCAACTGGAGAATCAAACACATTTAAACATTTGTATCCGATGATGGTATTCCTGCTTATAATTTCCCCTGCAACATATTGTCAGAATTCAAATGAAATCATTTAAACTGTTATACCATTAATAAAAAAAAGCAAAGTAGAAGTGCTAATCCAAGAATCTGAACTGTGAGCATGTATTTATTTATTTTTATTGTGTTTGGTGCGAGCACCTTTACAAAACATTTGTACAATATATCATAAAATCATACACTTATAAAAATCTTAACATAAACATACAGCAAAGTATTAAAAACAAGCATGTTTTGCTAACGTACTTGAAACAATACATTTGGTGAGAGGATTTACAATATAACATTTTTACAAAAATCTGAGACTGTCATAATTCTGATATCACTCCAGCATGTCTTTGTGAATGATTCTTAAACCTCTGGTATTGGTTACGTTATTCAAGTAACTTCAAACAATTCATCTTTTATGTGAACAATGACATATTTTGAAAAAACAATGTCTTGCAAGGAGACAGAAAGCACATCTATACATTCAATTACTAATCGGTTTCTGTCTCTATCTGATCCTCTCATATGCCAAGTTTTGTTTCAACAATCTTTAATAGGTGTACTAATGCTAGTATTATAGCGTTGCTTCTTCCCCACATACATAATACCCAGAATATTTCAGGAGAAAGAGGAGAATTATATCTTAAGTGTTGTCCCAATGTCAACTCCCTATAATTTGCAAAAAAGCTACAACATAGAACTATACGCTTCAGGGTTTCCAATTCATGACCAATTCTACAAAATCTACAATAACCATCATTGGTTGTGTCACTACTGTTTATTTAATTTATTTGTATATGGTTTTAGAAAAAACCTTTACAAAATGTACAAACAGACAAATTTCACAGAAACAAAAGGCAAAAAATACAACCACAATTCTCCAACAAATTTACATAGAACATAACTAAATTTGAGTTAAAATTTGTATATGCAACACATTTTATCAATCAAAAGAATATTTCTTGACTAAAATAGTTCACATAATGTACAGGAGCTAGACTAACTCACATTCTACCTTTAAGAATTTCACAACCACCAATTGCAGAGACGTCTTGTTATAATATAGCATCCGCTTCCATAGTAGATCAAGGTCCACACTATTCGATTCCATTACAAAGCGTCTGAAGTATAATGGACGAGTTAAGGATAAAGCTGAACACTCTATCAAAAGGTGTCTCAATGATCCTATGACACCTTCCTCCTTACAATGTCTACATACAATAGTAAAAGGCAATCATTTATCATGTACTGTTAAGATTTCACCAGTAAGCAGTACGTTAAAACGGAATCTCATGAAAACATTTCTCCAGATTTTATTAGGAAAGCGAATGAGATATGGTTCCGGAGAACCCATGCTTTTAAAATGGGAAACCATATGGGCGTATAATATAAAATTAGTCCGTTTTTGAATTGTGTTATCCCAATCTACATTCCGAAGTAATTGTTTAACTTTTTTGGTATTATTTATTAACGCGCACTGGGTTGCTCCCACAGGTTTTAGTAGTTGTTTGCATATAACCAATAGTTTAGTAAGAAAAGAAGATTTTGATATATCTTGTTTAAAATGACACCCCAAATCAGAGTACAAAGTGATCCCATTTTCTCTTATAAGATTACGATAAAGAGAAAGACATCTCCATTCAATAACATTTTGTAATGACTGGAGGCCAAATTCATATTGCAAAGCGGGTAGTGGGACACATTTTGGTAAGCAATAGGTCATTGCTCTTAGAATGCTTACTTATAATTTATTCAGGTCCAGTCTACCTGATATAAGCAGAAATTCTAAGCCATAGGACATTTTTGGAATTACTTTTTGTTTATAGTACCTGAGCATCGGTAGACATGAATATGCACCAAACTTTCGATCGACAATTCGCATTTGGATGATGCTTTGTTTGATTTTAATAAGATAGCAATTCCGGGCTTGGAGATAGTTTGGGGTGTCGGTTACTAAGAAGCCAAGATAGACCATTGAATGCTTGATTCCCAGCCTATTGGAATCCAGAAACCATTTCTCCGATAGCTGCTTCTTTCTTCTACTGAAGTGAATAACGTGCGACTTTTGCGCATTTAAAATGAGCCCATTTATAACCATGTAGGATGCAAAAGTTGTTAATAAGTGCTGGAGGCCCAGTGGTGTCTTATCGAACAGCAAAAAATCGTCTGCATATGAACACCAGCACATTTTTTTCCCTTCAAAGATCAGTTGAATAAATGTTGCCCTCTTTAAACAGGGGCCAATACCGGAAGTATACAAATTATACGGCACTGGGGCGAAAATACACCCTTGCCTTAATCCATTAAGCGTTGGAATTGGAAAGGAAAGGAGTTATTTAAGCGTATTTGGGTTTTGGACCCTTCATGAAGATGAATCAGTATCGCTAAAAGATCTTTCGGGATACCTAAAATATCTAATTTCCTCCATAGTGTAGCACGATCGACCATGTCGAATGCTAAGGATAGGTCCATGCTCGCTAAATAGATTGGTACAGCCTCCCGTTTCCACCCTATTTCTTGTAGAAGGGAAATGATGAGCCCCCCGCAGCTGCCCCTATTCCTTTCCTAAAGCCAAACTGCTGTTGAGATTATCACGTTTACAGTAGACCATTCCTCCACTTGCTGAACAAGAAGGCTAGCAACATTTTTTGACTCAGCATCTAATAGAGCAATCGGCCGATAGTTTAATGGCAGAGATCTATCCCCCTTCTTATAAATAGGATTATGAAAGACATATTCCACGAGTATGGAATACTGTTAGTGCGGCCTATATCAGCAAAAAGAATCGATAATGCTCTAGACCAAGTATCAGGGTCAGCCTTCAATACTATGTTTGAAAGTCCATTAGGGCCCGCCGCTCTAGAAGAGCTGGGCAAAATAATTTTTTCCCGAATTTGTGCAGCAAGGAAGCTGCAGTTCCATTGAATAGATGACAGGGTGTTAGTGATTAAAAAAGGAGGCGCTCTCAAAGCATAAAGAGCTGAGAAATGTCCAGCCCAGGTTTGTTCATTAATTGCATTTAGAGTGGAGATTGTATTCCTAGGAGCACTCCTACTAATAAGGCGCCAAAATGTACTACTAGTTTTCCAATATTTTGTGCGTTCTTTTGTGAGGAATAGATTTAACCTGAACCTCATGTATATTCTCCTTGCTTGGTTACACGGAAACATCGTAAGATATGCCAAACGGGGCTTCTGTTTATGCCTACATTTTGCGTATTCTGCATGTGATTTGTAACAGGAAATCCGATCTGATGTACTCACCCAATCGAATTGAAATAACTTTTTCTTTACAGTTCCAGGACATGCTATAAGATCTTCGGGTACCATCGCAATTGTAACAAGTCCAGCCCGCATTTGGTTATTGTATAGCACTAAAGAAGCTGGTGATTAGTTAGCCAGCATCCCTGCTAAGTCCTCATCTAACGAATTTGCGGAAGGTTGTAGCATTTTTGTGAAATTACTAAGCCTTCTCCATTGCAATTTAGAAGCCAACGAAAACAATCAAAGTTCATGAATGATTATAGCATTGGGAACTCTTCTGGGAAGACCCAAGACAGTCTTCCAAATTCTGCCTTGAATTTTGTTAACGTCATCACCTATTGGTAGCAAACACAGATCTAGACAATATAAGATTGTTGCCTCTACTTTTAAGGGGTAGAAGTCAATAAGTGGCAAAATTGAGAATTTACAAAGCTTATGAAAGATAATTATCATCTAAGCTATTAGCGGAGCAATTTTAATAGTTAAAGAATTGTGCCACTTTATATTGGAATTTGTGTTGGTCAGATTGTACCCCAAATATATCGCTCCCATTGTACAGTGAATTGGATTGCTTTCTAGGGTGCATTGAAATTTTGCAACCTTTTTTTTTGTTGGAGAAAACCAAAATGTTTGATTTGGCAGAATTAGCGACTAGATTGTGTTGAGAACAACATAAAGAGAAATAGTGAAGTTTCTTCTGAAGTCCAAAAGGTGTTCGGTCAAACAAAATAACGTCATCAGCAAAAGCGAGCCAATTAACTCTCAGTGCTCATAGCATTACCGGGAACATGTCAGATTTGGACCACAGCACATCTATGCCCGGTAGATAAAGATTAAACAGCATGGATGCACGATTGCACCCTTGCTTCACACCAATCTCAGTTGGAATGTTTTCTGTGAGTAACCCAGTCTGCTCCATTCTAACTCTGTAATTGTTGCAATAATATGAGGAGGATTGTTAGACCCTTGCATCTTTTCCCACAAGAGGCCTTTAATTACGCTATCAAATGCAGATGATAGGTCGAGTAATGCCACAAAGATAGCTCAATTTTTTGACTGATGTGAGGATGCCAAAATGTGAGATAAGATGGTAGCATTTAACTGGGTGCCCATGGCTTTTCTAAAACCGGTTTGAAAACGTGATAATGTTTGATGAGTAGATGTGAAACGGTTTAGATCATTTAGCACTAAAGCAGCGAAGACCTTTGCTGCAACATCAATCAATGCAGTTGGTCGAAAGTTAGCAGGGATTTCTGTCGAGTCTTTCTTATGCCACGGAATAATTATAGATGACAACCATGATTTTGGGATCACTCTTGTGTGATAGTGTCAAAACGACGCTTCAATACAGCAAGCAAGAAGAGAGGATACTCTCTCAAGACACAAGCTGGCAAGCCGTCTGGACCAGCTGCTTTTGAGTATTTTAGTTTTTTGAGGGCCCAAATAACATCCTCCACTTCCCACAGGGATGTTGGAAACATAGATGTCACTAGTGCTTGGCCATTAAATCTAGGGAATCTCTGGGGTAAACGATATTTGCTTTTGTAATATTCAATCCAGGCATTGCCAGATATCGAGGCATGAAACTCAGTGCTTTGATTACCCACGGGGTTAAGTGTGGCCCAGATTTCTCTGGGGTTTTTTTGCATAGGAAATTGATCATATTTTGGTTGTTGTTCAAGTGCTGTTCAAATGTAATGTTTTTCACTTCAATTTTATACTTTGAAATGATAGATTTCTTTAGGTCTATATATGCAAGATTAGTCCCTATTGTTTTTTGTAATCGTCTAAGTGCAGCATTTTTGCAACGCTTCTGAGCATTTAACCTGTTAGTCAGTGAACTTAACCACTGCACCACTTTCACTTTCGATTTGAAGCAAACCTGGGATATAAATGACTAACATGTGATGCCCTACAACATAATTCTGTATTTGAACATGCTGACCTGTGCCAGCAGCTATAAGATATGTACTCTAAGCCACCCCTCCTCCTTGGACCAGCATAAACATTAAACTTGCACAGAGATACATTGACATGCGCACACTCATAGAAGCACAAAACCACATATATTCATGCAGGTGCGCATATACATACATAAACAACTTCACACATAAATACACACACCATTACTTGGTAGAATACACATTTACATGCATACCTATTTATAGAAACACAAACTTTATTTTTTACAAACCTATTTCTGATCCAGATGGGCAAATAAAAGCTTTATGACTGCTGGCCCACATTGAGAAAGCTGAATAGTAGCAGTTCAGTGCACCTCGGGTTGCAGCTGCTTTAGTCAATTCTACTGATGCCCGTTCTTAGGCTACAAAGACAGACGAAGTTGAGGTGTTACTGGAAATGCATTTGTGTCTGCAGACAAAGCACCTTCCAGGGGCTTTCCTCCTCGTGGGGAGGGAGAAGCAAGGACTAGAGGGGGAGATTAGACCAAGCAGATGCCAGGCACTGGGGCACAGTTATAGCAGTGGTTTATGACCTGCTGATGTAGCTTTTCACAGGAGTCTGATAGAAGTCTTTGGAAGTTCCCTGGTGGGACAAGGGAGGTGGCTGGATAGTGCTGTTGCTCGTAAGTGGGTAAGGATGACAAAGAGACGGGTGTATAGTCTCAAAATCTTAATTCTTATCTCCCACTCGCTCTAACCCCTTCTCTTCCTGTTACACAGGTTCCCCTTAAAGGGGCCCATGTTATACATAACATGTGACACAACACCTCCCCCAACACATCTTCGTACGTCCACTTCACATCTCCTCAATGAGTTTGGTTGGTCTCTTAATTATCCTCTGTGGTCTTCTGTCATTTCCTCTCTCACTCCTTGGTTGCTCTTGCTCTTGAGGATCATTCATTCTGTATTCATCACCCATGGGCATTTGATATGTTTGTCCCTGGCTTTCCTCTTGCTCTCTCATTCTGGGCCATCACCATTGTCCCTTTTATCTCCATTCACTCGCAAAGGCGTTGCCTCATATCTAGAATCAGTCTTCTTCTCCATGCTCTATTTTACCAGTACTGCATCTCCTTCATTAAACACTTTTTCAGTGTCGCCCCTCCTCCCCCCCCGTTTCCATTCTTTCTCGTTCTCTGGTCCCAAGTTCCTCCACGTCATGCTCTATCGTCCATTGTTCTGACGCTGCTCTGGGTAATCTCGTTTTTGCTCGATAAGCCACCACCAATTCCCGTGGGGCCCTCCCTTTTGCACTGTGAGGTATGTTCCTGTAGTTCCACAGCATTCCACACAATGCTTGTTGTGTCTGCTTTCCTTCAATCATGGCCTTCTGTACCTTTTTCTTTATAGATGCCATGCATCGCTCTGCCATACATTTATCCTGGGGCAATAGGGGTGTAATTGTTTGGTGTATAAACCCCAGGTGTTCTGCAAGTCTGTATAGCTCATGGCCATTAAATGGGGGACCATTGTCTGTCTTCGCAGTATGGGGAATGCCCCACTCGCTGAAAACTTCATCAATTACTTCTGCCACCTGGGCACATGCTGAGGTGGGTTTTTTCTTGACAATCGGAAATCTCGAGTTCATAAGCACCAGTAGGTAGTCACCTGTCTAATTTGGCCCATAGAAGTCCATGGCAAACCTATGCCACGCTATTGCGGTTATCACCGTTTCCTGCAGTGGTAGGGAAGGGTCCCCCGTTGCTCAGTGCTGGCAGGGGAAGCATTTTCTCACCAATTCTTGCAACATGTCATCCATGAATGGAAACCACACGCTCTGGCGCAGTAGTATCTTTGTGGCATCCACTCCCCTGTGTCCATCATGCGCTGTTTGCACCATGCTTCTCCTGAGCATTGCTAGGGTGACCCTTTGACACCCCATTATCAAGATCCCTGTGTCAGAGGCCGTCAGTTCGGTATGAATTTTAGCCAGCCTCTCCTTCTTCTTCTTGACATTCTTGTGGTGCAGTTGGCGTTTGCAGTCCTTTCATTTGCTAGAATACAACAAAGGTAGCAGGTGCCCCTCTCTAGAAAGAACATGGCATGATAACCTGTTCTGTGTTTTTTTCCCACTTTGAGAGTCTGCAGCCATCGCTCTTTGCTCGCTGTACTTTTCACAAAGGAACAATATCCATATGCATATCAGTTTTTGTCCTTCCCACAAGGGCAGTCCAGCACCAAAATGCCAGGCAAACCTCCTTTGAACATGAGTACCAACAGCAGCCTCCCCAGACACATTTTTCAGCCTTGTTTGGCCTCATCAGTGAGGTGGAGCGGTGCCTCTCTGAGCACAGTGAGAAAGGGGTCCACGCCTAGCTTCCCCCTGGTAACTTAGGGCGACCAACCCCAAGTTCCTTGCAAAAATACAAAAAAGGTAGCAGACGCCGCTCTCTCAAAAGAACATGGCATGACAACCTGTTCTGTGGTTTTTTCCCACTTTGAGAGTCCATACCCATGACTGTCAACGATTCCTCTTGCAATGCTTGGGCCAGGGCTTCCAGCGTTAGCGCTGGTGGGAGAGCATTCTCTGTGATGTAATATAGGTACTCTGTGCCTCCTCCTCCCGTCATCCGTTGTCGTCCTGAGTGTCGTGATATATAATCAGCTGGGCTGTTCCCTCCACCCAGTCTGTGTATGATGTTTTAGTCATACTCCGGGAGGTAGATGCCCCACCTCTGTTAATGTGTGGTGGCATCTTCATCTGCGGGTTGTAAAAAGAGTGATAGTAGGGCCTGGTGATCTGTCACCAATGTGAAGTTCTTCCCTATGATAACATGGTGGAAATGCTCACAGGCCCAGACAGCGGTCAGGCTTTCTTTTTCTGCCTGGGAAAAGGCACCTTCAGTGTGTGTCAAAGTTCTGATTGTGTATGCCACTATGTGGCTCAAAGGCAAGTTCATTTCCTCCCTCTGGGCCACGATGGCTATCTCTGTGTGCCATGACGGATGAAAATATGCCAAGTGTTTTGCATTCGCCAGTTCCTCCTTAATCTTGATAAATGCATACTGGCACTCCTGTGACCACCGGAACAGCTCTTCCTCACCAACTATCTCAAGGCTCCATGGTGATGACATATCTTGGAATATACCTGGCACAGTACCCAGCCATCCCTAGAAATTATCTCACTTCCACCACCTGCATGGGTCGGGTTGCATCCCTTTGTTGAAAATATGTGTCCATAGAATATGAGTTTTCTCGTGTTATTGCATTTGTCAAAATTCAAGATTAGGCTTGTTTTATTCGTATCTCTGTCATCTGGGAGATGATTCCTGTGTCAAGGCTATCGCTACAGCTCACCACTTCATCATTTTGGTAGTGAACATCTATCAATCCCAGCTACTTTGCCATCCGATAGCTGAGTAGTCCTTTCCCGCTGACGTGGCTTCTGAATTTATGTATGCTTGTGATCGCCATCTTCCCTCTTTGTGACAACATGCATTGAAACTGCCCAATTGACGGTAATAGTGTGTTGGCACCCCATTGGAATATGCGTACAGTTAACTGTGATAGACTGCACCTTTCTCCTGTCTGTAGAAACTCCTGTTCCCCCATGATATTAACGGTGCCGCCATTATCGATTAGGAAACAATGGGTTTCACTGCCTGTCTCAAACATGTCCTTTGGGCTTCCATGCCTTCCTGATCCCTGTGCATCAAATTAACAAACTTGTCGGTATATTCTGGGTATAGATTCTGCATATTCTCCTCATAATCTTCTTTTTCTTTTAAATACATTTCTTTTTCAGATCAATAGGCACAAAGTCATTACAAAAAAGACAAAATAATGGAATTTCAAGTGCACTGGTCAAGCACACATTATCTCACTGTACAATATGGTTCAAATGTGGATATTGAGATAGCTGATATGCTCCTCCCCCCGTACATATATTTCATTGTATTGTTTAGTCTTTAGCCAAATAAGTTCTGAACTTTCCCCAAACATCCTTGGGCCGGGACATGCATGGTGACAGTAATACATACAGTTCTTCATGTTCATTTACACAGGTTAATTCCTTCAACCATTCTTGTGTAGATGGAGGGCAGCAAGGTTTCCACTTTTGAAGTCTACATCTTTTTGCTACCATGTTACAGATGTTAAGGAAGGATCTGTTTTTGTTTTCCAAGGGGTCTTTCCACTTCCCAAATAATGCTGACATCGGAGTGGCATCCAGGTTCTTAGCAGTTATTTCTGACATCACTTTATATTTATGCGTCCAATAATGTGACAAATTCAGACAGCACCAGAACATATGAGGATATCCAGCTTCTTCTGCCCCACATCTCGGGCATAGTTTGGTATGATCAGGAAATATTCTTTTAAGTCTATACAGCGCATAGTGTAACGTGTAGTATCTTGTATTAATTTCAGTCTACTATTCATGGAGACTGACATGGTAAACCTACACATTTCTCCCCATTGTACTTCATTTATTTCTTAATTTAATTCCCTCACCCATTTCTCCTGGGAGGTATCCACCTGTGTCAGAGTTCCAAGTAAAGTCTCCCTGTATAAGGCAGCAAGTACGTGTCTACAGCCACCGGAATTTGACATGTAGGCCAGCAATTTATTTTCAGTCTGTTCAATAGGGTATGAGTCCCATCTAGCGCGAATTGCTGCACGTAATCTATAGTACTGTAACAGCCCTAATTGCGTGCTACCATGATTTGTATTGAATTCCTCGACCGTCAAAAAACGTCCCCTCAGGGAATAGGTCACCCATACATGCATATCCCCAGGGTTCCCACCGTCTCGTGTAGGGGAGAGATGTGGGAATTCCCACAGTGGTAGCCAACGATAGAATGGGTTATTTTCTATTGTTCTAAGGAAGATGCACTTCCAAGCATTTAGCATGGTGGAGACAGGGTTGTAGGGGAGGTCATCCTTATATGTATCATCCATTATTAGTGTCCTCATTTCAAGGTCTTTCGCCGCTGATTTCTCTAATCCAACATGTGGTGGTGTTTCTCCCTGATCATACCAGTAGGTGGCAAATTTCACTTGAACCGCCATCCAGGAGATCTGTAGGTTGTGTCCCTTTAACACACCTTTTGTATACTGCAGTGCCAAAACCTAGCCAAAGTGATATGGAGTTCAGCAAAAAAACAGGCGCCCGGCCATATGGGTACATTTACAAATGTATATAACACTTTGGGTACTAGTATTTTAATGAGCGAAATTCTGCTTGCTGCTGAGAGGGCGATCCACTGCCATGCAGATATTTTTGTGTGTACATATTTCATCAGGGAGGTATAATTCTCTGACAATAACCCATCCTTAGATCTAGAGACTGTTCTCCCTAAGTATCCCAGTTTATCCTGCGTCCATTTTAACAGGCTTTGTGTCAGAGGTGGTGGCGTAGCATCTTTGAGGGGGAACATTTTTGACTTTCCATAATGTATTGTGAATCCGGAATGTGCCTTAACTCAATCTACATCCTGCATTATGGGGTCTAAGTTTCGTTGCAGGTCTCTGACATACAGCAGAACGTTATCTGCGTACAACGAGATTATCTCAGGGTTTCCAGCAATCCGTATACCTTTATTTGCATGTTTGGCTCGGATGAGATCTGCCATGGGCACTATTACCATGGCAAAAAGTAAAGGGGACAGTGGGCACCCCTGGCGCGTCCCCCTGCCCAATTCAAATGGGGCTGACTGTATTGTTTTGGTTAGGACAGAAGCCATGGGTTTAGTATACAGTATTGTAACATAGTCTATGAAAGGCTCGCCCAGTCCACATTTTCAAAGGACCGTAAACAGGTACAGCCATGACACCATGTCGAATATTTTCTGGGTATCCATGGCTACAGCAATTGCATGAGTCTCAGGTGAAATACAGGCCATTACATTCAACTTAGAGTTCCTCCTCCCCCTACGGGTTCTTTTGGGCGGGCGCCTAAAAAAGCCGAAGTTGAGGGTGTTTGTGTCGAAGGACTGGTTGTTCGGTTGGAGTTACCCGTTGTTGGTCCTGTGGGAATCTCAGAATCCCTCTGTGCCTCTGAGTCAGAGATGGATGTGTTGTCCGATGGATATTTATAGAGCTTTTTGGGTGCTACTGGTCCATATTTATCCATCCACGTGTATACTTGGTTGATGCAGTCATAAGTATCATGTTTGAATTTCTTGACTTTCTTTTGTTCCATCTCGGTTTTGTAGTCTTCAAGTTTGGTGTTGATATCTGCCAAAATGATGTCGTATTCCTCTTTCCCCAGTGAGCCAACAAGTTCTTTTTCTATGTCTTGGATTTCCGTATTCAGAGAAGTCAAATTATTTGAAAGCTCTTGAATGGTCAATAAAATCAGGTTCAGGGAGCATTTATTCAAAATGGCTTCCCACTTGCGAACTAACTCTTTACTCTCCTTACATAAGGTGGGACGGAGTTGTATCCATAGACCTCTTGGGATCCGTTGGTTCTTGATAGCAACCCAAAGTGATCGCATGTAGTTTCCTATTAATTTCTTTGCGTATTAGATATTCTAACTGTTTTATCCGTTTAGCTGGATCTTTGGATGTGGTCCCACGTGCACCAATTGACGTTTCGCTAATCAATTGGAGGATTGCAGTCGCTTCCTCCGTTGAGAACCCTAGGGTTTCAGCGCATTTCGATGAAAGTCCTTCAATATATTCAAACGACATATTAATCCACATAGTATTAAAGTCAACAAATGTGTGCCTCCACTGGCGTGTGTCTCACAAGGAGAGAAGGAGCAAAGAAAGAAATTAAGTGGGCACCACTTGGTAAAAATGTGTTTAAGTTCAATAGTACAAAATTGTTGTAGTTTTGACTTGTTAAAGAAAATATACAGGAGCTGGCTGCGAAGAGTCTGGAGACACCCTGACTCGGAAAACATGTGAAGCAGGAGACCGGGTAGAATACCAAGTCACACAGCCGCTCTCCGTTGGACCCAACCTGGGTTGTGAAGTTTACACAGGATCTTCAAACCTGTGGTTATTCAATGTGTATCCAAAATAATACAAATCTTCCAATAAGTGAGTCTTTGTTGTATTTCAAAAGTGGTGATTTATCAAAGAAACAATCTCAAAAAGAACAGTCACTAATATAGTCTTAGTGAGGAAGCGGCTGCCACAACTTTTAAATAAAACAGACTGTGCCAATGCATTTCGGAAAATAATTTCTTAGTCAGGGCTAGTCTATTACATTACGGATCCATTAAATACAATAACAGCACACAGCACAAAATGTAACACATCAATGTTATGCATGGTAGAAACAGAAACCAAAAACATACCATTTGGTGGAAGTTTCAATAATGTGTGGAGTGCCGGAAAGAAAGGAAATAAAGAGGAAAAAAATAAAGGTATAAGAGATAAATCCAATGCGTATCGACATATTTGCACGCCACATATACAGGCAAGAAGCTAGAAAAACGCCTCGCTGTTCTAGAACTTTGGAAAATGTACGAAAAGACAAAAGAGGAAGAGCCGCCTATAGATTGGATACTTAACGCATGCACTCAGGGGGGTGAGACGCTTACCACGCCACCTGCCCCACCCGAAATGACAATTGAAGGAAGTAAGGACGAGGGGTTATACCCTTTGAGGGAACTTATGGCAGGCACGGGGTACAGCAACCCTGCATATGAGTCACCTACATATAGTAGTGACGAAAATCAAGGGAAGGATAAGGACAAGAATCTCACCTCCGCAGTCCCAAGGGACAAGGGGAGGCGCGATGACGAAAGGAAGGATCTGGCACAGACAAGTGCATCTCTCAACAAGGACAGAGAAGGGAAGAAATGGAAAGGGAGCGAAGACAAAACTGATGGCATTCGCAAAAGACAAATGGATGGGAGGACAAATCTTATTGAAACTCGATGGGAAAGGCAGTGATGACGTGAGACCAAAAGAGAGATTAGATGAGGCACAGAGAAAGGAGGAAGAGAAGGAGGGACGAAAGGATAAGAAGGAAAGACAGACTAAGGCGAGAACTGCTATATCGCGAAAAGCAAAAAAAACAGCTCGATCGCAACCCAAGGGCAGCCTATGATCAAGACAGACAGAAACAGCAAAGGTTAGAAGAAGAGCAAAGGGTACGTGAAAAAAGTATAAGGAGACAAAGCGATGAGGAAATTTGAAGGGCAGATGAACGTAGACATTAAAAGAGAAAGGAAGAGGATAGGGTCAGAGAAGAGGTGAGAAAGCGCAAAGAATTTGATGATGATATCGAACGTAAGCGAAGACAGAGAGCACTCGATCTTGAATATTTGGTGAGGGAAGTTAAAAAACCCGATCCAGTTGTAGACTGTGAAGACATCGAAGAATTCTATCCTGCGTATGATGCAGTACCAGGCGCAGCTAAGGCAAATATTGAAGATTACTTTGACACCAGAAGGATCAGGGAAATGATCGATGGAATATATGATGAAATGGGGTTAGAAAAAATGCCCCAAGGAGAGGGGGAGGATGAGTGCTTAGAAAGCTCTCTGCTGTATGACACTGCGGATGTCACCCGAAGTAGTCGGAATAGGAAACTGTCCCTGGATAGATTAGAAATCAGTAGAAACAATGAACACACAAGAAGTTGCATGAATTGGGGACAAACAATGTCTGACTCGGAAAGGGACAAGCGCAAGGAAAACGAGGAAGGGAGACGGAGCGAAAGACGACTCCCAAGGGAAAGAGGGATACGATGGTCAGACACTAGCGAGTCCGCACCGAGGGCATCAGAGTCAGCCACGCAGTCTGACGGACATGAAGGAGTACCTCATGGTCAGAGGGGGGTGTCTTCTCGGCCCTATGTAGACAGACTTAAGGACATTGCCAGGTAGACAGTGATGCAGGAATATTACCCCTGCAATAGACAGGAGAACTATGAGAGAAGAGAAAGAGGGCTGCGCATTCCAATTTCCGCTACTAGAGAAGGGGGTAGTAAGACCACAATATATTCCATGGCCACACATGGATCGCGAAAACCTGAAAAACAAGCTTCCAATGCTGACATTGGGAGCCGGAAAATGGATACATGAGTTAGAAAAAATGACAGGAGGAAACATGCTAGCTACAGGAAACATCAAAGGTCTCCTGATCGCCATACTTAGTACGAGAGCAGACGATGTGTGGACACGGGCAGGGTACCCTGGTGTAACCACAATTAACACTGCGCATGACGGAGTGCCATTTAATAATTGTAGAGTAGCAGTATGGAAAGACCTATGAGTGCTTTACCTGGATACTTCCGATATGGAAGCTATAATGACTCAAAAAATGAAGGATTCTGAGGATCCGTTCATTTATATACAGAACTTCCAAGACGCGTGGGTGCTCGAGACACATGAATCTTGGAGGAAATCAATACCTGTGTTTTAACATCTATTGTGCCAAGGGTTGCCAAAACCAGTGCAGAAACAACTCAAGAAATTGGTAGGAGTTGAGGCTAAGCCTTGGGCTGAAATATTGTAGACTGTTGCAAGAAAAGAATCACAAAAAGAAGGCAACTCGAAAGGGTGAGGAAGCGAAGTTAGTGCAAAAGAAACTATCAAAGTATGCTCTTGAAGGAACCATGTTAACTAACGCAGCTGAACAAAGCATGCAGCAGGTGGCTAGTCCACAACAGAATAACCAGGGTAACGCAGGGTTTTACCCACGGGGAAGAGGATTTAGGGGAAGAGGATGGCCGAGCAATCAGGGAGGTTTCCAAAATAATCAAGGAGGCTTTCAAAACATGCAAAATGGTAACCCGGATATGTCAAATGGGCAAATAGTCTGACCACCGCCAGTCTTTTGGCTATGTAGAATGACAGGGCATTTGGCGGGCACATGCAGAAGTCAAGGGATGATGTAGAACGGCCAAAGAATGGGAGCAGGCACAGTGAATCCACCTGCAATTTTACAACAGAACGTTGCACAGAATCACACGGTGCAACAACAAGTGCCAGGAACGCAACAAGGAGTGCAACCTCAAAGCATGGGCAGTTTTCCACAAAGACTAACCCAACAGGCACCGTTGCAAGTGTCATACATGATGAGCACAGGGCAGACCCAGAACCCTGGAAGGGGAAGTAACACTGGGAATGGGGAAAATCCACAATTGCACAGTGGGCCAAAATTATATATGAACTAGGACAGCTCACTGGGAACCCAGATGTGCTCTCTCCTATCAGTGACACCAGACCCTCATAGGGAACCTAGGGTGGATGTCGTTATAGGGGGTAAAGAATATTCCTTCCTAGTGGACACGGGTGCAACACGCTCGTGTATACGTGAAGGCAAGTTTTCCTTGTCCGGCAAGGCCATAGATACTCAGAGTTTTACAGGAGCTCACAGTCGAGTTCCCTTTACAGACGCACTCCCAGTCTTCATAGGATAGTGCGAAATGAATGTACCTTTATTGTATTCGCGTCAGACCCCAGTAAACATTTTGGGTCGAGACTTAATGACAAAGTTGAACATGACAATTTTGTTCACGGAGAAGGGCATAGTATGCTCCACTCCAGGAAAGCACTATTCAAATGTATGCAAAATGATTAGAGTATTCTCAGGAAACATAGCCACGAGGGCCATACCATTGGAGCCAGAAATCTTTGCATATGGCATGCATGTGCTTATGGCGGGATTGCCAGGCCTTACAGACAGAACCATGAGAACCCCTGATGAGTTTTTATTCAGACCTAGAATACCTATGCATGATAAGGAGGGACAAGTATTTCCCTTGATGATAAACACAGCTGTAGTGTGAGGGAAAGTAGTATTGGTTGATGGTTACGATGATGAGAGTAGACAATGGTGTGCGATTATCGCCATCGAAGAAGGATATCGAGTGACTGATGTCACCGATGACGATCTGTTTGAAGAACAAGCAGACACGGAAGAAACAATGGTTGGAAGTAAGTCTCACCTTTCGGGTAAGGATGATTAAAAGAGAAGTACCGCAGCGAATGTTGTTGGCACTAAAATGTCCTGAATATTTTAATGACGAAATAGCTAAAGTGCCTGTCTCAGTGTGGACTACAGGACCCTATGATGTAGGCCTCTTGAAGGGGGTGGGAGAAGTAAGGATTAAACTGAAACCAGGAGCTATTTTACCAAGGGCCCGACAATATCCCATGTCCAAAGAGGCAGATGAAGGGATTTCTAAGACAATTTCTGCCATGATGGACCAGAGCATCTTAGTGACGTCAGAGTCAGCATGTAATACGTCAGTGTTTCCTGTCAAAAAATCAAAGGGAGAGTTTTGGCGTTTAATCCAGGATTTACGACCGATAAACAATATTGTTGAAGCCGAGTTCCCTTTAGTCCCTAACCCGACTACAATTCTATGTAATATACCTGTTGAGGCAAAATATTTCACGGTGATTGACTTGAAAAATGCCTTTTTCTCAATTCTGTTGCAACGTGACTCACAAGATCTGACGTCATTCACGTTCAGACAAATGCGTCTGAAAAGCACGAGACTACCACAGGGATACTGTGAGTCTCTGTCTATTTATAAAAGAGTCCTGCAGATGGACTTAAGCAATATTGCATTAGAAAGTATCATCTTGCAGTATGTGGAGGACATCCTAATCTGCAGCACCACAGAAGAGCAATGCAGTCATGATTCTGTTCAGCTACTGACTATACTGGTTGAGAAAGGTTATAAGGTTGACAAGGAAAAGTTATAATATTGTCAACAGTAAGTGCTGTACATCGGCCAGCTAATCTCACATGAAGGCAAGAAAGTGATCCCAGAAAGGGCTGAAGCCATATTGAACACGGCTAAGCCACACACAATAAAGCAAATGCAGAGCTTTCTAGAACCGTGCAACTATGTTAGGGCATGGGTTTTCAATTACAGCTCGTATACTAAGCCTTTATTTCAGGCCCTAAAGAAGGCCCAAGTGACAAAAGAAAAGATTGAATGGTCTGAGCGATGGAGAAAAGGTTTGCTGAACTCAAGAGAGCGATTTGTACAGCTCCAGTTCTCGGAATTCCCTATTATGCAGAGGAATTTGCCTGTTTTCACACGCAGATGGCAGCGTTATGATGGCAGTGCTCGCTCATAAAACCTTGTTGGGGTACAAGCACCTCACATATTACAGAGGGAATCTGTACCCAGTAATGAGAGGCCACTTCCCATGCGAACAAAGTTTAGCTGCCGCAGCTTTCGCCATAGAAAAGGCGACAACAATTGTAATGGGATGCTCCATGACGTTATACTTCGAGCAATCATTATTTGCCATTTTAGAGAAACCAAAGGGCACATTGACATCTCAGAGAGCTTCTGCTTATGAAGTGGTCATATCAAACCCATCGATTAAAATAGTCCGATGTAAGATAGTGAACCCAGCTATGTTTATAGCAGAGCCGGTCACTGAAGGAGAGCCGATACACGACTGCATGAATTATGAAGAATTCTATGATGAAATTCCCAGGGTGAAAGAAAATGCCTTGGCTAGAGGAGGGATCATGTTTATTGACAGGTCTTCGAGAATCAAACAATGTGATGGGCAAAGATACACAGGCGTCGCTGTGATAAAGCACACAGCAAATGGAGAGTTTCAAGTGCTTCTTAGTGCTTGAATACCATCTCATTATTCAGCACAGGCTGCAGAGTTATTGGAGTTGATACTCGCCATTGAGAATCATACAGACCAGGAAGTAACAGTGTACAGTGACTCCGCCTATGTGACGTCAATGGTGCACGCAGGCTTAGCGCGCTGGAAAAGCAGGGGCTACCTCCGAGCGGACGGCACGCCAGTGCAGCACGCAGCCTTATTGGACAGGCTGATTAAGGCACTACACCTCCCAGTGGGCATAGCGGTCGTGAAATGCGCCGCCCACACGAAAGGGACAGATTTTGTCTCACGCGGAAATCACGCAAGCGTATGGCATCCAAAAGTGAGACGATTATGCAAGTGGAAGTCGTGTGCACCCATGAAAGAAGAATGGTTGCACGAACCACACCTGAAAGTTATAACGATTATGGGCAGACGCAGCTAATGGAACTCCAAGGGGAGGCACCGCAGGATGAGAAAAACCTGTGGAAACGTTGAGGGTGTTCTTTAAACCCCTTGACAGCTTGAGGCGACAAGACAGCACTGGTAAACCAGTAATGCCTGTAGCCCTATTAAAAATAGCGCTGGAGCAACTACATTACCCAGCGCATATGACAAAAGAGAATCTAGCAGCAACGCTCGCAGCAGACTTGTTCATACCGAATTTAGCTGAGCATGTTGCATTCTTTATGGTGAACTGCATAATCTGCCAGCAATCCACCGCTGAGCACACATTAAAAATAATGGGAAGAGTCACCCCCAGGCCAAATAGGCCTTTTCAGCACTTGCATGTCGATTACGTCGACGTGATTCAAGTCTGCAACGGGTACAGATACTTAATTGTTGTGGTGTGTACATTCTCTAGATGGATAGAAGCAGGTCCATGTACACACCCAAACTCTACCTGTGCGGCCACATTTTTAGTGAGGGAAGTATTCCCCAGGTGGGGGGTGTGTGAAGTCATGAGATCAGATAATGGGGCTCACTTTGTAAATGCAGTCTTTGAGCAGATTAGCTTGCTGCTTGGTATAAAGCACAAGTTCTCGTTGGTGTATCATCCAGAATGTAATGGGATCTGTGAGAGGCTCAACGGCTTGTTAATAGAAAGGTAGGCCAAGTGGAAGCTTATTCTAAAGAAGGGATGGTTGCACTGCCTTCCACTGGCACTGTATGCTCTTCGGAACCAACCTGGCTCCGGCCATTATCTTACGCCACACGAGATAGCCACAGGAAGAAGAATGAGAACTCCCCTCACACCCTAGGATAGAGCTAGATGTGATGAGTCGACAGGAGAGGTTTTAGGGTCTGAAATGCAAAACTATCTGAACGGTATGACATCTTGCCTTACTATAATTTCAGACCAGCTGCAGTAACGACAAAAAGGGTGCAGTGCAGCACAGAACCCAGAAGGAGACAGTACACCAGACTCAGCTCAAGGTCTACGTGTTCCACTTGTCTTCCCTGGAGATGCCGTCTTGGTGAGAAACCATACAAGGAAAAAGTGGGACGAGCCAAGATTCAACGGACCATTCACAGTTACTCCATCCGCAATCAAGCTAAGGGGCCTCCCTCTGGAACAGCCTTCCTGCCTCCCTGAAACTTGAGGAGAACCATCTCCGGTTCCGGAAGCACCTCAAAACCTTCCTCTTTGCTTCTGCTTTCCCTCTCCCTCTCCCCTGCTGAGCGGCTAATTAATTTTCACTGAAGCTGCACTGATCCTGCAATTGGACCACTCTAAACGGCCTCGGTCCTGGGCCCTGCCACTCTCCACTTGCACTGATGCCCTGGAACCCCTTTGCACTGCGGGTCTGTCTCTGTATCCCTACAGCCCCCCCTCCCCCAGCACTTGTTCTGCACTTACCTCACACTTGCCACCAGCTGGCCCTATTTAGTTATTTATTACGTACGCCTCTTACCTTGTACTGCACTTCCCCCCCTCCCCTTCCCCTTCCCCTTGCACTTTTCCCCTCCCCTACCCCTGCACTTGCGCGATCTGAATGACACCTGGCCTAGTAGGATCGTTTTCTGTCTCCCCTTGTACCCCCCTCCCTGCCTCGTCGCGCCTTGAAACACTTGTGTATAGGCGCGTTACAAATACCATATCATATCATATCATATCAGGAAGAAGAGCTTGGATCTTCTTGGGTGATATCAAGCCATACATCGGAGGAACCCCCCTGCCTGCACCCCACCCCTAAGAGACTACAGACAACAGGGAAGAACCACAGCACGTGCAGACGAGATCCATGACGAAGAAGGATGCATGATCAGCAGAGTAAAGACAAAGAACTTTTTGCAAGTTGTGGCTTAACTTGGACACTTCCTCTAAGCAAAAAAGGGGATAAAGACATAAAAACGGATACTCTGTGCATCCTAGTTGCAGGGTAAAGAAGAAAATTGCCCGTATAAGCCACAACATGTTTTATTGATTTGAACTTTTGAACTAAGGCACTCTTAAGCCGTGATGAGAAAAAGACTGACAAATTTTGACCAAGGATATTTACATTTGAAACAGATACAGTATACCGATTCATCCAACACGGAGACCTTGTTTGGAAGTACTTAAGGTGTCCCAAAGTAGAGACATCACAAAGGACGTGGTCACATATTTCAACATAGTGGTAAGATCATACCCGTCACTGGTAGAGGGGCTCACCAGTGTCACAGACTTTCTCCAAGATCCTGAAAACGAAAAAATAATAAGATAACTGCATACTGTCATTGCTGAACAATTCATCATACTCCCTGAGTACAGCGAGAAAGAAGCAAATGCTCCCAACACAATCCACTTTTCTTTCGCATAATCGAAGACTGTCCAACTCTTATTGGAAGGACGACAGACACTCTCACATTCCTTCGAGACCCAGCGAATACTGAACGTTTAAGCCATCTTTTAAATAAAGTAATCATTTTGGTCACAATCTATGCGACCGGACAGTACAGACATTGTTTACATCAAGGAAAGAACATATAATAAAGACTGGACAAATTTCCATATCACCAGAAGACAGTAGATTTGCATACCACGTCTTCTTTCACCTCATCGAGAACTTTCCAGAGCTAGTGGGAAGACCAACCAATGTTGATGTACTTACATTTCTCGGAGATCCAGTAAAGTGTACTCAGCTAAACATGCTCTTGCATACCGTTGTAGCCTAAATTAAAAATTCCAATCTTCATTGAATCCTGAGATCCAGAGGAGACTTTCCACTGAGGGACAGATCGAGGGAGCAGAGTCAAGAACTTTATTTGTTATATTTGTTGTCATATTCCCTATCTCTTCATACTGACCAGTGTCTGACATGTCCTCAGGACTGAAGAAGATTCGGGGAGTGGACTGGGAACTTGTGCACTTTGAACATGCAAAGTAAAGGTGACTCATCAAAGTATTATTTTAATCTATTTCTCCCATAGTTTAGCAAAGGAATTGTATTCTGTATTAAGAGACAATTGTCACTCGCAAGAGGGGGACACTTGTGAAGCACCTGGCACTTTTGACACAGAACTCGAAGAACGATATTGGATGGGGGAACAATAACATTGACATTTGGCAAATGATCAAGATGGGGGCCCAGAACAGTAACCTGGTCCTCCCACAAGCAGAGAGGCATCCCGCTTCTCTGGAAGAAAATGCTGTCGCCTTACATATCGAACCATAATGTACCTATGCATTGTATTTATCATTATTTTACTATCATTAACGATCAGAACTGCATTTTTTATTGGTGCACACAGCGTTCCAATTTCAGTGCACCCACCTGATGATACACGCGTGAAACCCACAAAAGCACCCAGACCTTATATAGTAATTCCAGTCGCTAGAAAATCTGATGGTAGAGTAAATGAACTTGAAATGAACGTGATTAATAGTGATATACACACATTTATGGTAATGAATGAGCAGGAAAGCCGGAGACCGGGTCGGCATGAAATGAATGAAGGCAAAGCACTGACAACTACACGCACGCACACACTGAATGCACACAAAACAGGCCTAGTGTCAATGACCACAGAACCACAAACGAAAGCAGCAGAGAAGATGAGACTGCCTACCGTAAAAACCTTCACAGGAGATAGTGGGAGAAAACAAGAAGAATTAAGAGAAAGACCAACAGAAGCAGTCATATCAGAAGCCCTTAAGAAAACGAAAGTGGCCTCGGAATAACTCTCTGCAAGGACACAAATGTTACTATTCCCATACATAGCCAGAGCAAGGAAACTACAAGAGGAACTGAAGAACAAAACAACAGAGGCTGTATTACCCAGCACACATATTCCAACACAACACAAGGGACAAGTACCAGTCCTACAATACAGCCATATACCTGACCAGTGTTAGGCTGGTTGGCATGGGCACTTGCATGCAGCAAAGAAAATATGCAAGAGGACCAGGAAAGAGTTGCCAGACTCCACTCAAATGACGCAGATGAGGAAGCCTGCACTATGGACCAGGATACCTGAGAACCCGCCAGCAAGAAACAGCCATACAGAGGCATTCAGAGATGTAGTTATAGCAAACTACAGGAAAACCTTAAGAATCAAGAGAAGCATGCATGAAGATAATAATGAACTCAACGACTACCTGGACAGCACAGCACATCTAGGAAACAACATTTGGCACCAGCACATGAAAGAAGTTGGAAGACGAAATTCAGAATGAGAACGCTTTGTTTGTGCACTTCTACCGTACAGCATGGGGAAATCCAAGATCTTCGTGGCTGTAGAAATGGATGTCCCGATCGCACACTGTCTCTCACACATAGCAATGTGCAACACCAGAGGCCAGTTCATGGGAAGTGATGCCTCATTGATATGGGCAACTGAAACAGCTTATCCCGATGAAGATGATTATGTCCAGGACATTAAGACGAGAAATAGAGCCCATACTAGGAATCACATGATCAGGTACGAGAAACCTGAAGTTAAAGAAGCAGGAATAAGATGGGAAGTAAACCCGAGACTGAATATCCAAGGAAAAACTCCAGAAGTGGCTCAAATGTGGAAAAACAGAGTCCAAATGCAGATTTGGGGAACAGTGCTTTCACCAGACGGATGGGAGCAAGGAGTAGTGATCTGCAGAGCATGGATGGTCCTCGGAGCCTGCAAGGAAGCCATCGAAAACTCACAGAGACAGTGCAAACCACTATGGCCAAAACATACAAAATTACTGAGATGGGTCGAAGACAGAGGAGGACTGCAGATAGTGCCACTAGAAAGCCCCAAATTGTGCTTCAGGAACAATGGCACAAGGAAGATGGGAGAGAACCAGAACTGTGGACACATTTTTCAGGCTCCAGGAATGACTCATGGGACTGCGGTAATTATGGATCATTATTGGGCATGTGGATGCAAAGCATGCATCAGTCTGCCGAAAAACTGGGGAGGCATATGCACAATAGTGAATGTCCACGTTCCAGCACTAGTGATCCCGAAAAGTG
Organism: Ambystoma mexicanum; assembly: GCF_040938575.1. NCBI lineage: Eukaryota > Metazoa > Chordata > Amphibia > Caudata > Ambystomatidae > Ambystoma > Ambystoma mexicanum. The sequence goes on along the minus strand of NC_090923.1, from coordinate 343,142,211 downwards.
ACCTAAATATTGATAGTTTCCCGAAAGCAGATGCTCACCTGAGGAAGAGGAGATCTGTGGAACTAACGATACGAGTGAAGAGAGAAAATTACTTTTCTGCCAAATCAAAAGAAGCATTTCATGCAATCCCATATTGAACACAGGCTGTTCAGCCTCACCTAATCAGTGTTCGCGACAATCATGATGCCAAGATTCCAAGTTGGAGCAAATACTAAATGGTTGCAGTTAACCAGATGGGAGTTACTGCAAACCATCAACACAACAATAAAAGGATTCAATGCGATCAAGGAAGAGTTAAGAGCCATCCGACTGATGACTCTCCAAGACAGATATGTATTTGACATGATCACAGCTATGGATGGAGGTGTTTGTGCAAAAATTGGAGAATCATGTTGCACATTTAAACATTCTCACGATGAGGAAAATGGAACTTTAACAGTGGCTGTAGATATGCTGACAAACCTACAGAACCAGATGATCAATGAAACCGACAAAGTGGATGATGACAGTGGATGATGACAGCTGGTTGGATCAATGTTTTCATGGGTTCCACAATGGATGGCGGACGCATTCAAGTTCCTAGGAGCCCTGCTAGTGATGATAATCTCGCAATGCCAGAAAACGGCGAAGAAAGGCCATAGAGATGGAGATATCGATTGATGTCAAACCAGGATGGAAGCCCAGAGATCTAACTGATGATGAAATAAGAGACTTTGTGAAGGCCAGCGAGCATGCGCCTGAAGGTACGAAGTTTCTTTATCCCAGGAAACGCTGAAATTATGAAGGAAAATGGATCTATTTGCAGCCTAAATGGACAATGTCAGCTAATGACATGGGACAAAGACGAACAAGTAAAGACAGCTGGAAGCCTGAAGGGAGTGATACAAATATGGACTCTAAAGAGACACTCCTTCACACCATCATGTACAAACCCAGAAGATGAAGAAGAAATGAATATAGAAGAACCAAGCAAGATGAATCCAAAAGAGGAAGCAGAAGTGGTCGATGAACCGACCAGAGGGGGGAGTGTAGAGGAGGTCCCAAATATGGCCAAATAAACCAGCAGAGAGCCGCAGTAGGGCTCTGCCCAGTGCCTATCAGAACAACAATACCTATTGAAGTACCAATAACCAGACAACCATGGAGAGTAAGGTATCCATTGAGAAAACCCTACCAACAAATGAAACAAAATGAAGATTACTTAAACACTGTCCCCGAAGAAACACAAAAGTCCTTGGTTGAAAACGAGTGGTGATGACATGAGGGCCCAGACAGACTCAAAGACGAAAGAAAACGACAACCAAAAAGATGACATACAGAGACAAAATGCCATGAATAAGGATATCATGAACTTAGAAGGAGAGACAATGTTGAAATATAAAGAAACTTAAGCAGTATGAAGACATTCAACAAGCTAATGCCTGTACATATGCTTGTAAGCGCAAGAAGCTAAGAAAACAGTGTGGCTTGCTATGCTTAGTAGAAGAATAGGGCGGCAAGCGCCACCTATACATATTCTACCTCAACGAACCACACTATATAAATGCGAGTCCACTTTACACAAAAGCGGAATTAACTCAGGTTACTAGGGGTCAAACAGGACAGGATTCGTATGCCAGCTAAAACGAGAAGAGATGGCTGAATCGAAACTCAGCAGGAGCAGCTTGTGCCTGGGAAGTTGAGTTCAATCCAAGAGAAGGCGCGAACGGTAGCTTTGCAGAGTCGAAACTTAAGAACAAGAATAGCCTATCTCAGGAAGGCCGAGATATGGAGGCACAGGCAGGTGGCAAGCCGAATAAGAGTTAAATGTGCAAATAGAAGTAAAACTAAGCAGATAAGAGTTAAATGTGCAAATAGAAGTAAAACTAAGCAGATTCACGGTGTGCTAGCACGTGACCAGCCGAGCGAGAAGAGGCACAGTTTCACACCTACGCCTGGCTGTTGCCCAGACAGAGATATCATAACTTTTTCTGACAAGAAGCTACAGTTTCGAGGCTGACCACAGCCAGCTAATTGACACATAGCCACCAAAGTACTGATTGATGGAAGGGAGGCCGGGTGAATCTTGGGGCATCCTGCGCCTGGTTGACCATTCTGCGTGCTGCTAATTAAAGTGGAGATTTATGCATGGGGTTGAAGCCAACCCAATCACAATGGAACAAATAATCTACGGTCCTATAGATAGTAGAACCAATGGGACGTCATACCTTTAGTGACATCCACCGTAGTCATTTGTGAAGGAAGGGCTTAGATGCCCATCTAATAATGTTTATCCAATCCCCACACTCTGTTACCATATACACATATAGCACCTATATTTAAGTTACCTTTTTCCAACCAATAGAACTTTTGAGTGTTACACTTCAATGATGACGAATTTTGGGTATAAATGTTACTGTTCGTATGAAGTTATTGGGAGTTGAAGCGAGACGGGCTATCGCATCACTGTTGATTTCCATGTTTCCCCGTTTTTTTGTTTTGTACTTGTCATTAAACAGACTCCCCTTTGCCATTGAGTTGTCCTTATTGATTGGTGTTGGAGTAAGAAAACCTGCACCCCCATCCACCTCAAGGTGCAGCTATCTTGTCTTAAAGTACTGCAGATCAAACTCTGACTCTATGGGCCGGTTGGGGGTCTCTCCAGTACAGTAGTGAGGCCACGGCCCCAGAAAGCCTTGTGGACGAAGCAGAGGGTCTTAAACTTGATCCTTGCAGCCACCAGGAGCCAGTGGAGGAATTTCAGGGCCGTAGAGATACAGTTCCTGGGCATGAGGCCAGCGATAAGTCTTGCGGCCCTGTTCTGAATGAGTTGAAGAGTAGGGAATGGCAGATTGAGAAAGAGGCTGATGCAGTAGTGCAGCCTGGAGAGAACCAGGGCTCTGGAGACAGTGAGCCTCTGGGGGGAGGTGAGAAAAGGAAGAATACCTATGAGGAGGAACAGCTGGAAATTGGCCTTCTTAGCAAGGCCTGTGGTGTATGGAGAGAGTGGAGTCAAAGATGACCCAAAGGTTTTTTGCCTCACAAGAGGGTGAGGGCAGAAGGCCCAAAGAGGGTGGCCATAGTGAGAGAGGATAACCGGTACCAGGAGTACCAATGAGAATTATCTCAGTCTTACTGAAGTTAAGACAGAGATCGTTAGAGGCGCACCATATCTGAATAGCAGATAGACAATCCGGGATTAGCGAGGAGGAGGAGGCGGCCGAGGGAAAGAGAGCTACGTGTCATCTGCATAACACGGAGGAAAAGGTTAAGACCAGGAGGGGCAAAGTGGCCAAATAGACATTTAAGAGCCAGCGGGAGAGGATGGAGCCCTGGGGAAAACCACATGTGGAGAGAGAGGTGGTGGAGAGAAAGGACCCCAGCTGAACCTGGGAAGGTAGGTCCAGGGGGAAGGAAGTCAGCCACGCCAGAGCATGATCTGTGATGCCAAGGGTCTCGTGGAGATGAGTAATCAGGATGTTGTGGTTGACCGTGTCAAATACTGAGGAAAGGTCGAGGAGAAAAGGGAGAGCTAGAGTCAAGATTAGAGAGCAGATCTTCACAGGTGTTCAGGAGTGCAGTCTCCGTGCCTCTGGCTGCTCTGAAGCCAGACTGATGGTCATGGAGACAACCAACAGATTCAGTGTGGTGGGTTAGCTGAGGGATAACCAACTTCTCTAGGAGTTTACCGAGGAAAAGAGTGATAGAGATCGGGCAATAGTTTGTCGGAACGGAGGGGTTGGCAGAAGGTTTTTTAGTAGGGGGTCCACAAGGGAATGCTTGAGAAGAGAGGGGAAAGATTCAGTGGCAAAGGAGTGATTACAGAAATCGGTCAAGGCTGGAGCGAGAGAACCAATGTTGTCCTTAATGGTTCTGGAGGAGCAGGGTGGTCACCTGTTTGAATAAGACTTTCATTGACCGGACTTGTCTGGAAATATCTTCAGGTGTTTCAGGAGAGAGGGAGGAGAGAAGAAGAGGACGGAGGGGCCAAGGAGGGCCTGCGAGAGGTGGAGGGAGAGAGAAGAGAAGGGGAGGAGAGTGCAGACAGGATGTCCTGGGTTTTAGTGGTGAAATGACAAGCCAGAGCTGTGCAGAGGGCCTAGGTTGGTGTAGAAGAAGTAGATACGGCAGTAGGATTGGTTAGCTCCTTGCAGATTTTGAAAATCTTTGCCGTGTTGTTAGAGACTGCAGAGATGCAGGCTTGAATATGGACCCTCTGCTTAGAGAAGATGGAGAGGCTGTATTGCCTTTGGAGCAGGCGGCAGGCCAGTTTGTCAGAGGGTGCACCAGAAGCTCCCCACTTCCATTCAGCTACTCTGCACTTGCGTTTCAGAGCAGCCAGATCAGAGTCATACCAAGAATTGCACTTAGTGGCAGGCTTCAGGCAGATCCTCATAACATAGACAAGGAGATCCAGAGTGTTGGAGATGGAAAGGTGAAAGTTGTAAAGGGCTTTGTCCGGATGGGAGTCAGCTGCAGGAGTAGGTGGGGGAGAGAAAGTGGAAACAAAGGCAGCCACTGACACTCGCTTCATAGGTCGAATGACCACGAAGGAAGGTGGCAGTGCTGGGTGGGCCTTTGTAAAGGGAACATGAAGCTTCAAGTGAGAAGAAAGAAGAAAGTGGTCAGTACATGGGAGAGGAGTAAGATGATTAGAGAGGGGAATGTCTGAAGAGATGAGAACATCCAAGGTGTGACCAGCAGAGGGAGTCGGACCAGAGGGTAGAATGGAGAGGTAAAGAGAGTCGCATAGGTTGCAAAAAAGCCCAGACGAGTCTGGGGAGTCCAGGTGGATGTTAAGATCCACCCCCAGGAGGAGAAGCTGGGAGGTAGAGGAAAGGAGAGAGGAAGTGAAGTCAACCCATTCAGAGAGGAAGATGGTGACCTGCAGATGGTGGCCAAGGTCAGAGAGAGGCCAGGAGAGATAGAGAGCCTGAGACCAGGCATTCGAAGGAGGAATAGGTCTGAGTGGGGATAATGGAAGCAGGGATCAACTCATGAAAGATCAGGGCCACGCCACCTCTGGGCCTATTGGGCCTGTACTCAGAGAGGATCTTGTAGCGGAGTGTGTAAAAACTTGTTACAGAGCTGGCCTTGAACCATGTCTCGAAAAGAGCGAGACCATCCAGGTCCAGGAGTTCACGGAGGTGGCAAATGTCAGGGGAGTGTTTTATTTATTTATTTATTTATTTAATCTGTGTTTATTAACTTTAACAAATTAAACATAGCAATAAATCCAACTCAGGGCCTGTGGCCCCATACTTCCCCAACCCACACCCACTTCCATTGTTTACCATCACCATAACACGACTCACTGAACATCATCAGAATTAAACAACTCACGTATTACTCCACACCTGACAGATCCTTTAAGTTCGTTGTCTCAGACCATCATACCCCAAGTATCACCAACCCACTCCTCCCCCAGAGGAGGCCCTCATGAGTAGCCAACATCAGGGGACGTGCCCCGTGGAGTCTGTACATCCGGCTCGTTGGCTTTATCCTCTTCCGTGGCCTGGTAGCTCCGAAAGGCACCCCAGTAGTCCCTTGGTTTACAATTTGACGGAAGAGTTAGGTTATATTGTGCCTCATTACACGTTATGCAGTAAAATCTGGCCATTACCGGCATGGCGCTATTAACGTGTCGAGCTTGGCATGATGCCACTAATAGCGTGGCATTACGAGTACGCGGACACGAGCACATCGCCATGCTGGTAATGACCCTAACGCCATGCCACAAAAGACCCCAAAAAGTCCCTTACCGGCATCGACGAAAGCGCTGATAGCACTTCGACCTCCCACTACATTCAAATAGCGGTCACCGCTAATAGTGGTGACCGTATAGTTGCGGAACCGGAAATAGCGTCATCGCACAGGAACGGGAAAGAGCACGGCGGCCATCTTTAAAAACACAATCCATTGCCATCTTCAGCACCCAGGACCTGTTTCCACACGACTCCAACACCAAATCATCCCGCAAACCCTGACGATGTCAAACGCCATCAAGAAAGACGCGGATCGGCAGCGCAAAGACAAATACACCAGCGAGGAGCTGATCATGTTAACCGAGACCCTTGCCGCAAATGCCAATGTTGTATTCGCCAATGACATGCAGCGTGAGACCCTCTTGAAGAAAGAGGCCATCTGGGCAGAGGTGGTCCACAAAGTCAGTGCGGTGGGCACCACCACCCGCACTGTCAAGGACTGCAGAAAGCGGTGGGATGATCTACGGCTCCGGGTCCGCAGCATACTGGCTGCAAATCGCAACTTGGCAATGGCCACAGGAGGTGGCGCTGATTCACCAATAAAACTCCGGGAGTGGGAGGAGACCTGCGCCAGCACAATTGGCGTGGAATCCATCGCAGACATGGAGCGTGGTGCGCCCACTTCATCATATGGAGGTGAGTGTACACATTAAACAATGCACTGTGAAGGGTGAGGGGCCCCCTAAATCTGAGTCCAGAATCAGCCCATGGATCCAGCTACAAACATACATGCACACAACCCTGCCAATGTGAGTGTCACACCCCAACACACACACATGCACCCATCACCACATACACGTGCAACACAGACCCATTCATGCATGACCCACCCGACATCCCTATTACCAGATTCCCAACTAAAGAGGTCCCAATGCATAGAGCGGCATGACGTAATCATTCTGCATAAGGCACGTAGAACCATCACCGATGATATTCCCTATTTTTGTCCCCCACAGGATCACAGACAGTGATGAACAGGGCACTGTGACACATGCTCCCCCAGCCAAGAAAAAGGCCAGGACACAGGAGACAGGAGACACCGCCACCACCTCAAGGGGCACAGGGAGGAGTGAGCACCAGCAGAGAGGTAAAGGCAGCAAGATCGCCAGTTCAACATGGCCTGAAGCCACGGCTGCTACAATTGCTGCACCCACGACAGTGTTCCCCCCGTCATTGGAAACAAGCACGCAGGGCCCGCTCTCTGCCGCCACCAGTTCCACTGGTGAGGCAGCAGCCACTGCGCTGCTGTCAGACGTGGAGGAGACCATTGACCTTGAAATGCAAAGGCAGACCCCTAGCCCCCCAATCCATTGAGCCAAGCCCACGGCCACCATCGCAATCAAGTAGCCATGGACAATTTGACAACGACACCGTAGAAGGGCGCTGGAGCCCTCCGGTGTCCTCACCTGATTGCCGAGGCATGGACCAGGGAGCAGCAGCCACCCCAAGAACTGGACGCAGTCGCCATGACCTGGCCAGAGGCGGGTGGACATTACAGCGCTGGTTGGCCAGCATGTGGAAGAGGCAGCCCGTCTGAGGGAGGAGGTTAGGTCGAATGCAAGCCAGACAAGAGAGGGCATGGAGACCTGCACAAACAGGCTGTGCAAGGCGATGGCCCAACTGAGGGAGGTCCTCACACGCATAGCGTACGCTATGGAGTGACAATATCCCCCCAACCACAGGATCAACCGGGCACCTCCTACTCTGCAAGTTCACGTCATACAAGCCCCCGCCGCTGCTCCTTGCGCACCATGAGGGGCACGCCATCCCAACCTCCGAATGGCGGTGGAGGCCATGAGAAGTAGGGCCAGCAAGAACTAGCTGGCACATGTGCAGCAGGACACCTACGCACTACAAGCCACACATGGGGGTGTTGTGGGGGGGGAAGGGTGTTTTGGGGAGTGTTGTGGGGGCTTGGGGGGAAAGGGTGTTTTTGGGAGTGTTGTGGGGTGAAAGGGGGAAAGGGTGTTTGCACAGTTGGGGCCATGCACTTTTTGTTCACAAGTTAATCATAATACACTGTTGACAAGTTGAAACACAGGCTTGGTCTTCATCATTGTGTATGTGTACTTTATTGGGGACAGGGTCCATTGTGCGCCTCACCACATAAAGCAGGGCAACAATACCCATCTCCATCCAAATAGTTGACCCTTGTCTCTCAGAATATTTTATATATCAGATGCTGACGCACATCGTGTCCCTCCTGGCCATCGCCTCTTGCATGTCCTGCCGGGCCATTTCCCCCATCCTCATCCCCCTCAACATCATCTTCATCAGGTGGTTGCATGTCAATGTCAGGGGGCATAGGCACATTCCGTCTGATACACATATTGTGCTGCATGACACATGCCATGGTTATCTTCGGCACTTTGTCATGGCCGTACAGGAGAGCCTCACCCGGCCAGCTTAGGCACCAGAGCCGTGTCTTCAGAAGGCCAAATGCCTGCTCAATCACGACGCGGGTACGGTTATGTGCAAGGTTATATTCCTCTTCGTGCCTGTTCTGTGGGTTCCGTATAGGGGTAAGGAGCCAACTCTTCAGGGGATAGCCAGCATCACCTGCATGACTGGAACAATGTGGCCTTGTTACTGGTCTCCTCAATTGCAACCTGGATATTTCACACTAATTCTGTTAGCATTCTGATTGGCATCCACAAATCCCTGCATGCATGGAGACGATCAGTGTAACTGCAATGTGAGAAGGTAAGCTAGTCCCTGCAAGTGGACGTGCACCATACATGCCTCCGGCACTATTTCCCATGTCCTGGGTGTGGATAGGTCCTAGGTGTTCCTGGGCCCAGACAACCTTTGTACGACACTGCTAGTGTACTGCCATTATGATTCCAATGTCCCCATGCTGTGAAGCGGCACATCAGTAGTGGTGTACGGGTGTGGTTCTGTACAATGGCTACAGGTGATCCATTTGCATGCACTCAAGGGCGCATATCTGTTGTGGTGATCAACGCACATTTACATTATGCATATTGGCTGCATGTAGCAGCTTTGTGTCATGTAGGGTATGGTATGATGTGCAATGTGCATGTGGATAGATGTGTCATGTATTGCGTTATGGATTGATGTCTTTGTTGTGCAGTTTACTACTTGCATGTGGTTTCGTGTCCTCTCCATTGTGGGCTGCGTTGGTGGACATTGGCGTACATCTGTATGTCCTTTTATTGTTCGGACGACAGTCCACAACCAGTTGGAGTATGCATCTCCCCCCCCCCCCCCCAAACACACTGCCATGTGCCTGCCCTGCTACTCACCAAGTAGCCACAAACTTTGTCCAGCATGGCGCTCCATGTTGCGTGGTATCATTGAGTTCCGCAGGACCATTGATTCATGGGTTGATCAGGGGTATCGGTCACGACAATGTGTTATTCTCTTTTTTGAGTCACATACCATTTGGACATTGATGGAGAGGTAATGCTTTCTGTTTCGGTAGACAGCCTCATTGTGATGTGGGAGCACCATTTCCACATGGGTACAGTCGATTGCCCCGATGCTACTTGGGATGCATGCCAGTGAATAGATGCCAACTTTGTCGTTGGAGATCTCCTGGGCTGTCCGTGGCAGGGATATGTGTTCACTTGTGTGCTTCAGGGGGGCATCGAGCACCTGGGTCAGCGTGCATGTGAATACTGGTTGTGAAATGCCATCCATATGCTCTACCGTATGCCGGTAGGTGCCTGTGGCCAGGTAGTGGAGCACAGTTACCACCTTCAGCAGAGGGGGGGGATGGCAGTACGGATGTCTATGTGGCTCACTATGTCGTTGGGATTCATGTCCACCATGGTCGTGATGGTATCCCGGTCCAGGCGGCGCAGGGTGTGTATCTGCTCAGTGATTAGGTTGAATGAAATGGCTAGAATGCTGGGGATTGCTGGCTGCCTCTGTGGTATGACTGGGTGCACTGGTGTGGCTTGCTGGGCCAGTATCGCCATACTCCTCCCCCTGCGTCTCCTCTGTGCTGCCTGTTGTTGTTGGTGCTGCAATGCAATCATGTCCTCCAGCCCATGTAATGCTGCAAGTATTGGAACCATCTCGGTGTGGGAAGGGGTGTGGTGTGCTCCTTTTGTGCTGCCCCAGTCTTCATTGCCTCCACCTGTGCTGTTGTGGCCACCTGTGGCAGGTGGGGACATTACTCAACTCTCTTAACGTGTGGTTCGCGATGCCGGTATTTCCTCCATGCCGGTATGGGCTTCTTCGGCCAATACCATGCTGCTATTTGCATGTCCGCATGCCTTGTAATGGCGTGCTATTAGCGCCATGCCGCTATTTCCGACCTGAGGGGTCGCGCGCCCACGGACTGGCCGCTATTAGTGGCACAGACCAGTCCGGGTCATGGTTAGCTAGGGAATTTAGCGATACCGGTAATCCCTTACCGGTACCGTTATTCCCTTACCGCCTAATGTGTAATGAGGCCCATTGCGTCTCTCTGCGCTCGCAAATCGTCTTGAGGTTAAGCCAGTGATGGAACTTGGGAGAAGCGGGTGCCCCCATGTCCAGGAGTGTCCTGGCTACCACAGAGGTCATACCGACTAGGCGTTTCTCGTTCAGATTTGGGCGGGGCCGTTGAAGTAATGGGTAATGGAAAAGCAGTGTTTGAGTCCTGGTACAACAACTGGCAACGAGGAAGCCTGCTCAGGCTGTGCATCATCCTGCTGCAATCCTGTGCTGCCCTGTGCAGTGTTTCCTTAACTTATCCTCCTTTGCCTGCCCTTCTCATCCTTCTCTCAAACCCACTAGGGTGCTCTCAATTTCCCTCATCTTCTTTTACTGCTTTTCTATCTCTTATCCTACCCTTCTCGCTAAGACTGGAAGGAAGAAGCTCAAGAAGGACACCTTGATCTCCAATCCAGGTCTTACCATCGCTGACACCTATGTCAGTGCTTCCTCCAGACAGCCTCTAAACAGCATACTCTTTGTCATTCCTCACAAACAGCTCAGGTACACTGAAAATAAAAATTAGTGATGCAATAAGTTAATTCCTGGGCATTTCCAGTTATGATAGCAACCATATATCCTTCTTCTAAAACCCCCTTCTCTTTTTTCTGGTATCAATGCATTGGCTACATTGGTGGCTTTCGCTACCAAAGTGCGGCAAAACCAAAATTGTGCTCTTCCTCTTCAAATGCTGCCCTCCCAGTGCAGCTCTGGTAAAAGTGCAGAGACTTGGGACCCCCCCACCAGCAACTCCAGAACAAAAAGTACTGCAGCTTGGGTGCACAGCTCTGGAATAGGGAAGTGGCTCTGACAAATTTAACTGCTTCCGGCATGTGCACATGTCTTTGACATCACTAACGTCATTTCCAGATGCACAGGCATGTGAAAATGGCACTGTACCTCCTCAAAATGGTACCCGAGGTAAGTGCACTATGATTTGATCCTAAAATCCCATTTGCTGCATCAAAGTAACTAAACGAACAAAATACGTCACAGTGCACATTTCAGAACATTACGCTGCACATATTTTAATAAACTAGCGTGCCATAGTGCGCAGCATCATGTTCAGTATGACCCCCACTGTCTGCTTTGCATATGTTTTTTCCATTCCATTGCACTGAACAATTTCCCCCCTATTTTTGTTTGACGCAGAAGCAGCCCTTTAGCTTTCCGCAAGTCAATTATTATGCAACACTGTTTGAGCTATAATGTGGATGCTGTACGAAAATAATTCTTTGTAGAGGCTAAGATGTTGCTATCTATCAGAATGACACCAGAGACAACAAACAATAACTGCCATCCTCACAGCAAGCAACACATGGGAAAGCTAGGAATGTAGAGAAGATTGATCAATAACTTCCCCTCTCTACTCTTCCTTCATACCTGTAGTTTTTGCACACTAGATGGCTCCACCTAGGAGCCAACGCTAAAAGACAGACTGTAGCAAACATATTTGATTGTTTTATGACTATAGCAACAAGTACAATATGCATTTACTGCAATTAATATGGTATTACTCTTTTGATACAGATTTTTACTTGATTTGGGACGACACAACTATGTCACACCAACATCTTATCTTGAGCTGATTGCTGCCTTCCGCCAGCTTCTCACTAACCAACGTAATACTGTGATGAAAGCAAAAAGACGATACACTGGTGGTTTGGATAAATTGGCTTTTGCTGGATCTCAAGTGAGTATACAGTACTAAGGCCATGACTAATAAGAAGAGACATGAACATGATATCTTTTTAGCACCTTGACAGTGTACGCTATACATTGTGATTATGCGTAATATTGTATTTCTTTTGTAGGCATATTACTGGCAATAGATAAACAATATTTCATTGTTGATTTGTAAGTGTATGTGATAGAGAGCGATGTTACTGATAGCAATGCTACTACTTAAGGTTTTTATAAATAAGAGGTTTCCTGCACACATTGATAATGCTCACTAGTCTAATTTTTTAAAGAATGTAAAGCAAATCATGATCTTACTAGCTAGTGATAATGTTGCATGTTTCATGTTAAATCGACTTTCTAATGCATACTAATTTCTCTGCAGATGTTTTAGTCTTTAAAATATAACATCTTCCAGATGAGACATATGCAAACATTTGTACACTTTCTTGGTCGCTTGGAGTGTCAAGAGTGGTTGGTGTTCGTAAGTTAGCATCACATTACATGACATTATATTATTTATTTTTAATTTTTTATTTTTATTTATATTCGGCCAAGAAGCAGGCCCATAGACATAAGGCGCAGAGTAAACAAATAACATAAGCAATAATACAGATGGTGAACAGGACCAAAGAAGAAGCCTTATTCAAACATATGGGTTTTCAGAGATTGTTTAAAAAGAGCAAATGAAACAATGCCTCTTAGGTCAGGGGTATAGTGGAGGCATGGTATCGCATGTATGACACTGACACAATGGGTACTCTTTGTAAAACCTTTATTGAAGTTTCTGGGGTTGGAAATACTCCTACTTTGCCCTATAATTACCATAAAATAATAAACCAAACAGTCCTAGTAGTCTGTCAAATCAAAATGGTCTATGCTAACAAAAACCTAATGCCTGCCCTATCTTGTGTACAAGAAGTGTATAAAGGTGAAATGTATGCAAAGGAAAAATCAGTGTTGAAAAGAATAAATGTAGCTGAATCTGTTCTCCTCCCTACGATAGACCACACGTAGTAAGGCGGTCCTTGTAGGCAGGATGACACACTCTGGATTGGGTTCTCAACACAGTAAACTGTTCCAAAACGTGGATCGAGGCCCGCCTGGCCTTCCACATTAAAGTCTCTTGTTCAGAGATCCAACTAATGTTTCAACACAAAGTTCACGTAGATCCCCCTCTGTCAGGCTCAGACCCCTTCAAACACCAAGTTCAAGTAGGTCCCCCTCTGTCGAGCTCAGACCTCTTCAGCACAAAGTTCAACAAAACTTGCAAAGGGGCTTTCTCCCCAAGGTTATTACACTTCGGGTCTCCCTCGGCCGGGCTCAGAAAACTTTCAGGTGTCGAAGACTTTTGAAAGTGCGTGGCTTTTTTACTGACCTCCGCAGAACCATTTCGACTGATAATTTAAGATTCAACTTCCACTCTCCCCTTCTCTAGGCGGTCATTCTGCTTTCTTTGCTTTTGCACTTAATTCCCTTTATTGTTACAAACAATGCACCTTTCACAGAGACTTCCGAGTGGGCTACTTCTTTTTACCGGACCAATCCGTTACTTGGTATCGCTGATTCCACAGCTGTCTTTTTACTTCAAAGTTCATGTACAGGTATGCCTTTCTTTGCATCTCATCCACACGTGTGCAGCCTTCACTTGCAATATAATGTTGCGACTTCAAACTTTCTCCAACACGTAACGATCTCTCAGGTTGCTTTCCAACTCACCTCTGTGTGCGTTTTTTTCTTGGGTTTACGATTTCCAATTCACAAGTGAAGGTTAGTACCACAGGCTTGGCCTCGCCTCACTAACGCTGCCATTCACCTAGGAGGGTCACTGGCCTCCTTGAAAAAAATGCAGTCTTCACTTGCGGGATCTGACCGCCTCCACATGTCTTTCGTGGCCTGTCAGAGGTGATGACCTCCAGTAGAGATCTCTTAGGGTTTTCGACCCGCTGCTCTTGTCCCTTGGTCCGTCGCTCTTCTCCAGTAGGTTTGCCTTAACCCCCGAAAGTGCTGCTTGTACTCTTGTTCCACCTTGCGCAGAGTGTGTCTTTAGGTGTTGCCTTTTATCGATGTGAGGAGAGCTAATTGGTATCAGGTGTATGCACTTGAAGTCAAGTGCCTGACTTTGCCTAACCAGATTAATGGGGCATGTCCAGTACGATGTGTGAGAGTTAGTCTTGTTACTCTGTCACCTTCGCTCAGTGTTTGTGTAAAAAGGGGGGGAGTTGGGACCTCAGGGAATCCTACAAAATAGGGTGGGAAAGATGAACAAAGAAAGGGTAGGAATACCGCGTCTCACCATCGGCTGTCTTACCCCCACTCCCAAAAGTCCCCTCACCCAGGTGATCCTCCCACGCTGGTCCATCCCCAGGAACTGGATGCAAAAGCGATGGCCGTGTCCTACCCACCTGGATGACAAGTCCCTGAGGACTAGCGTGTGGAACACCCTTTGGTTTCTCACAGGGGGCAAGGTGTTCCAAGGTGTTCCAAAGACCTGGAGCCGCAGAGGAAAAATGCCACTTGATAACCAGAGTAAGCTTTGTTCTCAGAACCATCACACCATTATTGGAGCGCAAATTCCTACAATTCGGGAGCCAGTTCAGACATTCTGATAAATTTCTTGGACTGAAGCAAAACAGGAATTTATGAGTTATTGTCAAAAGCTGGAAAGAGATTCTGTTAGCCACTGTAGTTCTTTTCTGGACTGAGATGCATAGTTTCTCTTCCTCAGCCCTGCTACCACCCAAACCACACTGTTCTGCAGTACCTGGAGCCTATTAATGTCGCTCTTACAGATACCAAATAAAAGGCTGCCACCATAGTCGATCATAGAGCCAATCATGTCCCGAGCAAACGTGGCTCTGTTCTGCTTGGAAATAAAAGAGCGAATTTGGGTCACAAGCTTGATGTAATAAGCCGAAGAGGAAATAAGAGAGTTAACATGAGATCTCATGCCCAGATGCTGATCAAAGATGAAGTCGAGGGTTTTAACTTTGGGTAAAGTAATCAATTTACAGCCCGCAATGACAAAAGACTGATAAGCAGTACTCAGCTTCTTAAGCTTGTCAGCCATGCCGATGACCTGTTTTGGCGTCATTCGAGGCCAAACCATTGGACATCATCCACTATTGGATCAAAGAATAGGCAGAGTCTTCCACTTCCAGCACTTAATCATAAGTACTGGACATAGGTATTAGACACTGTGCGTCATCAGCGTAGTTAGTATAACTAATCCCTATGTCGTTAAATAGTTCGAATAGAGGTAGAGCATAAAGTGTCTGTTAGGGAGAATTCTCTGTTAAGGCTAATTTCTCAAACCTAGTGAGTCCCCCAGCAGCTTTGCTGGATTTTTTGGGGGTTTATTTTTTTTCTCTCTCCTGCTAAGGGTGATCCTCTTTTACTCCCACTCTTAGACATGATTTAAGGTGATCCTTTGACTTTGAATGTGTTTTATGGGCTATGGGGTCTTTTACTCCATAGGGCTTCATGTGTTTATGGTATGTGTGTTACACAGCACCCTCCGTGCAGTAACACAGGGGTGTCATAGTGACCCCCAAACATAGACTCCATACCCTGGGACTGACTACTGTCTCCCAGGGCATGTAAAGTCACCAATGGCTTTTCTAGTCCTAAATTGTGAACAGAACCAGTACAAACCATCATATTGTGGACGTAATTCGATTGCCCCTGAGTCTGTTGTCCGAGGGGGCACTGTCCAGTCCCCCCTGATTGAGTTTTGGCTGGTGGCAGTGGATACTAATTTTTATATTCAACCGCGAATATATTCCTATGGGATTTTCCCATTGTTCGAGGCTACCACTTTTTAGCATAGCCTCAAACATACCGCCGGTTTATTAAATTAATATTAATTCACCGGTTGGGATTTTATGTCAGAACTCAGTGCCAAAATGGCGTCTGTGTTCGCTTTTGTAACTCTAACCCAAGTCGAGCCCTTTGTTCCACTTTTTGGCGGGCTTCTGCACAGAAGGCACCCTGGACCGAGTTGCCTCGGCAACTCAAGTCGCACTCTTGTGTGATTGTCCCAGTGGTGAGCCGCTCGGCTCACCACTTAGCATGTTTGAATGACAGCAAGGACTGATGAATGGGGGTTTTCTGCATAAAAGCAGGGCTTTGGGGACTGGAACTTCAGAAGTCGCCACAGGACCAAAGAATCGGAAGAGGGAGAAGCTGAGCCGACCTGCAACGACGACACCACCGGTGGAGCCCTGCTGAACCGGCTCACCACCCCCCGACGACAGAGAAGATCTTCATCCCGGAGAGTCTTCTTCCTTTGAACTGGTGGGGATAACCAGTTCGCCCTCTTTTTCGCCTTCCTGGATCGTCTCGTGGTCGAATCGCCCATGCCAAGCACCCCGGCGGCCGGATAGCCACGCTTCACCACTACCACAAATAAAAGGGTAGTACCTTTTAACTGGGAAACTCCACGGCTGGTTTCTTCCCTGGCAGTGCAACAACCTCCAGCTTTCCTCCACGTCGAGATCCTCTCTTCCCCTGGACGAAGCACTGACTTGCACCTGCTGCCAGGAACAACTGCCCCCGCTGGAGCTTTCTCACCATTTAAGGTACTGTGTTCCGCCTGGTCTCCCTTGCAACAGACTGTGCAAGGTGTCCTGTAAATCCTTGACTCTCTATCCTGGGGTGACCTGGGACCTGCTAACTAACTTTTTCCGAACTGATCCAACTCCTTTTGAACCATCTGCAAAGACTTTTAAAGTACAATTCAACTGTGTGATCTTGGACACATTCCGCCTTGCTCTCTCCAAGAGTGGGCCTGGCCTATGAACTTTCTTGCTCTACAGTAGACTCTGCCTTTCTTGCCTTGCTGTGGTTCTTTTAAAAGTGTTGGTATTGTGTGCGTTCTAATTCTGCCTTTTTCCCCTCCCTTTTTAACTAACTTATTGGAGTGCCATCTTAGGTTAAGCGCTCAACTCTGTCTGCAAATAAGTGGTGGTTTAACTAAGACTTGTTCAATAAGTAATCAGGGATGTAAATATACTGATAGTGACTGTGTTTTGAACTTGCTTGCCATATTAGTGTTAGTGTATTTTTACAAGTGTGTTTTTAAATAAATAATGATATACTTTTATACCAAAGCTCTGGTCAGTGTTTGTTTGTGCTTCTGTATTTTGGTAACTGATGTGTATACTCTATATACTGCCTAACTCTTCTTGAGAGAGGTCTGACTGCTCAGCCACAGCTACCAGGTAAATCTGGATGGTGCAGACTGCTAATAATTGGGTTTACTGTCTATAACCTGTAGTTTTAAGCCTTTTGCAGTGGTCCCTAAGGGAACTGCACAGTTTTCTGCCTAACAGTGTCTGGTACAAGCATGAACCTTGAGGTACACCATACTGGATTTTTATTGGCTCTGCAACTGCATCCTGTGAAATACTCTGGCAGTTCTATTATCAAAAAATGAATTGACCCATCCTGCAGCTGATGGAGAGAAGCCTGCGACAGCCTCTCTACTAGCAGAGCATGGTCCAATGGGTCAAACGCTGCGTAAGATCCAATAACATTAAAAGTACAGGCTGACCCTTGTCCATAAAGCGTAGAATGTTCGATTTCATATCCAGTAGTGCATACTCCATACCATGAGCCGCCCTAAACCTTGACTGCCTTTTGCCCAAGATGTTCCTGCACCTGTAAATATGCCACCCTATCCAAGATTTTAAGAAGGAAGGGGACATTGGTGATTGGTCGATAGTTATTCAGCTCAGAGGGATCCAGCTTAGGTTTCTTTATCAATGGAGATATCCAAGAATATTTGATGCTGTCCGGGACATGGCACTCCCTAAAAGACAGATTTACGCATTTCGTTATAGAAGGTCTCTCGCAAAGGTACACAGTCCTTTACTACTACCACTGGGCACGCATCACCCATACAACTGCTAGGCTTAATGATCTCCGACATTTCAGCCTCTGTGATTGATTGAAACTCAAAGATACACAGTCCTGAACAGCCATCTGAGAGACTTTAAAGGAGACATCCACTCCAACATATAACTTTTTACCCTCTAGGTTTTCCCTAATGGAATCTATGTGATCACTGCACTGCCCATAATGTAGACAATTAAATAGCTGACTCCCATTATGGCTCAGCGCGGTGATCACATAGATCACTGTGCCCTGCATTCCCATAACTGCCTCCCCCCTACCCACTTACGTTTTCAGCAGCACACCATGAAGTGTGCCGCTGTCTCTCCTCCGAGCCTGCAGCACCGATTCACGCCCACTAATGTGCGTCTGAACTGGCGTTGCAGGGTCCTTTTTTCTTTTATTTTTTTATTGTCCCCCTCTACCAACTAACGGAACCGGGGGGCCCCCTCCAACCCCCACTATGCCGACAAAGGGGACCGGGAGATGCCCCCGCAACCCTCGCTCCCATTAGTCGATGTAGTGGGGGTCAGCATTTTATTACTGCGCAAGGGTGACATTTTAGTATTATTCCTCCTAATGCACCGCAGTGTTCCAAGCATGGCCTCCTGTATTGAAGTGCACCACAAGCCTTCCTTGGTAATCGTAGGCAACTCAGTTGGACACAGATTCTCTAGTTCTCTCAGAACTGTAAAAAGCTCTTTAGTATCAGAGGCAGCATTCCAAATTCTTGAGTTATAATCAGATTTTTTGGCATTGATGATGGAAGTTTTGTAATTCTTGGCTGTTGTAGAATACAAAGCCTTTTACCCTGCAGTGCATTGGGGAAAACATAGAAGGTAAAAATGGATCTACCTCTGACCTAGAGTTGGTCCATTTGTTATAACATTTCCTCTTTATAGTTATTAACTCGTAAAGCTCTGGAGTGTGCCAAGTATTGTGCTTTCTGAGTATCAAAGACTGACTCTCTAAGGGTGCCAAGCTGGATCGTCTGCTGAATTCAAATCAATCTTCTGCACAAAGGCAGAAAGAGGAGGGCCCAGCATCTCAGTTTACGCACATTTCTAGGTGTTACAATAACCCTAAATGGTGCAGTTCTCGTGATCTGTGATGGCAACACCACAGCGAAAAGAATAACACTGTGGTATTACCACGGGCAAGGTACCACACCCATCTCCCCAACCTGTATATTCAAAGAAAGAAGCCAATCTAGACTATTACTCTTACAAAGAGTAGACTCAGAAACAAGTTGCTGGAAGCCTAACTCTCTGAAAACCCAGTTCAGGCGTAAGGCAACCTAATCATCACTATTATCGAGCCAAAGATTAAAGTCACGCAACAGGATAGATTTTGAAGAAGGCTTGAGCATGGGTAACAACATTCTCATAATTTGTTCTGGAAATTCCGGCATATTAATAGGTAGTCTATATAGTAACAGGAAGATGAATGTGGTATTCGGATCAACTAAAATGTTAATGTAGATAACATCACAATAAGGAGGGCCCTGTACTTCAATCCCATGCATACCCAAAGAGGATTTGCAGATAAAAGAATCCCCTCCACCCACCCCCACCAGTAAATCTGTCAGTCCGAAAAATGCCATAATTCTCAGGAATGGCTAAGAAAAGGGAAGGCCCAGCAGCCTCATGTAGCCAAGATTCTGTAATGGCACAAATATCAAGAACTAAAATAAAATCTGAAACATCGGTTGCATGCTTTACCAAAGATCTAGTCTTCAGTAACATGCATTTCAAATGGCCACCCCGACCATCGGTTGCCAACTTAAAAAGTTCTACCAAAATTTCTACCAGGGATTCCACTGAACCACTGTCCTTAACTCTACCCAAAGCCTGCCTTACTACAGGTTTGTTTGTTTGTTTGTTTTGTTTGTTTTTATTATTTATAATGCGCGAGCGTACCCGGGGGTATCAGGGTGCAGCCTTTACAAGAATTTTCGAAACTTGGTTACAGTACAAAGAATATGCATAATACAAGAATAGAATACACCAATGTTTTATACAAATCAGTAGTAGGCCTGCAGGCCATTATATACAGGTAAGCAGGAAGGCACACATGGTTACAGTTTGTGCGGGTGGTGCTGGGCACTTCATAGTCTTAGTGGGTCTCGAGTTTCAACCATGAGACTACCAGTAAGCGGAAATTCTCGTAGGGCATGTCAATTCTAAGGTTTGGAGGCAAGGAATTCCACAACAAAGCAGCTTTTACTGGGAAGCTGTTGCCCCCTATGGTGGGCCGCTTGTAGTGGGGAACAGATAGACAGTTTTTGTATGCAGTTCTAGTGGGTCTTAATGAGGACTGTCGTTGGAATCTGTTGATCAGGTAAGTTGGGGCGGCATTGTTCAGAGACTTATGAGTGAGTGATGCCGTTTTTAATAGAATTTTATCTTTAGTGGCTAGCCAATTGTTCTGTTGGCTAAAGTTTGTAATGTGTTCCCTTCTGGAAATGCCCAGAACTGCTCTTAGAGCATTGTTCTGAAGGGTTTGCAGTTTACTGGTGGTAGCCTTAGTAGATCCCAGGTATAGGGCATTGCAGTAGTCAAGGCGAGACAAAATAAGAGCTCTGGTGAGTGTCAGGCAACTGGAATCCGACAGGAAGGGTTTAGCTGCGCGTATTAATTTGCATGTATAAACCGTTGAGGATGCAAGGGAGCTCACTTGTCTTTTGAAGGAAAAATTGGAGTCTAGATAAAATCCCAGTGTTTTGACCTCCTGTCCAACTTTGATGTTGTTTCCGTCAATCATGAAGGAATTGTAGGCCGGGCCAAGTTTCTTTATGGTGAGTGTGGTGCCTAGGATGATGAGTTCTGTTTTATCATCATTCAGGCATAGTCCATGAGTGGCCATCCATGCATGGTTGATGATGTACACCCTATTTAATAAGGCCAAATCCTTTCCATAATATCCAGAAAGCGGAAGGAGGATCTGAGTATCATCTGCATAATTAGTGTAGGTGATCCCGAGATGATCCAAATCATCGAAAAGGGGCTTCGTAAATATGTTGTATAGTGTAGGGTAGACACAGGAGCCCTGAGGAACACCGCAGGTGATAGGTATGGGGTCTGCTGCAGCCGTGGGAGAGAAATACCCTCATGGTCCTACCGTTAAGGAAGGATGTGATCCACGTGATGGCCTCCGTTGAGAAGTGAGCTGCAGTGTGGAGGTGTGAGCATAGGGCAGAGTGATCGACCAGGTCGAAAGCTGCAGATAGGTCAAGGAGAAGGAGTAAGGCAGCTTGGCCATTGTCTGTGAGCGAATCGAGGTTCACTCAAAAGGACAATAGGCCTCATCACGAGTGGGCAGTATTCCGGCGGTAAATCTGCTGGGATACCGCCCAACCAAATAACGTTACCGCAACTTGGTCCATCGCTATTAGCGTTGGATCCCAAGTTGCAGTGGGGCGCTAAATCCCCATTTATATTGGGTCTATTGGACCCAACAGGGCATTTTCAGCTCAATCACTGCAGCGCTAATACTGTGGCGTAATTGCGCCAAAAATGGACAGAAAGTCTGCAGATTTACCCCCAGCTCAGAACTGGAGGTGGACCCCCAACTTTCCGCCCAACTCATAGTAGAGCGGAGCGCTAATGCGGCGGTAATGGCATTACCGATGCATTTTTACTGCTTCGCCCAACTTGTGATGAAGCCCAGTGTCAGCATTCTGTTCCAAAAAATAGCAAAAACTAGCCCCATAAAGGTGTCAACCAAAAGTGACAACACGCTCGGGGCTTTAAATCGATCCATCCTGCCCATGCCCACAGTGACATTTTCTGGCCCACATGCATTACGACACTGAGCATTGCCGGCAGATTTTCAATGGTTCCAATGGTTATTTCTATTGAATTTACCTTTTGATTGTGCCAAAATAACAAGAAGGAAACACAATTTAAATTCGAGGGGATTGGGTACTCCAACGTATTCCATATCTATGACAGGTAATCACCACAGCTGTGCTGCTTCGGAAAATTTTGGCGTCTGCGTCCTGCGTCGATGACATTGATACGCTGTCCTCGAGGGCCTCCGTCGAGCCAACATCACCGGATGTTATAAGTAGGATGCACGATGCCCGTAGCCTCAGTTCCGTTTTTTCGCAAACATGTTCGCTTTGGAGATCTCGGCGCGCCTCGTTTCTTCTGAGTTGTTCTTTCGGTTCTTCAAACCTGTCTGTTTGTGAAGATTACCATGATGTCTTTGTCGTCTTCAACCCCGCGGCCGGGTTTCAAGAAGTGTCGGGACTGCGGTTCCAAGATGTCGCTGACGGACCCGCACAACGCCTGCCTCTGGTGCCTCAGTGAGGACCACGCCACGGAAGATTGTGACGAGTGCCAGTCGTTAACATTGAAGGCCTTGCGGGAGCATAAGAAGCAGTTTTCTGTTGGTAAGGTGTCCATGCCCCGGAAGTCGAAATCCACTGGGCTTACGACTGACGATTCGAGGGGCGACTTTCCGCGTCGTCGGCGTAAGTACAGGGGGTCTCAGTCCCGGAGTGGGTCCCGCCATTCCTCTGCCTCTTCGAGGCACTCACGGAAGTACCATCACCGGTCGCCTTCCCCGTCCTCGTCTGAGGACTCCGCCCGTTGGCGGGTTGCTTGTCCCACCAAGCATTCCTCTCCTGCGGAATGGGATTCATTTCGTAAGGAGATGTTGGTGATTTTTCAGTCACAGGGCTCCGTTCTGTCCGCGCCATCGAAAGATGCCAGCAAGGAACGTGCTAGAGACACTGTTCGCACGCCTTCGGGCTCGAGCAGTCGTCGCGATCACCGGGAATCTTCGAGGTCCCAGTCGGACAAGGTGGATCACTCTAGCCATGCCCGCTCCATGTCCCGGTCCTCCACGCCCTCGAGACCGCCGGAGCCTGTGAGGTCTTCGAAGAAGACAACGACGCCTTCAGCGCCGAGGCGTCGAAGAACTCTCTCGAGGCTCCGCCTCCGAGGAAGCCGTCAACGCCATCGGTGCCCAGGCTGACACGCTCGGGGCTCCGCACTCAAGGCCTATGTCGATGCCTTCGGCGCCATGCTCGACGTCGACGCCGATACTGTCGACACCCGTGACACCTTTTGAGGAGGCTTTATAGGAGGTTCCACCGCAGACCGGTGGAAACTCCGAGAAAGGCCCTGTAGAAGTCAGTAAGGCCTTTATTTGAACCTATTTCTGTGCCCTCATCCAGGGATTTATTCAAGCCTCTGGATTACATGAAGGGTCTGATGAAGGTATGGTTCCTGAAGAGGTTCCTGACAAACTCAAGTATGGTCATAGCCAGCTAGAAAACCTGCGTCAGTCATTGCACGACGCCAGTGGTCTGGATACCTCTCCGGAGGTTCAGTTCAGTAGGCCTGAGCCTGGC
This sequence comes from Ambystoma mexicanum, assembly GCF_040938575.1. NCBI lineage: Eukaryota > Metazoa > Chordata > Amphibia > Caudata > Ambystomatidae > Ambystoma > Ambystoma mexicanum. The sequence goes on along the minus strand of NC_090923.1, from coordinate 343,119,084 downwards.
ACGCACGCCGAGTCCTCGTACCGGCGCCTTATGTCCAGGGTGACGGAATACTTGGGGTGGTCTGCGCCACCAGTGGATTTTCTGCAGGATTTACCTGATGGATATCCTTGACCAAGGTCCACCAACTGAACCGGTACTGCCATTCCATATGGCCTTGCAAAGAAGGGTGGCAGCGGCTTGGACTGCTCCGGAGAGTCTCCCGGCAGTGAGCAAGTCTTTGCCGAAAAAATACTGTCCAGCCAGTAGCGACCCCAGCTACTTGACTACGTGCCCCACTCCGGAGAGTTTGATGGGGCAGCCGGCTACGGCCCCGGCAAAACAGGCGTCGTATCCTACCATCCCTCCTGATAGGGACGACAAGCGTTTTGATGGCTGGGCGAAGAAATTTTCTTCAGGGGGTATGGCTTTACAGGCAGCCAACTCTGTGTGTGCCTTAGCACGTTTCAGTCACACTCTGTGGAATTGTGTCTCTTTGGCGGCTGACCATATTCCCAAAGGGGAGGAACGGGATGGCTTTCTTGCTCTCGTTCAGGATGGCAAGAATGCCATGTGTGAATCCATTCAGTCGGGTCTGGACATGGCCGATTGTGTCAGCCTGTCCATGGCGGCAAGCACCGTAATGCGCAGATTTGCGTGGTTGCGGAAGTCGGGGTTTGTTCCTGATGTACAAGTCCGGCTTCTCAACATGCCCTTTGATGGTGAATATCTTTTTGACAGCAAGGCTGACGATAGCCTTGAGAGGTTGCAGACCTCTGCCAACCTCCGCCTTTTTGTCCTAGGGGACAGCAATGGAGGGGAGGCTCCTTTCGATACTACTCTTCCTTTGGTAGATCGAGAGGAGCTGCAAGTCAAAGGGGCCACCGTAGGAGTGCCAGAGGTGGAAAACAAGGTATTCGAGGTGCCAAGGCCGGTCGGGCAGTTGCCTCTTTACCGTCAGGAAATGCAGCAGCCGCTTCAGCTCAATCATGAGGCCATGTCCCATGGTTTGCCAGTTGGGGGAAGGCTGGCGCAGCATCTTGTAGAATGGCGTGTCATTACTTCAAATATGTGGGTTCTGGAGATCATAGCCCACGCGACTGTCTTCCTTTCCGGCAGAGGCCTCACGACAATCCACCAGGGAATCTCTCTATGAAGAGTCAGGATCCGCTCCTTGTGCAGGAAATCAGATCCCTTCTGGAGAAAGGCACCACAGAACTGCTGCCTGTAGCGGAGAGGAACAAGGGATGGTATTTCCCTTATTTTTTGATTTCAAAGAAAGACTGGGGATTGAGATCCATCATGGACTTGCGTGGTTTGAACAAGCTCCTCAGGAAGGACAGGTTCAAGATGGTTACTCTCTCTCAAGTCCTCCAGGCCCTTCAACTTCAGGACTGGTTGGTGTCTCTCGACCTCAAGGACGCTTACTTTCATGTGCCGATTCATCCCAAGCTCAAGAAGTACCTGAGGTTCGCGTCTGGCGACTCACACTTTCAGTTTCTCGCCCTGCTGTTCGGATTGACCTCTGCCCCGAGGGTTTTCACCAAGGTCACGGTGGTGGTGGCAGCATATCTCAGGAAAGGGGGGATTTATGTCTACCCCTACCTGGACAATTGGTTGAACAGGGCGCGCTCTCCTGAGCAAGTCCTGGATCATCTTTCAGTCACCTACCACTCCCTCCACAGGCCGGGCTTCTCCCTTAACTTAAAGAAGTCCCACTTGACACCAACCCAGCGGCTCCAATACATCGGAGCAGTGCTCGACACATCCCTGGGGCAGTGTTTTCCGCCTCAGGTGAGGGCTCATCACATTCTGCAATTGGTGCACAAGTTTCAACATGCCCAGAGTCTCCCGGCATTCCAGTTCTTGAGGTTGCTCGGTCTCATGGCATCCTGCATTCTTCTGGTGCCAGAGGCCAGGCTGCGGATGAGATCTCTGCAGTGGGCTCTCAAGATGCAGTGGTCACAATTCTCCGGCAGGATGTCGGATCCCATTCCGGTGTCGCCCTCAGTCGCCCAGGATCTTCTGTGGTGGGCCGTCAAAGGCAATCTGATGAAGGGGGCTCCATTTTGGCTACCCTGGCCGGAGGTGACGATCGTGACGGACGCATCCCTCACGGGATGGGGAGCTCATGCCAACGAGTTGACAGTCAGTGGTCGTTGGTCTCTGTCAGAGTCCAGACTCCATATCAATCTGTTGGAGCTGAGGGCCGTCAGGCTTGCCCTGAAGGCTTTTCTGCCGACTGTGCGAGAGAAGAATGACCTGATTCTGACGGACAACACGGTGGCCATGCAGTACCTCAACAAAAAGGGAGGGGCAGGGTCACTTCCTCTGTGCAGGGAGGCGATGCAGCTCTGGTTCTGGGCCAGCCAGCAGGAATTTCGATCTCGGCAGTTCATCTGGCCGGAGACGAAAACGAGACGGCAGATGCTCTGAGCAGGCAGAGCACGATATCTCACGAATGGGAGCTGGCTCAGCAGATTCTCCTGGAGATCTTCACCCTTTGGGGGACCCCACAAGTGGATCTCTTCACCTCCAGTGTCAACCGGAAGTGCGAAAGGTTCTGCTTGCGGGAATTTCCTCCAAGTGGAGCCTTAGGGGACCCATTCATGGTGGACTGGTCCTTCCCACTCCTGTACGTGCTTCCTCCAGTTCCCGTCATCCCACAAGTGCTGCGGAGGTTACGGAGGTTTGGTTCCCGGATGATCCTCATTGCTCTGGCATGGGCCCGGAGAACGTGGTACCCGGACCTTCTCGACTTGTCCATCTGCCCTCCACGCCGTCTTCCCTACCGAGACGATCTGCTCGGGAGGGTGGTCAGGTTCTCCATCCAGAGGTCAGATCCCTCAATCTTCATGCTTGGCTTCCGAAAGGTTGGGGTATAAGGATTGGGACCACCCTGAAGACGTGATCTAGGTGTTGCTTTCGCCCAGACGGCCCGCAACAATGTCCCTGTATCGTTGCCGTTGGAGAATGTTCTGTGACTGGTGCAGGGTTAAGAATGTGGATCCTTTTTCATGTGACATTCCTGTGGTTCTGTCTTTTTTGCTTTCGTTAGCCCACAAGGTGGGTACCATTAAAGGTTACCTGGCGGCGCTGTCCATATTTAAGCGCTCGTCTGAGGAGTGTTCTTATTTCAAACTTTCTTTAATTTCTCAGCTTCTGAAAGGGCTCACTAATGTGTTTCCACCGTCACCTTTCCAGGTGCCCGGTTGTATTTGAACCTTGTTCTAAAATTCCTCATGGGTGCTCCATTTGAGCCTTTACATTCTTGTCCTTTGAGACTGTTAACCCTTATAACTGTATTTTTAGTTGTGGTTACTTCCGCTCGCAGAGCGAGTGAGTTGCAGGCACTTTCTGTTAAGCCACCCTTCACAGTGTTTTATAAGGACAGGGTTGTCCTTGGGGTTTGTCCTTCCTTTCTTCCAAAAATGGTGTCGGAATGTCATTTAAGCCAGAAGGTCATTATTCCAGCATTTCATCCTCCTCCGCATCCTGGTAAGGAAGAGGAGAGACTCCATAGGTTGGATCCTAGGAGAGCTTTAAGTTTCTACATTTCATACATGTCCTGGGTCAGAGTGGACGATCAGCTCTTTATAGGTTACGCTGGAAGGCGTTTGGGACAAGCTGTTACTAAGCAGACTTTGTCTAGATGGATTATCTTAACAATTTCTGAATGTTACCGCTTGGCGGTTAAGGACCCTCCGGTAGGCTTACGGGCCCAATCTACTAGTGGTATGGCTGCCATTACTGCCCTGCAGAGCGGTGTTCCTATTCGTAACATCTGTGAAGCAGCCACATGGGCTTCGGTCCATACTTTTGTAAAACAATACTCCCGAGATTGTGTATCCATGGGCAGGATCTGGCCTTTGGCAAGGCGGTCCTTTACTCTGCAATTTAATTGGCCATTCTAAATTTCTATATTCTAAATTCTTTTCCCTTCTCCATATGTTGGTACTGCTTTGGGAGTCTGTCATAGATATGGAATACGTCAGAGGACCCAATCCCCTCGAAGAACAAGTTACTTTCTTACCTGATAACGTTCGTTCAATGGGATGGTCCGATGATGTATTCCATATTGCTCCCTTCCTACCTGCCCCGCTGCAGAATTTCTTATGCGATTGGAGCTTACGTTTCCACAAGGCTTTCTGTGGTCATACTGGCAGAAGATTGGTGCCACACGTTCTGGGGGAAAAACTACAACTGCGGCTACGGGCGTTGTGCGTCCTACTTATAACATCCGGGGACGTCGGCTCGACGGAGGCCCTCGAGGACAGCGTATCGACATCATCGACGCAGACGGCGAACATTTACTGAAGCAGCACAGCTGTGGTGATTACCTGTCATAGATATGGAATACGTTGTTGGACCATCCCATCAAAAGAACGTTACCAGGTAAGAAAGTAACGTGTTCTTCTGTGATACGTGAGTGTTTTGTATAGGAACTACAGTCACCACAGTATTTTGTGTTTTGGGTTCATCATGACCCTTGCATTTGAGATCTACGACATACAAGGCCTGTTGCCCTAGAGTAAGTGCAGTGTGCATGATCTAAATTATTTGGTCTGGAATCCCTCTGTACTGGTGACATACGCTCTTGAGTAAGGAACAGGTGTGTTCCCTACTCTTTGTTCCTGGTACTTTACCCAGTCTGCCCTAAATTTATAGCACCAGTCATTGGCAATCAAGGCATTTTGATAACAGAAAAATTAAAGATCACTTGTTCTTCAGGAGGAAATTCAGTACAACGTTCCTTAACCAGTTAGTTCAAGCCTTTCTAGTTAGAGCCTATTGCTTCATTGACCTCGTTTCAACATTATGAACCAATCCATGGCCGGTTTTAAAGACCTTCTTTTTTTTAAAATTGTGTTTTAGCCGATTTATACAACTTTTCACAGTACATAGAGATGCAACAAAAAGGAAAGAATCACATTCTATTTACATTTCAATTAAAGTCAAACTGACTATTGAAAAAATAAACATCTTTCCAGATATTACTTAGAGACTGCAACGCCTCGTATTCTCCTGGGCATCTATACAAAAGCCCCATCTAAAAACAACTCATGTTAATAGTGGTGCATTAAGCCACATTCTTGCAGAACTTGTATTACATGCACGGTCAAAGAGGTTTTGTGGCCTACAATCAGCCTGTCCCAAAACATTGCCGACGATAAGCTGTCTTCCCTCTCCAAAAAATGCAAGAAGTACTTCACTCTTACATCCCACGTCCCTCTACACTCCAGCAAAATATGTCTGTGACTGGACTCTAACTTCCTGACAAAGATTGCACTAATTTTCTACTTGCATATTATTATTATGATGGGACCTAACGTCTATCAGATTGAGACGGACTCTTAAAAAAGTCCTGTCTCAATCTCGATCTCGGGAAGTGTCTCAAATATGTAGGGACAAAGCCCATCTTTTTGTCATACGGTGAGAGTGAATTTGCCAGAGAGAGATTGTGCATGGTATTGATTGTATGGATCCAATCCATGCGCAACAAAGCCCTCTAATCTTTCATAGGATTGTTTGTTTGTTAGTTTGTTTGTTTATTTATTTAGTATAGCGCGCAAAACCCAGAGGTAACAGGGCGCAACAGAGGTCAGGAAGATAGGATTACTTAAAAACTTGGTTACAGAATAAGATAGGCATGAGAAAAAGTGCATTGCATTTACAGTTACATTGTGTGGGATGTGCATATATACATATAGTTGAGCGAAGGCTTACAAATTTACATATTAATACTGTGCGTAGGGGCAGTTCGGTTGCATTTACATATTTACAAATTTAAGGCTGTGCATGGTAGTCAGGTTATAGCACTGGCATTATCAGATTAGATGGCAGGGTTAGTCGTGAGGATCATTGGCCCGCAGCCAAGTGAGGGTGTTTCGCCTGAAGCTATAGTAGGATTGGTCAGTCCTAATGTGGAGTGGGAGGGCGTTCCAGTGTTGGGCTGCCAGGACAGGGAAGCTGCTGCCGCCGGTTTTCTTTTGTCTGAAATTGGGTACCTGCAGGCAGTAGGAATTGATCGATCTGGTGGGGCGGGTGGACGTTTTTTTCTTTATTCTGGATGCGAGATAGGGGGGGGCTGCGTTGTTTAAGCATTTGTGGGTGAGTGATGCCGTTTTGAGGGAGATGCGGTCATGGATTTTAAGCCATTTGTGTTCTCTTCTTTTGTTGGAGATGTGTTCCTTAGAGGGTAGGTTGAGGGCTGTTCTGAGAGCGTTGTTTTGTAGTGTCTGTAGTTTGTTGGTTATGCATTTGTTGGCTCCTAGGTACATGGCGTTGCAATAATCCAGTCTGGATAGTATTAGGGCGTTGGCTATGATGATGCAGCTAGCTTGGGTGAGGAAGGCTCTACTTGCCCTAATTAGCTTGCATGTGTAGGCGGTGGTGGATGCTAGTGAGTTGACTTGTTTTTTTAGTGACATGGTTGCATCAAGGTGAAAGCCTAGTGTTTTCACTGTTTTGGCCACTGTGATGGTATTGCCATCAATGTTGAAGGCCTTATAGTTGGAACTGAGTTTTTTGAGATTGGTATTGGATCCGAGGAGCAGGATTTCGGTTTTCTCATCATTTAGACATAGACCGTGTGTGGCCATCCATGCCTGAATGATGAGATATATTTTGTTTACCAAGGCCGTATCTGAAGCGTAGTTGCCTGAGAGGGGTATGAGGATCTGGGTGTCATCTGCATAATTGGTATATGAGACACCCAGTCTGTCCAACTTGTCAAATAGGGGCTTGGTAAAGATGTTGTAGAGGGTGGGAGAGACGCAGGAGCCTTGGGGCACCCCACAGGTTATTTTAATGGGGTCTGCTGAGGCTAGGGTGGAGAAGACCCTCATAGTTCGGTTGTCCAGGAATGATTGGATCCAGGCTATGGCCTCTTTCGAGAAGTGGGCTGCTGAGGCCAGGTGTTCGCACAGGACTGCGTGATCCACCAGGTCAAATGCTGCCGACAGATCGAGGAGTAGTAACATGGCAGTGTTCCCTTTGTCGTTAATCTCATTGATCTGGGTTTTAAGATCGATTAAGGCTGTCTCGGTGCCGTGCTTCGGTCTGAAGCCTGATTGGTGGGTGCCTAGTAGTTTGTGAGTTTCAAGATATTGCTGAATCTGCAGGTATGCTACTCTATCTATTATCTTTAACAGGAATGGCACCGTGGTGATGGGCCTGTAATTGGTGGGAATGGCGGGGTCTAGGGTTTGCTTCTTGAGGAGAGGCAGGACCCAAGATTCTTTGAGGTTGCTTGGTATGGTGTTGGAGGAGAAGGATGCGTTGATCAGCTTGGTTATGAAGGGGGCTAGATCCCTAGCAGCATCCTTGATTATTTGGGGAGGGCAGTTGTCGCCTTTGCAGTTAGATGGTTTAAGTGAGGCTATAATTTTTTCTGTTTCTGGGATAGATATTTTGGTAAATCTGAAGAGATTATGGCCTGGACGGTTGGCTGTTTTGTCGTGGTTGCTGGGAGATGCTTCATTGGTGGTGAGAGAGTCTTTTTTCAGAGCGATTTTGGTTTGGAGACTTTTGATTTTATTAGTTAGGGCGTTTTGGACGCTGGTGCACCATGCTTTATCCTTAATTATATTGTCTGGTGGGGGTATAGGGGATTCTAATTCCCTTAGTATAGCAAATAGTTCTCTGGTGTTGGAGCTCGATTACTTATTAAGGTATCCACATCACAATTACACTTGAGCAGGACCTTGAACAAGCACAGTTTTAAATCCTGCAGAAACAGGGAAGATCCCTGTTCCAATAGGACACACGTGTCCTCATAAACGGAGTGCAGGACAACTATCCACCTATACATTGAAATGAGCCTCCATTCTACCTGCATCAAAAGAGACTCCTAACTCATACTGCAGACTGATCATGGGACAGACTCTTAGGGAGACCCAGCACAGTCTTCCATAAACAGCCTTCGACTCTCACCAAATTAATTCTCCATGCCAGGGATTTTTATTTCTGTCCTGTACAAGAGAACGGGAATACCTTTGGCTATATAGATTTTTATTAATGGCCGAAGTGGGAATTTACAAAAAGAGGCATGGAGTTTTTCCATTTGACTAGAGAGCTAAGACCCTTTTTCATTCTGATATAATTCTTATTGGTGCAAAGTGGGAGCAGAGTAGTTCTTTAAACCCAAATACACCAACTCCCTTTCTACCAGGATCACATGATCTCCCATAGACCACCTAAAGTTTGATCCCTGCTTGCCACGCCCTTTGTAGATCATTAAATTTGATTTTTCTAAATCAATTTCTAGATCATTCTCCCTGGTGCAGTCCCCCAGAGAGTTCAAAAGGCGCTGCAACTGCAGTGTAGTCCAAGAGGACAATATCCGCATACGTCAGACAGCTGACTGGACGGGAACCAATCTTAGGGCTTGCCAACGCCGCAACCCTAACACTTTCACCAAGTCCACTAAGTGGAGGTTGAAAAAACAGGGGGCCAATAGGCATCCCTGTCTAACCCCCTCCTCAACCTGGACAAAGGCAGAGAGGTGGCCCAAAGGTTCAACCTAACCCTCATTTCCCCCTTCTCATGCAAACTAGACAGTATTGCCAACAGTGACCTTGTGAGTCCCCACGACTGCAGTTTACGCCAAAGTCGCTCCCTACTAACCATATCAAAGGCCCTGGATAAATCTATCCAGGCCCTGTAAAACCCCCAGCCACCCTTGACCCAGAATCTTTCGCAGATTATGCTCAGCACTGACCCATTCAATGATGTCGAGGGGCCTCTGCGAAAGCCTGTTTGCAGCCTTGATAGAATATAATTTTTGTTGACTCAAGACTCAAGCTCCCTCAGCAAAAGCCCTGCAAAAATGTTGTTCTCCACATAAAGGAGGGTCTAACCAATCACCCTTCTTGAAAATCGGAACAACTATCGAGGACTTCCATGAGGGAGGAAAACACCTCTCACGCAGGAGCTCCTCAAAGAACAAAGCCAAAGGCTGGACCACAGTGCCACATTTCCTTTTATGGCTTGATAGGTCAGTCCATTAGGGCCTGCGGCCTTAGAGGAGGAGGCCTTGTAGATAATCTCAGATATAGAGTCCTCCAAGAACTCCAGCAACCAGGGTATATCAGTGATACTGTCAAAGAGGATCGGATGAGTTTTTTTATAAAGATCACTGAAGTGATTGCGCCATCTTTCCTCATCCAGCATGTTAGTTTGGAGAGACTGTGATGTCACTGAACAATTAATGAGGGCAAAGAAATTATGGAAGTTGTTGTTACTCAGTGCTCCCAAAATTACTTCACCATCCCTTTGGTGGCAAAGAGCTATATGGCACCGGCACCAATTTCTGTAGTCCCTTCTAAGTTTCCTCATCAAACAAGTGTGAGTGGCAAGAACGCCTATGAAGATCTTGTGGTGAAGGGATCTGAGGCACACAAAAAATCCTGAAAGTGTAGCGGGCTACACTGCTCCATCAAACTAGAGTCGGAGTTGTCCATACAGTACCTTTCCAACCTATAATTTAAGTGAGTGCCGTCCCTTCTGAACCTCCCAAGCCTATTCCTTCCATTGTTGACCATAACAGTCTAACATTGCCTGAGTCTGGGTCCGGGCGAATCCCACGCCAAAGATCCCTCACGGTGGCTATGATTACTGGTGCCACCCTCCCCAACATGGAAATCGGTGCAAATCTCAAAAAAAGCGGGAGAGAGCAATACATAATCTATTGTTCAGTAAGAAGTGCCCCGCCTTCAGATTATCGCAGGAGATACATCCCTCTTTACAGAACCATTTACCATAGTTAAGTTCCAATCTGAGAGAAATGATAACCATCTCTTCCCGTTAGCCGTCAGTCTTTTTTTTGCCAAGTCTACCCTTAGGGGAAGGTGACTCAATGCATTCAGTGTTAAAGTCCCCCGCCCGGATAATACCGGCCCTGGGAAACTGTGATTTTATTATCAATAACAAATCCACAAGGGACTCCAAAAAGGTTGAAAGCGCAGAAGCAGCAGGGTTCTAATATAAGTTTACTGCTACCATTGACAGATATGGGTTGTTTGACCGAGGTCAGTAAAATAGCGGCAGAATTGACCGTAGACAATTTTGTTGCAAATCTATTTGACCTTCGGCCAAATAAGCGAAATCCCTGTCCCGCCAGCAGCCCTATAATCATCCCCCCTCCCCTACTTACCCTATTGGCATCCGCCGATGCTTCTCTTACACCCCTGCAGCATCAGTTCTGTCGCTGCAACGCAGGTCGGAACTGGCGCCGTAAAGTGCCTTTCTCTGTTTTTTTTTTTATTTTTGTCTTTTTTTTAAAGCCCACGCTTCCAATTTCCCAGAAGCAGAAGACACCCCCACAACCCCTGTTCGCATTATAGCAAGCAAGCAATAGGAGCGACGGAGACTCCTGCAACCCCTGTTCCCCTTGTTCGATATAATGGTACAGTATGACCTGGTTGTACAAATGCTTTGTTGTACGATAATTCCGTACAGCCTAAATTAAGTTAACTAGGCCATACAGTAATTTATTTTCAGTCAAATTGCACAATTCCCTATTGACTGAATATGATCATTCACTTGCCACCCCAATATGACTGCCTTCAATCCCTTTAGATTTGAATGGACAGCGCTCTCTCAGTTATTGCAGAATTACAGATGGAGATAAGAAGGTCCCTCGCCCCCGCCCCAATGGTCTTCCATTTTTCCCATGTGTTGCTACCTGGTGCAGGGTGGTAAAACCCTCCATCTGAAAAGAGTTGACAAGCCATGTCTCCTGAAGTAGAATGAAATCATTGCTCTCAAAAATTGCCTCCTTCGTGGCCCTATTTCTAAAAGTAATTGGAACCTGATCGTATTCTAGCTTACTAACGGCCCAGCCTTTCTAACGACTCATCCACCACCCACAATTTCTGAAAGACTGGTTTAAAATTTCAGGGAGCAGACACCAGGCCTTCATCTTTGACTCATTTGATAAAAGAGCATTTTCCTTCACTGTATTGGGTCAGCTCGTACCTATATTATCAGCCGACCTTTCAGTCTGCCCCTAATCTCTGCTGCCCGGCCTCCCGAAAGTAGCTCTCTCTTCCCTACATGGAAGCAGAGTGGACACCTCTAAACCCTGTCACCTCAGATCCTGACTAACCGCCAAGATCGCTTCTGCTCCCACTTTCGTTTTCAGACCCAACCCGGCTACAGAGACAGTCTCATCAAAAGAGAAACATACAAATTCAATTTTCAGTGTGGAAAACAAATATAAATCCAGGATCTCCCTAAAAGTGACCAATGGGGCACTACTGTTGAGCGATTTATGACTATGGCCCTTCCCAGTCCATTTTACCCATAGTCTCGGGATGGCAAAAGGGGCTACCACCATGTCCCTCAGCTCCTGCCCAACATTGGAAGAGGCTGCGACCTCTCTGCTCCTTTCCTGGCTCGAGGCTACAAGAGTCGGAAGAGCCACCCTTGGACAACCATCCGCCCCTGGAGCCGCTTCAACACCAATGGCAACATCCAAATTTAAGTCGCTCCCGGTCCTGGGGGCCAAGGGTATTGAGAGAGATGAATACTCAGTTCCGCAACAGGCTGCACCTTATTCTCTCTCAAGAAAATGAATGCCCATGTTATTTGCTTGGTTGAAGGAGCCATGGGAGCGCCATCATGCAATATAGACTGCAGATGTCCATTCAAATTCACCACCAGACCCTGGACCGTCTGTGCATTCAAGCATAAAAATCCATTCCCAGCACCTGGTCCCAGCTCTGTCTGGACAGCAATAGTAGTCTTGATAACTTGGTGCCGCCTTACCTTTTGTTATCCAACGGCACGGAGGATGTGGCTTTAATTGCGGGAAGCGTTGTTATTGAAGCATGGAGCCCGGTAGAACTGGAGAATTCCAACAGCTTTCCTACCTGCCTTAATTCGGATGTACAAAGCTCAGACAGCGAACGGATGAAACTGGCTGTCCCATTGTTCCTGATTTTCTTAGATTTGCCATTCTTGGTGTATTGCCTTTTAGAGAAAGCCGACTCCAGTCACCTGTTTTTTTTCTTCCTCCTGGCTTTTCCCCTCCTATAATTTCCTTGACAAACAACCTCTACCGGGTCAGAATATAGGGGGGGGGGCTCTAAGTCACCTTTTCTAGGCCCCTCCCCTCTCCTACCAAATGTGAATCAGCACATGTAACCTCTACTACTTGCGCCATGCGTCTGAACTCCTCTGAGTACTGAGTCAGAGAGAGAAATATCATCAAATGTTCTATTGAGATTATTCTCTGCTGGGGGTGCGTCTTCACCCCTCACCTGACCACTGCCCATCTGGAAGCTATTCACCAGCAGAGAGACTCCTTCCCATATGTTTACCCTCTGATTATTTGCCTCCACCAGCTGATCCTGCATGGAATTCACCTCACAAGCCTGTTTTTTTTTACCTCAGTCTTAAGATCTGATGAAGAAAACTTTACTGTAGTGCTTTGGGCGTTTCCAAGACCAACAATCGAAGATTCACAGTAACCTATCTCTTTAGTTCGCTATATCAAAATCCCTGAGTGTGCCTGAACTTCACCATTAAGTAACTCAAAAACGTTCACTAATGAATTAAGCACATAATTCAGAGCAGGAAGGGTGGCGTCACTTACAACTGGGCCATTCAAGTTTTTACAGGTTTTTTATGATTGGATAATGGAATGTTTGGGGCAGGGTAGAGTCGAGCTCGCCATCTGAGGTGATGCTGATGGCCGGATGGGACTCGTAGATGACACCCGAAGCGGGGGGCTTAGAGGTAGTGGAAGCAGTTGCCCCTCCAAAACTCCCCCCTCCATCATCAGCTGACTCTCTCTCCCCCCCTGTATCCAGATCAACAAGTCGGGAGGAACTATCCCCACTGAATGACATTAAGGGGACTACATCACCCATACTCCGGGACCTTTTCTTAGGGAATAAGTCAAAGTTTTACTTCTTAATATTTGTGGCTGTTAGCGTATATTCCAGACCGGAGACCAAAGGTTGCTGAGCATCAACTGTCTCGAAGTCCACAACTATATTGTTATTTCCAGGCCTATGTACTTGTGATTGTGTGCAAACCATCACACCCTGCATATCGATCGCTGGATGCACATTTTGAGCCTCACCTACCACCTCCACAGGTTGAAACTTCAACTCTGGAGCCCTCAAATCATCCTGCATTGCCCCACTCCACAGATAGTACATGGAGAGCGTCCTGATGGCTGTTCACGGGGTGTCGATTTAAGGCGAACAACAGGCCAGCACACCTGACAGCCAGAGACGCCAGTAAGGTTAAAACCAGTGGTAAGGACAGGGGAGGGAGGTAGGCACACAACAATTCACGAAAGCATCTTCCAAGAGGGGGGGAGAGTCCCTTATCCTTCTGGAACGATTCGTCCTCAAAGGCGCAGTAGATCCAGTAGATGTAACAGGCGTTGTCAAATCAAAATCCGCGAGCCAAGGGGATGTGGGCCAAGCAGTCCTCAATAGGTCAGACGCCCCATGGAACACGAAGGAACACAAGGAACACTCCCACAGCACTTCGCAGTGCTCCAGTTGGGAGCTGGGGTTTTTAAGTTGTTGACTCCTCTTGCCAGCAGTGCAATACGCAGTGAGAACAGACCAGCAAACGAACGGGAGACCAACACAAGGAACACTCCCACAGACCTTCTCTAAATAACTCTATGCCTCTTTGATTCTGGGTTTAGGGGAAAATCTGACCATAATGACATATGAATCCAGTTGCAAATTTGGGAATGGACGCACTTAGGAAAGAGATAATGACCTTTCTTGTTATACTCTATAACATTAACATACTCTGCAAAGTCAAGTGGTTGCTCATTCTTGCATAATTCCTGTGACACAAAAGGGACCCAGAATCCTACTATAATTTGACTAAGCAGTGCCATGTGTGTCTTAACATATTGGTTGCTTCATTAAGTGATTTAATACTTTGTTTGCCAGATAACCTTTGTAGGTGGCATTGATGTCATCCAAAATCACACGATAGCGGGTGTAGGGTAGGATGACTTTGTTACTTTTTTTAAAACTTTTATTTTTGTTGGCAGAGCTTTACAACAAACACACATGTCCAAAATCAAAGATAGGTGGAACATTTACCATGCATTTAAGAGGCATTTTAAACTCTGTAAGAACAAAAAAGAGAAAGGAAACAATTGTGACAGTATCATTTCGCAGTGTACCACATCATTTGAATGTCTTACTGTGGGCCCAGGGAGGTACCACTCTCAGATGTACCTTCCTCCAGACTGTTAAGGTAGCTGTTAAATGCTGACTATATGTTCTTTGGGCGGGAGTGGGGGGGAAGCATAGCAAGGTATTCCTCTTTGCAGTTGCGGGACCATGTAAGTACATTTAGCCACTTCTGAAATGTCAGGGGGAGGGGCTCTTCCAGCTATGAAGTATACATTTCTTTGCCACCATGCAGCTTATATTTAAGAATCTAGCCATGCGTATTGTGCCGATGGACTCCCACACCCCAAACAGGCTTCCAGTGGATCAGGATTAATTACGGTATCAGTGATTTCCGCCAGCGTCTCCATGATTTTTTCCCAGAATTCCCCCAGTTATTGGCATGTCCAAAACATATGTAGATCCTCATATTCGGCCTTGCAACGGGGGCAGGTATGTGTGGTGATTCTGGAGAATTTAGAGATCCTAAGGGGAGTATAGTAGAGCCTGTTCAGTAATTTATGTTGCATTGCTCGATGGCGGAAATTGAGAGACACTTTGTTGGTATGCGAACACATCCTTTCCCACAACTGGTCTGAGATCTCAAGGTCTAATTCCGTTGCCCACTCATTACGTGCTCTGGAAGGTTGGGCCGGGGTGGCCGCCAGCAGAATTCTATATAGCGAGGACACCACGCCACGAGCACCGCCCGAATTAGCAATGTAAGCGACCCCCAGGGTGTCCAGGGGCTCTTCGGGGAAGGTGAGCCAAGTGGTACGGAATGCAGCCCGCAGCCTGTAATACTACAGGGTCTGCAGTACCGATCCAGAGTGGCCCGGCCTCCATGTCTGTGGGTCTATTAATCTACCATCGGGATAGAAATCCGTTAATGCCCGCTAGCCCAGGGTTTCCCAGTGCCGAGCCAGGGCTGTATCGTGTGTGCGTTCCAGCCCGGGGAAACCCCATGCAGGGAGCCATTTGTAGTATGGGTGGGGTCCAGTGTCGTATTCAGTAGCCGATCCCAGGCGTACAGGGTAGTCCCCACTGGGTCAATGGGCGAGTCAGGCAAGTACTGATGATGCAATATAAGGGTCATTATATTAATCCCAGCTGCTGCCAGGGTTTCCAGCTTAACATGCGGACGGGTTGGAAAGCCGGGGTACCAGTGGGTGGCATATTGGGCCTGTGCCGCTATCCAATACATCATGAAGTCAGGAGAGGTGAACCCCCCCCCCCTTCTCAAATGGGAGTGTCATGTCTGACCATTTCTTGCGCACCGCGCCCGAGTGCCATAGGAACTGTGCGCATGATTTGTGCAGTTTCGCTAAATATTTCATCCCTGGCCAGATGGGTATATTACTGAATATGTATAGCAACTTGGGAAGCAGGACCATCTTAATGAGGGAAAGCCTCCCAGCGAATGATAATAGGAGAGGGCGCCAGCACACCATCCTCGCCTCGACTAGCTGTGCCGCCCCCAGGTAGTTGTCTGTTAGCAGGGTAGTCTTAGTTAGGGACACCTGAACTCCCAAGCATCTGATCCCCCCAGGGGACCAGCGGAGTAGGTATTCAGTGGCCGGTTGTTGGGTAGATTTGGTGAGCGGAAAGATCTCGGATATGGAATAGTCAATTGTAAATCCAGAGAAGGTACCTATGCGCGTGATGTCTCGCAGTATGGGATCAAGATGGGCAAAGGGGTCCCTGATGTACAACAGGACGTCCGCGTACAGGGATATTATCTCGGGAGTATCTTTCAGCCGTATTCCCTTACGGGAATGGCGTGCCCTAATGTAGTCCGCCATTGGCTCTATTGCCAGTGCAAAGAGGATCGGGGAGAATGGACAGCCCTGTCGGGTACTTCTGAATAGTGTCAACAGCTCAGACGTCAAGGAGTTGACCCTCACCCTGACTACTGAAGATGTATATAGTAATTTAATGTATCCAATCATATTGGGGCCAATGCCCATTGTCTCCAATACCAGCCACATGTACCTCCATGACACCATATCTAACGCTTTTTGCGCGTCCAGTGTGACTGCAATAGCGTTAGCTTCCTGGTTAATCTGGAACATTACATTGAACAGTTGCCTGATGTTGTGGGAAGTGGACCTCCTGGGTACGAAGCCTGTTTGGCCTTCATGGACCAGATGCGTCATTATCGGGAGGAATCGATTTGCTATTACTTTGGCGAAGATCTTAGTGTCCAGATTCATAAGGGAGAGGGGCCTGTACGACCCACATTCGTCACCAGGTTTGTCGGGCTTGAGCAGCACTGTAATAATGGCTTCACGAAGGGAGGGAGGTAGAATGGATACGCGGAGCGACTCCTCCCAAACCTCCTGTAATTTGGGGGCTAATATGGCTATGAGTTCCTGATAGACTTCGGCTGTAAGCCCATTGGGGCCTGGTGCTTTGCCTTTAGGATATGGCCCCCACTATTTCGTCCAGCGTGATCGAAGAATCCAGCTGGTCTCTGATCGAGGAAGAAATACACTTCGTGGGTATCTGTTGAGGAGCTCTCTTATAAGCTGTTCACTATGTTCGGGCGGTGAGGAATATAGATTTGCGTACAATTCAGTGAAAGTAGCCAATATCTGATTGTCAGACCATTGTGGGACACCTTGCACGTCCTTGATAGAGGCAATTTGGGCATGACCCCATTATCCCCTCGTGAGGGTCGCTAGTGTTTTTCCAGGTCTATAGCTCTCACCATACCTTCGTGCTGCCTGTGGGCGGCTAAAATACTGAACCTCTCTTGTGGCGTGTGTTAAATGTCTGGAGTTCCTCGCTGATCAGAGCGAGTCTGGCGGGGTCAGTTGCTGTAGAGCGGTCCCGTTCCAATTCGTGCAATCTAGATTCAGAGCGGTTGAGGTCCGCCCTTATTGTTTTCAGCCCCCCCACTTCCCTGGATATGAACATTCCCCAAATGTATACTTTGAAGGCCTCCCAGCAGACCTCAATAGAAGTGGCCTGAGGGGTATTACACCCGAAAAAGGATTTTATATCCGCCAATATGTCAGCCTTGAACACAATATCCTTGAGGGCTGTGGACTTGAAGCACCATGTGTTGAAAGTAGATATGGGCATGACCAAGTCTACTGACAGGGCTATTGGGGCATGGTCGGATAATGTGCGCGTCAGTATTTGCGCTCCCTCCACTCTACCCATCACCTCGCATGACACCATGAACCGATCGATTCTGGAGGAGCTATTGTGGACAGAGGAGTAGTAGGTATATTCACGCAAATGAGGATGCAATGTTCTCCAGGCGTCTCGAATGTTTAGTAACGCACTTTGTTTAAGTAATCTGCGCGCCACCCCCGACAAAGGCCTAGGTGCAGTCCCCGTTCTGTCCAGGGTAGCGTCCGGCACAAAGTTCATGTCACCCCCCACATGATCTGAACCCCTACATATCCCAGCAATATAGAAGTCACTGTGTCCATGAAGTCGGGGGTATCGATGTTAGGACCTTATGTATTTACAAGAAGGTACTCTCTATTCACTATTGTGCAGTGTAGAATGACATATATGCCTTCTGTATCTATATAACTCCTGTGTAGTGCAAATTTGATAGATTTGTGGATCAGTGTCAGGACTCCTCTGGCTTGTGTGGAGTAAGAGGTGTAGTATCTGTTAGGTCCCCACAATGGTAATATGCTCATTGCCAACCGACCTGTCGAGTGCGTTTCTTGTAGTAACAGTATTTTACTGCCATGTCTATGGGCATAGGCCATTATTTTGCGGGCCTTGGCTTGATTACTTAGTCCCCGGTTATTCCAGGACATTATAGTGATAGGCAGTTTACCTATCTAGGGCACATCCCAGCAAGTTAGTTGCGGCAAATGTTCGCATTTCACATTGTCACTCCTGAAGAGCTCAGACATAACGTGGTAAACTGGTCTGCCTCTGCCATTTCCAATATAACTTCCCATAACAATACCTCCCCCTACCCTCGCCACCCAACCATGGCCGGGGGCATCCTCCCCGATCCCCTCCCCAACATCTACGGACCTACCCCAACTCGGTCCAGGGACCCCATGTGCCCAACGGGGGCTAACCAGCGATAACCCTTCTAAACAAGCCGTTGAAACTGCAGTGGGGTACGCTGTTGCTGCGCGGCCAACAAACCTAGGAGCCGTTAAGATACCAACAAGGGGTACATACATCAGCGGTATGCATAACAGTCAGACTCTTACATTTTATCAGTGTGTGCAACAAGAGGAGAGGTAAGTAGCATATGTGGCATTTGTACCGCAGATCCACCCCGCACAGGCGCCCCTGGCGGAGTCATAAATGCACACAAGGATCTGGACCACATGCAACTCTGTGAGGTGCCGGTCAGATGGTGGCTGAACAGTGGTTGTCAAGGAGTGCACACAATCTAGAAGAAGGAATTTTGGTTATGCAAGAGCCCATGTGGCAGACAGTCCCATCATCTCGTCCTAAAACGAATGTCCCAGAACCAATGTGAGTAGTATAGCGGCTGGGTATGGCTGTGATCAGTCATTATTCATGTGCTCCTCAGGCGAGGCCCGGGGCGGTATCTGCGCTTCTATGAATTTTACCGCCTCCTCTGGGACAGGAAAGAAATACATCTTCCCTTTATAGGTGAACTTGAGTTGCGCCGGGAACAGTATGGCATAGGGAATGTTGCGCTCTCTCTCAGTAGTTTCTTCACCCCGAGGAATCTCATGCTGCACTCCTACGGAGAAATCGGGGAAGATCCTGATGGTGTCAGATCCGAGGTGGAGTTCACCTTTCTCCCTTGAGAGACGGAGGATCAGATCCCTGCCCCTATAATTAAGGATCCTGGCGATGATAGACCCGGAAAAGTCTCCGGGCTTAGGCCGTGGGGACAGGGCACGATGGGCTCTCTCTCGACAGGGAAAAAGGGGGACAGGGTGGTATTGTCAAGTAGCTCCTTTAGCAAGTTTTCAACCGCCAGCTCCATGCAGCCTTTAAGAGTGTTCTCAGGGACCCCGATAATTCAAATGTTAATCCTGCACGACCGAGGTTCTAGGTCATCGCATTTGGCCTTTACAGTTTTCATGTTGCGGGTCAAGGAGGCCACTGTGTTCTGAAGAGAGTGTAATCTGTCCTCATTGGTGCTAATTCTAGCTTCTGCCTCTATGATCCTGGTTCCGGTCTGGTCCATCCTCGATTTAAGTGAGGCAACATTTGCATTAATATCATCCAGTTTTTCGAGAAAGGAGGCAAAGTTTCTGGCCATGGATTCCATCATTGTGGCGAGATCAGGGGTCAGAGTGCTAGGGCGCGAATCCGGTTCCTCCATGCTAGGTGATGCATGGCCCGACTCCGGCCTAGGAGTCACTTTAGCAAACTTATCTATCGCTCCCACCTTGTTGGCACCACAAGATCAATTAGACATGGTCTGCGCAATGAGAAATACGGTGGTGCTAGGGCAAAGAGACTGGGGGTAGTATGGAAGCAAGGGCTCAATCCTGTACAGATAGCGGCCACCTTGTATATCAAGAGTGAATGAGCTATACGAACGGAGGCCAGAGGAGCACCAGCAGCTTAGTCGTGAGGATCCGCGGTCAAAGGGAGGAAGCAGGAGCCCCTCAGTGGGAGGGTGGTCAGCGTGGTCTCCAACACCGGGTGGATGGAGGTTGAGCCAATGGGAGTAGTCAAGGTGGTGATGGCAAAAGAAGGAGCAAGAGCCAGTCCAGTTCCCTGCATCAGAGGCGCACTTTTGATAGGATCTGATCTGGGACCCGGAGCACAGCAGGGACCCAGCAGCTTCACAAGGCTGAGATGGCCCTCGTCTCCCAAGCAAGCACCAGCGATGATGTGAGGGGGCAGCTTCCGGCCCAGAGTGTGATGGTGCTATTATGATTCTCCACAGAGATGGAGGCTAAGGTAGCAAGGAGATGCTTCTACATGTATATGATAGCAGAGGAGTATTGTAGGAGGCTATGGCTGGGAGGCAGTCCTGTGAGCCAAGACAGGTCCGGGTCTCCGTGGCACGTAGGTATGGACAGTATGGTGTGCAGCGGGGCATGAGGGGCGTCCGGGGGGACCCAGGCGGGCAGGGGGCACCAGCACCGGGCAGTCCCAAAGCACAGCGTGCGCTGATACAGCGCCCTCAGCTGCTCACCTGCACATGATGAAGGGTCAACGGTGCACTGCCGGGCTCCCGGGACGTCCGCGGTGAAGGATCCAGATGCCGATGTGAATGCCGCTGCAGCTCCAGAGTCCGTCCCGGCCGGGGAGCGCAGGCCAGGGCGGCCGCCCGTTGAATGCCAGGAGGGAGGAGGGCAGCGCAAGCGATACGCAGCCCGGGGGCGCCAGCCACAGCACAATGGAGGCAGGGGGGGCCATATCCGCGGCCTCAGTCAGATGGTAATGGCTGGGTAGCGTGTGCCACGGGGAGCCACGACAGGGGGACGCATCCCCGGGCCCTCGCCAAGACCACGCCAACAGTGCTTCAGGAAAATGATGGAGCCAGTGCGGGAGCGCCGCAATGCTGAAGGACCCAGCAGCCTCCCAGCCCGGCCCACAGCAGTGCCAAAACAGTGACTCCACGCCCACCCGCAGGAGCGGCTGACAGCAAGGCCCACACACGACAAACACGCCAACAGCCGCAGCGGGGCATCAGGTGTCTGATTTTGTCTCAGGTTGGAGCCAGTCACCCCTCAAGGTGACCACTACACAATGTGGCAATGATGGGGGGTAGAGATTAAAGGATACCGCAGATGCGAGCGGATCAGTGTTGGATTTGTGCAGAGCTCCGATGCTAGGCAGCCATTTTCGGGCTGCTCAACAGCGCCCCCCCCGGATGCCTTTGTTACTTAATATGGTGCTAAGAGTATGTGATAACATTTCCTTGAACACCATTATGGACTGATATTGCTATTGATTCTGAGAAGCCTGAATATGGAAGAAAATGCAGGCAAAGGATTAAGAATGAGGCAATGGCTGGCAGAGGTTTTGAATTCCAGATCAACACAAAATTTAGATACAATCATGAAGCTGCCTGTAGTACTCTTTCTGGGGTGTCTTAATCACAAACAGCTTGGTTTCAAAGATAGGCTTAAATATTGAACATTAAGAAGTCTAAGCAACAGACTGTACACATATCAAAAGCCAGCCCAGGCCAAGGGCGCAGTGTTGTGCGACGCAGGACCGCAGGAGACGATGGCCAGTTGATATGTCGAACGTTGCACTACGTCCACGCTTCTGATCTTTTAAGAGCTGAGGATCGGACCCTCTGCGGCAAAGCCTGCACAGGCCAAAGGCGCGGTGTTGTGCGATGCAGGTGTTTGGTGATGAAGGACTAGTGGCGCAGAGTGAGAGCATGCTGCGCAGCCATGGACCAACAGCAACCGTAAGGTAAGAAAGGTGTGTTCAGTCGGAGCAGCCACTAATGCTCCCTACTAAACTGCCCGGCCTTGTGCGTACTTCTAGTTAACCGCTTAGCTTAACATGCTCTGTCTCTGTGCAATCTTAAGCTTTTCCCCTCTTGCGGTTAGCCGTACTTTGCGTTTTGTGAGTCTCTGCTGTGCCCTGTGGCTTCTGTGCCTCCACATTGTTAACCTTTGTGCTTTCTGGTCTGTTTGCTCCCCTCTAAGTACTCCTAAATCCCGTCCCCTTTCCTCCATACTCTATGGGCGTCCCCTGCTAGGGACAGGACGACGGGAGGCAGAACCTGTTTCACCAGAAAAAATCTTCTTCCTCTTTAAATTTAGAGGTGTGCAGGGGTGTGGCCCTGGGAGTATGCGCTCCCCTGACTCTGCCCACTGGCACCACTCCCCAGTCCTCTTTTTCGCATCGACAGGAGCAGACCGCTTTCACAAGCGCTCCTGGTTTGGCTCCAGCCTTGTAATTCCATGCGCTCTTCCCCAGATACTGTCTTCTGTGTTCTATCTTTTGGTCTTTAATCAGGCACTCGGTCCTCTGGCGCCACTTTCCTCCCCGGCGCATGTTGACGTCATCGGGCTTCAGCAGGTGTCTAGCCTACGAGGGGTTCTTCCCTACTTCCAACCCCCATGCTCTTAGCCTTTGCTGCCTTGGCCCCGAACACGGCTGGGAGGGTTGTACCGCGTAAGACGCTCTTATACCGTGCGCTCTGAAGAACAGGTTAGCTCGGTGGAGGGAGCTCTTCAAACAGTCGCCTCCAGAGGACTTGAAGAGCTTCATCAAGCACCAGTCAATTCCCAAGGTAGGGTGACTCCTTCCCCAGTACCAGCACAGGTACCGAGACTGCTTCAGCTACCGGCTGCCAGGCCGAGGGGTCGCCAGATCCTTCCGGTGATATTGCTGAGGGACTGCAAGGTTCTTTTACCAGGTGTCCACCTGAGGGGCTATGCCCTACTACCGGACAAATGTCTGAGGGGGCGCCTGTACGAAGCACTACCAGTGACACAGCCGAGGGCATTACGCCTACCAGGCCTCGTCTTGAGGTGGAGGGTAGCCCTGAAGCTCCACCACCAAGAGTTCAGGAGGCGGGCAGGCCCAGCGCGGCAAGCACCACGGCGCAGGCACATGGCATGCAGCCTGACAAAATGGTGGCCGTGCCAGAAAAAATGGCTGCTCGTCCGACACCACCCCCTTCGGGGAGCAGGTAGAACGAGTGTCCAGGTGGGACTGGTCTTCGCCAGGTACGTGGCCTACAGATTATCCTTCAGTGTTGCAGGGCAGATGCACCCCGCAGCCAGCAAGACAGAGTACGCACAGGCCCCAGCAGCCTACTGCTACTACTCTGCGCCGCCTGCCGCCCACCGGCCTGTGAAGACAGGTTCTTTGGAAAGTTCCTTACGCTTATGAGGTCTCCCCAAATGGGAGCCATCTTTCGGGATTGGATCAGGGACATGCCGCCTCCAGTCCCGCCTCTACCACCTACAGTCATTCCTCCTATGGCTCCAGCGCCTCAGGCCCACACGTAGCCCCAGCTGCTCACATCGGGTCCCTCGATTCCGACTTCGATGCCTCCCACAGTTCAGGCGGTTCCAAACCAGCCTCCACAGCAGCCTCCGGCTCCGGTCTCCACACCTCAGCCTTCGGCGCCCAGCACGCCTTCACCTGCTCGGGACCAGCCGGACACCCTAGTGGACACTGATGAGGAGGACGACCCTGACACGCCATCTTCAGCCAAGGCCTTCCATGAACGACTCGCAGGTTTGGTGGAATACATGGGGCATTCATAACCCGAGGTGGAATATTCGGAGGCGGGGGTCCTGGCCGAGCTCCTCACTCACAACCCCAGGGGCAAAATAAGCAGAACGAAGACCATATATCCCGGAAGCACAGGAGCCCCCAGAAGTTATCAGTGAAACAGCCCTCTACATAAAGAACTTTGCACATTTTGTTTTTGAGGCTTTTTCGAAATTTGAGATTCTTTGAAGATGTTTTGATAAACTGACTACTTTCAAAGGACCTTTTAATTTCCAAACCATGGGATCCAGACCTGATTGAACAGACAGAGATACCTGTGTGAAGATCCCAGAGTGCAGTATGCTCAATATATATATTTTTTTTATTAGACATGTTATGGTTTATACAAACCTTTCATAAAAAAAGAAAGAGAAACACATTCCCTCCATCCATTTTCACAAAAGAAACCTCTTACAGTTATACAGAATTCTTTTCTTGTCCACAATTCATTCCGAGTTTCCTTCCATCATCGGTAGTGTTAATCACAAAATAAAACGAAAACAAATGCAGAATAAAAAGCAAACCAGGGAGAGAGAGAAAAAACTATCCACACTCTCCTATCTTAAGATCCAGCACCTCCATAAAAAATGTCGCTATTGCTAATACCATTTTCACTTTTTCTCTCAGTATGGCACCCTCCCACCATTCCTCTTTCGTTATGGTCCTACACTCTTGGACAACCTCATTCAAATACTTCCCTCTTATCAGCTCTAGTGCATCACATTCTAGCAGTAGATGTTTCGTTGTTTCCAGATGGATCTTGCAGTACCTGTACATAGAGGAGTCCACCCTTTTATCCCTTCTGTACCCCAAACTTTCTTTGGTCGGGAGGATGTTCAACCTCAGTCACACAAACACATTTGTATATTTGTTTGAAGGGAATTTCACCAAGTACTTTGGGACTTAGTTGATAGCTCTTTGTTCTCTCTTGATGGTAAAACGGACTTTGTATGCCGACCTCACATTTATAGTCTCTATCCAATTTAGCCATTTTAGCTTTATTTTTATCTTGTCTGGGTTTCCTATCATTGTTTATTGATCTAAACCCAAGTCCTCCAACACTGCTTTACATTTAGATTTCCAGGCATCTACAATTCGATCCCTTTCTGCTCCCTGATTATTTTGTTCACTTTTCAGACTAGATAAGACCGGAGGACTTGTTTCCAGTATCGTTTTCCTATAAAAGGATAGTGACCTCCCTCTGACCAAAGAGCTGAGTGACTGCAGTCCTAGTTCGAATCTGATTAGTGACACAGGCAGACTATTAGGGGGATCGAGCACATTGCTCCATAACATCCCTTGTAGAAGATTCCTAAAGGACAGAGGGATATTCAGAGCTGTTTAAGTTCCATATAGCAAAATTGGAGTGACCTTTTGTTTGTAAAAGGTCAATGCAGGCATCAGTGTGTGCCTACCAAATTTCCTCAATATTTGCTTTGTATGGGTCACCAATCTGGTGCATTTTTCCGTCTCAGCTTTTCTGTCCAGGTCGCTTCATTTACATTGTTATTTATCCTGAAGCTCAGGTTGTTTATGGATTCCACCCGCTCTATCTTTAGTGTGCCTATAAACCAGGCCAGCTTGGAGTCAGCCTTCCTTCTGGATCTAGTGAACATCATGATTTTTGTTTCATCGATGTTTATTCACAGATCATTGGTCTTAAAGTACACATCAAGTTGTGTAAGACTCCTTTGCAGCCCTATTGGGGTACGATCAATTACCACCAAATCGTCAGCGTACCTTACCCATGGGATATTTTACCTGTATATTTGCGGTGGGAAGGCTCTGACCCCCTCTTAGCTTGAGACCATATCCAAAAGAAACAGATTAAAGATGGTGGGAGCCAGGGGCCTGTTAGGGAGAGTTCCCATTCTATGGCTAATTTCCCTCACCTAGTGAGTCCCCCAGCAGCTTTGCTGGATTTGTGGAGTTTATTTTTTCCACTTAGTAAGACTGTGAGCCTTTTTCCCCCTCTTACATGTTACTGTTTGTGTAATTGTGGGCTCTGGAGGACACCACTCCATGAACCCCACTTTTCATGTGTGTTACACAGCATCTTCCGTGCAGTAACACAGGTTAGTCTTTGAGACTTCCCCCTGACTCCGTTTTCCGGGGCTGACTACTGTCCCCCAGAAAACAGGTAAAGTTGCTGTTTAATTTACATAGTAATTTAAAACTACAGACCCAGTACACCCCATCTTACATGGAGTACTGGAAAGGGTTAACTCCTATCCCTTTTTGTCTGTGTGTCTCTGAGCTTTGTTTTGCTCTTTTAACACTTAGACCTGGCTGGCGGCAGTGGTATCTACCCTAACCTTTCTACCGCGATTATATTATGTAAACATGGTACTGTTCTAGGCTATCATAGTAGCCTCGAACATAAACCCGCTTGACCAAATACACTTTCTTTTGGCACCGGTCGGGTTTATTCAACATTTCTTTTTGTTAAATGTTAAAGTCCTTCTTGTGTTTTACTTTGCGTGGCAAACCAGGTTTGCCTTCTTTGTTCACCGTCTTTTGGCAGGCTTCCCTCAAGAAGCCCTCCTCTTGGCGCCTGGGTGTGTAGGTGGGCTGTATGTGAGGGAAGGGTGTAGTCACCCCCTGCACATGGTATCCTTGGAAACGCAAGTCGCGCTTTGTCATGATTGGCTAAGGTGGTTGTCCGGGCCGGACAAACCCCCTGCTGGGTGATTGACAGCCAGGCTGTGTGAATGGGGGATTTTCGCATAAAAGGCAGGACTCTTGGGCTGGAAGTCAGAGTCGCTACTTGAACTGCAAGGAACCGAAGAGAAGCGGAGAAGAAGACGGCTGCTGCAACTACCGAGTCCCGGTGGAGCCCTGCTGCAGTCCTGAGCTATCTACCCTTCGACGACAAGAGAAGATCCAGTCCGGAGTTGTCTTCCCTTGAGCTTGGTGGGATTCACCAGCTCATCTTCCACAGGCCGAGGATCCTCTTCTTGGTCGAAATCTCTGCACACAGCTGTAGTGGTCCGGATAGCCATCTGAATAGCCTCTTCTGTTTTAAAGGACTGCACCTTTTATTCACTGTTGCTTTTGCTGCTGCTGGCCTCATCCCTGGTTAGTGCACATCGCTCCAGACGTCGTCCTTCTTGTCCCCACGACTGAAGGCACAGGAACCGTGAGTCTGCAGGAACTACCAGGAACAACTGCCATGGCACCAGCTCTTCTTCACTTGAATAAGGTACTGTTTCCGACCTCAAAGAACTAGGGTGAATCACTTTTCTCCTCACCAAAGGCTTGTCCTTATCTTCCATCCCTCTTATAACTTTTGCTTCCTCTTGTGACCATATCCAAGCACTCTTGGCAATCTCGAATCGTGAACTGTACTAACCGTGTGATCATCGACAACAGGAACCCTGTTCCACTTGACACTGGCGCAGGCCTATTGACTTTTATTCACTTGTAGGAAAGTGTCCTCTGATTCTATCTGCCTTGACAAAAGTATTGCCTATGATTTTTATCCCCAACTCTCTTGTGTTGATTCATGTGCTAAGTGTGTTTTAACTCCGGTGACATTTCTTTCTGTGGGTACGCATATCTTTAGTAAGACCGAACTGTCATTACTGTCAAAAAGTGATCGCATCTGTCCCTCCGGTAACGCCTTTGTTTCACAACACCGGTCTGTCAAAACCAAAGGTAGTTACCTTGAATTGTGCTGCACAAAGTGAATTGGTTGTGTCTAGTGTATTTTATGTGTGGTTTTAATTTAATAGAAGTGAAGTGTTTTGCAAACAGATTGTCTAGAAATAAATGTACTTTTACTTTTCAACCAAAAACCTTGAGTCAGTGTTTGCTTTAGTGACAGTAATTGTGGTCCTTTGTGTAATCTCTACTACTGATCGTTTGCTCTTGAGATAAGTCTGGCTGCTCCGCTACTGCTACCACTTAAACAGTGTAGTACAGGCTTGTACCAAAGGTTAACTTGTATTACCACTTGTCTTAATTGTGTGTAGTGGTCCCTAAGGGCACTGCACAGGATTCTGCCTAACAGGGCCATCCTTGTTTCAGTCTCCTCTCCGTTGGAATAGAAGCAGAGAGACTCTAGTCAATCTAACTTGGATTAAGGTTAGCGAGTACAAACACTTGATAGCGTCCATTATATCCAGCGGGCAGCACCACTCCGACATCTTTCCCCATAGCATCTCTCTATTGATATTGTCATACGCCAGATCAATGAACGCTATATAAGTGTTTTGTTCGCATTCCATGGCTTCTCTTCTTCAGGATATTAAGAATAAGGAGGTTCAAGCGTGTACCAACCCCTGGCGCAAACCCTACTTGCCTGATGTCCAAATGTCAAGGAGCGCAATGGGCCTGTAGTTTTGTGGGTTGTCCCTTTCACCTTTTTTTTTATATAGGGGCCACTATAGCGATCCTCCACGAAATTGGGACTTTTCTGGCAGCCAATACATGTGTGGACAAGATCATACAAAAGTCTGCCCACTCTTCCGTATTCTGTTTGATGATACTATTAGTTAGACCATCCATTAGTTAGATCCAGTATATCCTCCCTATCAAAGGTAATTGCCCATGGTGGCAGACCACCCTTGTTTTTGGGCGAGTCCAACTGCTGGCCTGATGCTGAAAACTGGTCTTCAAATAATTTAATCCAGATCTTTTCTGGCACCGCCAGTGTCATGGCTGCCAGTTGAAAGGTGGCGTTATTATTTAGAAGAGACCAGAGATCACGAGTGTTCCTGTTGGATAATGCCCTCATCGTAGTTTCAGCGTCCGCTTGAAACCACTGAGCCCTGGAATCCAGCAACCAATTTCTGTAGCGCTGTTTCCTTTTCTTCTCTGGGTTACTTTATCTTCTAGATTCTTCCCTTGACTAGCTCTAAGAGAGGACCTAAGCTCCCTTTTCTTCTGCATGACTTCCCAGTTTGCGTTATGCAGCCTCTTTATACCCAGTTTAGAGCCCCCTGCAGCTTTCCTCTGAAATGCTAGAAGGACCGCAGTGTATTCCAGCTCCCCATTATTACTCTGCATAACGTCTTTTAATCTGGTTGAGATTTTGGTAACCTCTTTTTGTGGGATTTGTATGCGGTTACAGCCTTGATTAACCTCTATTGGCTCTTCTGAGGGAGATATTAGCCTTTCTGAATCCCACTTGAAGGTTAGTTTTAACGTGGCATGGTCACTACTTGCCATCGGCGTGACCATCAAGGACTCCAGCATTGCATAAATATCCTTGGAAACAAAAATGTATTCCAAGTAAGCCCTTAATGCTTCTCTTGACCATGTTGATCTTCCCGGGTTATCCCCCTTCAAGTCACCATTTACCATTCTGATGTTCCTCTCCTTCTGCTCAGATACCCACAACCTTGCCTGCACGGATAGTTTGTCCTTATGCCGCTTTAAGCTATTCACGTCAAGGCATTTAATGTTCAAATCCCCACATATCACGACTGATGTACTACTATGTTCTTCCATTGCGGAGTCTAGAGCATTAGCCACTGATTCAACCAAGGCATCATCTCCAATCCCCAGGAGGTTCCAATAGACATTAACTATAAGTAATGTCTGCCGGCTCCCAATTCTCGCTCTTGCACCTGATAAGACTACTAAATGTACAAAGGTATTAACCTGAGTAAATTTTTGCAATTCCCAAATATTGCCCCTTCTTACCAGTGTTATCAGCCCCGCCAAAGGTCTTCCATGGCTTTTTATCACTGCTGGTGAAAAACAAACATCAAATCCCTCACAGAGTGGTTTGTCAATCGACCAGGTTTCCTGCATGCACATCACATCCAAAAGGTCCAGATCCACACCCCCCCTCATTGAAGAAGCCCCTAGTATTCCAGGAAATCAGGGAGGATGACCGTCTTCTTGTTTGAGGGATCTACAGGTCCCTCTTATGTACTAATGAGGCAGCCAGCCACTTCCAATACTCCCCCCTGGAAACACCACTTTCAGTTCTCTGTGTTTGCTTGGGCACACAATCCTTTTCCTTCCAACAGTCAAAGGAAACCTTCAGCCCTACTCTCCCCTGAACCCCCCCAGAGGTGCAAGACTTCGTTGGTTTGATCGGGCATTCCTCTTCTCTCTCCCAGGTTACCTCCCCGCTCCTAGGGAGCCTCCCCTCCCTCCCCCCAGAGTCGGATTTCCGATGACAGACATCATGGCATCTCCCCTCAGATAACTCAAAGCCCAACAGCAAAAAGTATGTTGCAACCTCCATCATGATGTTTTTTTTATCAAGATTGAGGACAGATGAAGCGTCACCCAATCCAGGCTGTCCTCCTCCACAAATTGGACTATGTTTATATCTTCCCACGTTATGAATCTCAGTTTCGAGGAATAATGTAAGAACTTCAGGACATTAGCTCTGTTCAATGTGAAGCCGTCCTTTTCCTGGATCAGACGTTCAATAGTTACGAACATCTTTCCTGCGTTTGCGGCTACAGCAGTGGACGGGATGTTATGATCTTCCCGTCGGCCTAAGGGCCCGGCCTGTTGTTTCTCCCACCTCCCTGCGTCACTCTTGCAGTTATTAACTAAACCTCTTTTTTGTTCCATAGTGCGAAAGATGGGTGACATCAACCAGGCTTCTCCCTTTGGGGTACGCTGGTCCTCTTCATTATATTGCCCCGATCGTCGTTCCTTCCGGGAGGTGTGCCCTTGCGAGGCCGGAGACTCCAAGTCAAAGGTCACGTTCATCAAGTCCAATTCCCCTGTAGCTGAGTTCTCAGTGTAGGTAGAGAGGTCCAGTAGCAACTGAAAATCTTCTTCCAGGACCTCCGACTTTGACAAATCTACCTTCTCTCTGTTCTTCTCTGATGTGATTGCACATCCCATCCTCTTGAGATTCGTCCCCTCGTTAACAGGAATGCTCTTGATCCACAATGGCACCCCCTTCCCTTTGACATCAAGTTTTTGGGCTTTTTCTACTTTCTCCTGGGCGTTACTTTCTTTATTATCAAAGACTGCAAACACTTTCTGTTTTGTCCTCAACACCGCTCCTTTACTCTGGGTTTTATCCCTTGTCTTCCCATTCCCTATTCCCATGATTGTCTGCAAGGGATCACTGTCAGAAGGTTGTTTTGGGCACACCTCCCTCTCCCCCTGCTCATCAGCATTTCTTTCTTTGCAGGTGTTTCCCAAGTTCTCGGCAGTCCGGGCCATCTCTGCCCCAGGCCTCAGGGTCCATTGCTCAATATCCCTAGGGTCATGAGTACCGGTTGCCAGGAGGTGTCTGACTGTTAGCGGGCCCGGCGCTGTTTCTTTACTGAATATCTTTCGGATGTCTTTGCCATTTCATCAAGTCAATCAAGGCCGACATTGTTGTCTTCTCACTGTTTTCACCTCTTGCGAGGTTAAATAATCTTGCCTGCCACTGAGCAGTCAATTCTGCTTCCTTGGCCAGTCTTAGTTGGACTGTATTTATAAATGACTCCAGGAAGATCAGTTTTGTATGAGACAGCGGCAGCAATGTTGCTTGGTCCTTGCTGTATCTTGCAAGTTTTCATAAAGTTTCATAAATGGATTCATAGATACCGCCAAGGAAGCCATGATCACGTTTTGCATCTGAGCTGTGTGCAAATTGCCCCACGATTGACCCTACTCGTATCCTTCTTGAGTATTGGATGGAGACAGATGATTCAATTGTGAGGTGGTAGACTCTGTAGATTTGGAAAGCGTTTTCCGCGGTGAATATGATGGGGACTTCCCTGATCAAGTGTAGCATCCTCAGTGTGGTTAGCCGGTGTGGGAATTAATTCAGGGGGTTCAATTGCTTCCTCCCTTTTTTCCTCCTTGTGCATAGACTGTGTGCCGTGCTCGCGAAGAGAGATCATGGATGTATTGGCCATCGGTTCCAATAAGATGTTCGCTTTCTACCATCGTCACATGTTCTCAATCTTCTTTGGTAGGAGCGTATTTGTATTTTTGTATTTTATTTATTGATATAGCGCACCAGGCCTAAGGGCATGCAGGCACATCACTTAGGTACAAGCATAATACAGAACAGTGAGGGAGTAAAAGCAGTGCAATAAAAAATGGTAATTTGGGATAATATACAA
Organism: Ambystoma mexicanum; assembly: GCF_040938575.1. NCBI lineage: Eukaryota > Metazoa > Chordata > Amphibia > Caudata > Ambystomatidae > Ambystoma > Ambystoma mexicanum. The sequence continues at coordinate 343,087,733 of NC_090923.1, read as the reverse complement.
GTTCTAAACATATTAACAATCAGGATAAGACAACTAACAAGTTGGCGCTGGTGTTGTGAATCCGGTGACAGTGGGTGCTAGGAATCAGGGCCGGTCTAGGGCCAACAGCCAGGCTTTGGCTTTGCTCTTGAAGGCCAAGAAGGACGGTTCCGCTCTGAGTGGGTTAGGTAGCGAGTTCCATAGTTTTGTTGCCAAGGCTGGGAAACTGCTCCCGCCTGATCTCTGGAGGTTGAAGCGCAGAATGGAGAAGCAGTTGGTTTGGGCACTTCTGCGTGTTCTTGATGTAGTATGTAAGGAAAATCTGCTGGCCAAACAACTAGTTGCTTGGTTAGTGAGGCTTTTGTGTGTTAGCGTTAGCGCTTTAAGTGAGGCTCTTTGGGAAACTGAGAGCCAATGGAGACACCGTCTAGAGTCAGAAATGTGACGGTTCCTGAGAATGTTTAGTGCTGGTCTAATGGCATTATTTTGGATGACTTGTAGCTTGTTGATATTGCATTGGTTGGTGCCGAGATAGAGGGCGTTGCAATAGTCAATCTTAGACAGGACCAAGGTCCTGGCTAATGTAGTGCAAATGGCTGGTGATAGGAAGGGTCGACATGCAGTAATGAGCTTGCTGGTATGTGATGCAGCAGAGGAAACAGCGTTAGTTTGTCTAGATGATGAGAGGGTGGAGTCGATGTAGATACCAAGCGTTTTTGTATCCTTGGCCACTTTGATGGTATTGCCATCAATTGTGAAGGATTTGAAAGACGGGTCTAGTTTACTGAGTCTTTGGTGAGAGCCTAGGATGAGAAGCTCCGTCTTTTCATCATTCAAGCACAGTTCATGCTGCGCCATCCAGACATGGATGACTTGGTAAATGGAGTTGATGGCTAGAGTGTCTGTTTTGTGGTCACCTGTGATAGGGATGAGCATCTGGGTGTCATCAGCGTAATTTGTGTATGTGACACCCAGATAGTCCAAAATGTCGAAGAATGGTTTCGTAAACACATTGTAAAGTGTCGGGGAAACACACAATCCTTGTGGAACCCCACAGGTGACCGGCGAGGGATCGGCAGTGGCAGGAGGGGAGAAGACTCTCATGGAACTATTTTCCAGAAAGGAGGTGATCCAAGCGTGGCTTTGTCGGAGAAGTGGGCAGCAGTTTTATGGTGACGGCAAAGGATTTGGTGATTTACTAAGATGAAGGCCTTAGAGAGATCTAAAAGGAGTAATAGGGCTAGTTTGCCCTTGTCTTTTAAGTGTTCAGTCTGAGTTTTAAGATCTAAGAGGGCAGTTTCCGTATCGTGCCGAGGGTGGAAACCTGATTGTCTCAGTCCCAAGAGATTATTAGTTTCCAGATAATCTTGGATCTGTAGGTATGCAGCACGATCAAGAATTTTTAAAAGGCAATGTGTGTGTGTGTGTGTGTTAAATTGAGCTGCTCTGCGTCCTTAGCCAGCCTATTAGCTAGTGCCAAATGTTGTTGCTCTAAGTTTTAAAGTATCAGCAAGAAGGATTGGGAGGTCCCGGGGAAGGCTGGACCACGCCATCTCCATATTTCATAATCCAGCAAATCCAGTCTATTGAAGACGTCTTCAAGATAAGAGCAATCCTTCATACATACTGATTCCATCATGGCAAAAGGTATCTCATTCCGCATCTCCTTGAGTCGTTCAGTCATACTCCTAGTTTGAGGGAGACCCTTAAGTGTAGAAGCTAGCAAAGCACTTGTTTTCAAAAGTTCTTCCTTGGGGACCTCCCCATTTAGGGGTCTACCACCTACAAGCACTATAATATCAGCCTCTGGCCCTGCCTTATTTATTGAAGCCGGACTTCATTTTTTCGTGGGCTTGAGAGGGGTTCTCCTTCACCCCGCATCCTGAGAGGGTAAGAAATCATTACCCCCCTCTCTACCTGGTGCCCCTTAATGTTCTGGCCCCCCAAAGTGGCCAGGTGTGTCAGTGGGTTCATAGAGGTCCCTGCCCCAGCCTCCTTTTCTAATGGCTCTTGTAGGCCCAAGTCTTCACCGAGGTCCTTGCTTTTGGCTTGCCGTCTCGTTCGTGGCTGCGTCGGAGGCATGATTTCTCCTACCAAAAAGCAAATAGCCCACACGTATTGTCACTTTTTGTTCCTCTCCTCTTACTATTTCAGACCTTTTAGTCTCTGGTCTTCAATACTTCAGAGTGACCAGCCAGACCAGCCAAACAGCAACTTCTGAACAGCTGGTGTTTATTTGATGGTACTCTCAGTCGGTTTAGAGATCATAACACGTGAGGCATGTGTTTTCAAGCACTTTCTGAGTTGGCAACAAATTCCCCCTCCCTTGTCACCACTCATTTTGGCACTTCTGGGTCTCTGGCTCAGGCGACAAGTGAGTCTCAATTAAGTTGGAATGCTTTCTTCTATATTCTATGACCCGCAACAAATATGCCAATACGTGCTCTCCGATGGCAAATTTAAAAGGACAACCCCCCAGCGCCCTCACCGTTCTGGAGGTTTTTTTTTCAACACCGCTCGATACGCTCATTATGCAGTTCAACATATGTTTACAGGATCACAGGAAAGGCTCCAGGGTGAGCACCAGTGTCGCTGGAGGGCTCAAACGTAAGAAAGACGTAAGAAAGGCAAGGCTCACAAGATCTAACTTCCTCTTAGGATATCTCTGTCTCTGCCCTGCAGCTCCCGCAGACCATAAAGACTACTTTCATTCCACGTTCCGCAGGGGGAAAGGGGTTTACATTCTTTCACTCTCGTTGTCCCAGATAGGACATGCCTCTCACCTCTCGCAGCAGTAGCAAACTCCCTCCAGGCAGCCAAGGGAACTGCAATCGGCAAAACAAAGCAGCAGTCGACCTCGAAGACCACTTTCACTCCACTTTTTGCATTCACTGGAAAGCTGCGACGTATTTCTTTTACATTTGCTAAATGGTAGGGCCAGTTTAGTAGATAGGTTTGGACCAAGAACTATTTTTATTTTGGACTATAGACGAGCACCTTAGTTTAGTTTGGTTAGGAAGGGAACTCCCTTTTAGAATTAGGGTCAGTGAGGAGCTTTCTTATAATTTGCATAGAAACTACACTCAAACACTTCCTCTGGTCCGAATCCTCCTTCTGCCTTGCCACAGCACCCTCCCTTCAACTCTCAATCCTGGACAAATCACCCGCTCCTCAAGATACACACATTGGACTCTGATGAACTTAGCAACTAGTGTTCCTCATCCTTACATTTTCCAGCTATCTCGCCATGAAGCTCAGAATGTCTGGCGCCCAGTGCTCCACCAAAAGACAAGATTTGAGAAGACTAAAACTCAGCTGTATGGAGGAAAGGACCAGAAGATGGGAATTCTCTGCTACAACCCCAGACTCTGAAACCTCCACCTCGTCAACACCAGACTCACCCCTGTGTTTTTGAAAGTAAGGAAAAGGTTAAAGGATTTGCTACTTCTCAACATGTAGGACTTCTGTTAAGCAGAAACCTGTGCCGTTCCCTTTGGGACCACTGCAAAAGATTTAAGACTACAGGTGTTTGGCAGTAAACCAACTTGGTAGCAGTCTGTACCACACAGATTCACTGTGGCCGAGCAGTCAGACTTCTCTCAAGATGAGTTAGGCAGTATATAGAGTATACAAAATAGGTACAGAGATACAGTAGCACAAGCAAACACTGACCAGAGCTTTGGTGTAAAAGTATATAATTATTGATTTAAAGACACACTTGTAAATTACAGTAGCACAAAAAGCGGAAAGTAAATTCCACACACAGTCACTATTATAGATATACAACCCTGATTACTTATTAGACAAGTCTTAGTGAGAAACACCACTTATTTTCAGACAGAGGTGAGCGCTTAACCTAAGATGGCACTCTAATAAGTTATAAAAAAAGGGAGGGAAAAGGCAGAGTTATGAAAGCACACAATTTCAATACTTTTAAAAGATCCACAGTGTGAGGCAGGTTAGGCAAAGTCTACTGGAGAGCAAGGAAATTCAAATGCCAGGCCCACTCTTAGAGAGAGCAAACAAAATGTGTCCAGGATCACACAGTGGGGTTATGCCCAAAGAGTCTTTGTAGATAGTTCAAAAAAAAGATGAGATCAAGTCAGGAAAAGTTAGTTAACAGGCCCCAGGCTAACCCAGGTTAGAAAGAAAGTCGAGGATTTACTGTCACCCCGAACGATCTGTCGCAAGGGAAGCCAGGCGGGACACAGTACCTGAAATGGGAAGAACGCTCCAGCGGGGGCAGTTGTTCCTGGCAGCGGGTGCAAGTCAGTGTTTCGTCCAGAGGAAGAGGAGTTGTCGACGTGGAGGAAAGATGAAGGTTGTTGCACTGCCAGGGAAGAAACCAGCCGCGGTGTTTTCAGGTTAAAAGGTACTACCCTTTTATTCACGGTCGTGGAAAACTGTTGTATCCCGGTTGCCGGGGTGCTTGGCACAGGCAAAGCGGCCACGAGATGATCCAGGAAGGCGAAAAGACGGGCAAACTGGTTATCCCCACCAGTCAAAGGAAGAAGACTCTCCGGACTGGAGATCTCCTCTGTCATCGGGAAAAGTGGTGAGACGGTTCAGCAGGGCTCCACCGGTGGTGTCGTCGTTGGAGGTCGGCTCGGCTTCTCCCTCCTCGGATTCTTTAGGTCCTGTGACGACTTCTGAAGTTCCATTCTCCAAAGCCCTGCTTTTATGCAGAAAACCCCCATTCATCAGTCCTAGCTGTCACTCAAACATGCTAAATGGTGAGCCGGGTGGCTCACCACTGGGCCAATCACACCAGAGTGCGACTTGAGTTGCCAAGACAACTCAGTCCAGAGTGCCTAAAACCCCTCCCACACCCCAGAGTGGCACCACTTTTGGAGGCTTCTGTGGAGAAGCCCGTCAAAAAGTGGAACAAAGGGCTCGACTTGGGTTGGAGTCACAGAAGCAAACACAAACCCCATTTTGGAACTGAATTTCGGTAAAAAATACCAACCGGTGAATTTATATTAATTTAATAAACCGGCGGTATGTACGAGGCTAATTTAAAAAGTGGTAGCCTCGAATAATGGGAAAATCCCATAGGAATATATTCGCGGTCGAATATAAAAAGTAGTATCCACTGCCACCAGCCAAAACTCGGTCAGGGGGGACTGGACAGTGCCCCCTTGACTAACAGACCCCGGGGCAATCGAATTGCCCCGACCAGTATGTCCACAATATGATAGTTTGTACTGGTTTCTGTTCCTAATTTGGGATTAGTAAAGCCAATGGTGACTTGACATGCCCTGGGAGACAGTAGTCAGTCCCAGGGTATGGAGTCTATGTTTGGGGGTCGCTACGACACCCCTGGGTTACTGCACGGAGGGTGCTGTGTAACCCACATACCAAACACACATGAAGCCCTATGGGGTAAAGGGACCCCGTAGCCCATAAAAAACATACAAAGTCAAAGGAACACCTCAAATCATGTCTAAGAGTGGGAGAAAAAGAGTCTCACTCACTGCAGGAGAAAAAAATAAACCCCAGAAAATCCAGCAAAGCTGCTGGGGGACTCACTAGGTTTGGGAAATTAGCCTTAACAGAGAATTCTCCCTAACAATGACAAGAGGGAAGGAATACATGACCTTGTAAAATATAAAACATAGTAACTGCATAGTAAGCATGGAACGAGGTAGTGGTGGCCATGATGCACTGACCCAACTGATCATCGCTCATTCTGCTGTTGATACTTCTTCAAACATTCCTTTCTCAAGGTGCTTCTATGTAGGACATATATAATGAGAAACCGGTTCCTCTGTAGTCATGTTTAAAACTGCATTCCCTTGTCTCTGTTGCTTGAGTGTAAGCACTGTTTACAAGATCTCAGATTGAGCATATGTTCATATTTCATATTTTGCATAGTATCATATCCATTTCTGTCTATCTATTCTAAATGTATTAGTTGATGCTAGGGACACCTTCCAAATGAAAATGAATCTGCATAGGTAATTTTTTATGTAAGAGAAAAACTTAGTTCTGTTTAATACTTGGTTTTCTCTACAAACTCTCTACTGCTGGCCCAGCTTAGACCAGTTACCCCTGAAGGATGGGCAGAAATTAGCAGTTATCCTCAAATAGCTCTCTGAGGAAGAGGCAGGGTTGCCACACAGGGGAGCGTGCATGGGCCACACTGAAAATGCGTCATGAGTGCACCCAGAGGGTTGGAAGTCGGATCAGGGTTATTCCAGAATACAGACAATTCTGTGCACTCACTGGTACGCTGGAGATCCTGCAGTGCATCGAGGGGTTGTTTGAAGTCTTTCTTTTCAACTGCAATGGAGTCTGGGGAATGGCTTATTCTCTTGGGCTCCCCTGTTCCCTTTGCGGTTAAATGATTCTGAGGTAGGTCCTCCAAAGGAGTAAGGCCAGTATTGCAAAGGAGCACCAGCCCTGAAGAGGACAAAGTAGTCATTTTGTGATATTTCATGGAACTAATTATACCTATATTCAAACAAGATGGCCTTCCTCTGTTTGGCAATTTTGGGCAGGGGATTGTTTCCTGGCCTAGGCACTTTACTGCATGACTGTTGAGTAGTTGCTGACATGGGGAAAGAGGCCTATGCTGTCTCTTCAGGGAGTGGGTAACATCTTCACTTGCTTCTTCCTTTTCTGGATCCTGCTGGCTCCTTTGGGGCATGCACCGTCTTTGTTTTACCCTACTGTTATACAAACTTGCTTACCTATTGAGATGCCTCATTGGTTGTGGTGGGGAGCTGCCACATGTGTTAGACTCCCCTTTAGTTTGATGGGTCGTGGGGGGAGCATCTACAGCCTGCCATTTTGTTCTATATGCTATCTCAATGCTGTCGGTCCAGGTGGCTTCCCTCACTGCCCTCCTTCCTGTTGAGGGTCTGGACTTGCTGAACTTGTTAGAGACCTGACTGGTACCTTTGAATTATACGGTTGAGGTCATTGGCCGTTTTTCCTCTTGAAATTCATTCATTGGGAGATTGAATGCAAAGAAAAACAAAAAAAACATTATCCCGTCAACAGAGTACAATGTATCCTGGACGCATCATCCCTGTGTATTGTGTCATCACTTCTTCCCTAGGGGTAGCCCTTTCCCGTGAGGCCAGTGAGTGTAGGCTGCCAACCGATTTCATGGAGAGGGAACCCCTCTGTGGGGGACTAGTGATGACCTGGGGAGAACATTGTATCCCCATAACCCACATTACCTTGACACACCTTCCTACTCCCATCACACCAACACTATCCCTAGTATTCCTATATGTTGATCTATTAGTATAGGAAGTATTGGGACAAGGATGAGTGTGAGTATCCTATAAGTGCTGAGACGACGGAGAAACCATTTAACCAAGTGGAAGATTTGAACAAATAAAAGTCTTAGTCAACAAACATGTCACCTGTGTGTCAGTCTCCTACTTCTACATCTTCGCAGTATGCTTTGTTATATTACATGTTTTAGCACTGGGAAACCGTATCCGGAGCGACCGTTGGTTCAGTGTGCTCTGTACAGATAAATGCATGGAATGGAAAGTTTCCTTGTCCCTCTGTTGATGGTGGGAATGAAAGAGTGAGGCCAAACTGGCCGTGGAACTGTGAGAGTTAACACACAGATTGCATGTTATGTATGTTGAAGCCGTCCATACCTCACACCATGAGCTTTCCTCAATCTAGTTGCAGGCAGCAAGTGTTATTGGAATGGGGTGAGTCTTTCCTGCACATCTGAAGAAGAGAATAAGAAATCCTGTTCTGCAACCTCTACCTTCTACACCAGTCGCCCTTCTCTTTCACTCTTACTTCCACTCTCCATTTCATTCACTTTCTCTCACTAACCCAATAACACCTTCCAAAACCACTCTACTCTCCCTCTTTCCTATTTTCACCTCGCCTCACTCTATCATACATTCTAAAATACATCCTCAGAACAACCTCTTCACTCTCTCACATTTGATAACTCTTGTTCTTTATTCCACAATCTGCAACATGTCCTTAGCACTCCACTCCCCATTCTATCCTCCACCCGATCTCTGGATCTGCCACCTCTCCTCCTGTCATCACCCAAACACCCTTCATCCTCATCTGGCTACGCAGGTCTTTTATACCTGGGCTTTATTGTTTGTCTGTTTCTTCCCCCTTTCCATTGGTCATAGTTCCCATCTGGCTTCATAGGACAATCTTGCTCCTCTCTTTCTCCTGGGGCTGGGATACAGTGTCCAAAATCTTTAAAATCTGTTTTTAGCCCCACTCCCTTTTCCCACGGCAGTGTCCATAGTGTTGCTGATGCCATGTCCCTTCTTTTGTGGCCACTCGCATCACTGTCCTGCTGCCCGGGTATACCCACATTATGGCCGGTACCCTGGAGTTGATAATGGGAGTAAGACTAGGGTGCAGCGTCTGTGTTTTCACGTGTGGAGCTGGTAATCCTGCATTAGACAAGAAAAAGGACTCCTGCTAGACATGAGGCTGCAAGCATGGTGTAAGAGTTTAGAGGTACCAAGTTCACAGATATTATGGGCACAATGAGGGGTTTCAGGGACTGCCCCCCCCCAAACTCCCTCATCCCATCTCTGGGGTATGGTTGGATCTGGCAAGCACCCTGGTGGGCTGCCAACCCCTGGTCAGGAGGGGTCCCTGTCCCCTCTGTTAGGGTCAAGATCCTGCCCCTGTCACATTCCTCCACTTTCTCTACTAAGCCATCCTCCCTTTCTCTTTTCCTGTCTAACTTTCCCTGTCCCTGGGATTGTAACAAATCAGTGAGTTTGGGAAGTCTTTACCAATTGAAACTACTTCTTGCAAAAGGAATTAAGGATGGCCTGCACAGCGGTGCGTCAAATCCCAGAGTCTAACAAGGCCACTGTAGGCATTTCCTTTATTTTTACAGGTATATGGAACCATTAGTCTGCCTCCTCCATGGAATACGCCACCCAAGATGGTGTATCAGGATTCTTCTCTCTGTGCAAGTACAGACCTTGGTAATATTCCACTTGCAAGGCTTGTACTTTCTTCTGGCTCTGGCTGGTGGGCCTAAGGGCCTTATTCCTTGGTTAAGATATGAGTAGTACTATTTCCATGGGCTCTTCTCTCTTAAGATAGGAACATAATTGAGCAATATGGCAAGGCTTGCCATAATCAGAACATCAAACTTCTCAATACGCTTGGGGTATTGGTTTGGCTCAATTCCATTCTTCAGGTTTTCCTTCCAATCTGAATTTGAACTGAATCCGGGTCTACCTCCGATGAAATCCTATCTCTAGCCCGGCCATTGGGTTTTGAATATCTGGATTTTTTCAATCATAGGGGCTGTTTTCGGGAATTCATGACTCTCTGGTAGGCATTTGCCATTTGGATGGTTTCCTCTAGTGAAGTCTCATGAAGTTGATATACCACTTTTTGGGGGTAGGGGAGTTGTGAGTCCATAAACAGTGCAAGAATGAGCAATAATTTCTTCATTAGTTTTCTACCCCAGCCATTTATTCAGCATGTCCATCATTCAGCAGGCTAATTGTAAGGGTTTTTTGCACTGCGTTAGCCGCCTATGTCTTAACCGGTAACGTTATTGATCATGCCCCATCCTTTCCAAGATACCTTGTTTCAGATTTTCATATGGTGTGGTTCCCTGGATTTAAGGCTTGTTGGGCTTTTCCAGTAGGAAGGGGTGCTATATACTTGGCCCGATGATGCAGCTGCCATCCAGCATTCTCAACAACCCTTTCAAGTTCACAAAAAAGACAGTAGGGTCTTCTCAATCTTTCAACCTCTGGACGATGGTGGCTGGGATCCCCGGTTGACTTGGTTAGTCAGTAAGGGCTCCTTGTAGGGCTCCTATGTAGGGATGTTGTTGGTGTATGGGTAGTGCGAGGTTGGTATCATCGAAGGAGACTCAGACAACAGATTCACTATATAACAAAAGACTTTAATTAACGGAAATATCAGGATGGTGTAAAGCCTAACTTTCCCTATGCTAAGGTGGGACTTGCCTACCTTAAAACTCTAAGGATAATCTTTGTCAGTAAGTTCAACTGAAATGTCTGCCTGTGTCCGAAACCTATGCTTGCCCTCCCAACTAAGACAAAAACAATGTTTAGGGATGTCAACCATAAAATAACTAGTGTTCCAAAAGTACATTTCTGAGCTATTTCCAGCTCGGGCTGATTCTCCAGCTTCTTTTCCCAAAATGTCAACAGGTTCAGCACAATGTTCAAGTTACCTTCTTTTGAATTTAAAGTCATAGGATTCCACACCTTTGTGGATGTCAGGATGCCCTTCCCCAAGTTCAATATAGTTCCAGAGCAGCAAGTCTCAGGGTTCCCTTTCCCAAGTTCAATATTAAAAGATATCACAAGCTTTAGCTTTAAACTGAGTTTCAACAACAGGGTTCTCTTCACTAATGGTAGTTTTCCTTTTGACACAATAGCAGGTTTCGTTATTACCATACAGGGGTTCTTAGCACAGTTGTTATACCGCACGGTCCACCCATTACAGGTCACGCAACCAGAAAACTTGAATTCTCTTCTAGCAGTTAATTACTCAACATATTGGAGTTCTCTTTGCGTAGTTCACTATTCACTAAACAATTCAGTATTCAAGGTTAACAGTTTTGCTGTTTGATTCAGTTCAATATTAAGTATTAACAGGTTGCTTATTTGCAGTCAGTGCGGTATTCGATATCGATATTAGAAATTTGCTTATTTTCCTTCAGTTCGGTATTCGATATTAGCAGTTTGCTTATTTTCATTCAGTTCAGTATTCAATAGTAGCAGTTTGCTTATTTTCATTCTTAACAATCTTTCTTGGGTATTTTGCTGATACTCTCTCACGTAGCTCCCCTTTTTGTTAAATGCTATTTTGCTCACAATTTACCATCTCGCGTAGCTCCCCTTTTTGTAAAAGGCTTTCTATCTTCATACAGAGACTTTGTAGAACGTATCTCTTGATATGCGATCACTCTGTTTCTTAGTATCCCTTATACTAGATTGGTGAGGCGGGATAGCTCAGGGGCAACACATTTGTCTTGGAGGCAAGACACTGCAGCGCAGCACAGGTTCGATACCGATCCTGCGCTTAAAAAAAATCCCTGGCATTAAGCGCTTTATAAAAGAGCAATTATAATTAACCTTCTATTTCTTTATTGTTCATTCTTTAGCATTGTTCGTAGCTTGCAAACATGTACTTCATCATGCGCAATTATTCTGCTACATTGTATTCACTCGCCTCTTTCACATACCAGGTTTCCCTTTATCTCACTGGTTGTGTTCTTGGCTTTGAGCTGGATTCTGTTGAAATGTCTTTCTTCTAAGGTCAGGGCCTCGCCATCGGCCCATCAAACACTCCTGGGCTCCCTTCTCAGCCCCCCTGATCAGTTCATAAGGGATCATCATGCGCCCGACTCTATTCTCTGGACTTCTCTGGCTGCCTTGCCATGCTTACTCACTCTGCAGACTCTTGGCGTCTCAGAGTCTTGTTCTCCACCGGCTGGTCCTGAGCATCGGTGGCATCTGAACTCCTCTCCCAACCCGCTCACCTTTCTTTCTGGTACTGCTCATTTTATACTCTCCTGAAACTTTAATAGGTTACAGGGGGGCATACTTAGTTTCAATTGCCTGACCCTATTAGTGGGACATGTCTGTTCAGTATACTGGTGTGCCTCTTTAGTCATCTTCTTCATCCCAATACCAAAGTGGTGAGAGTAAGTGGTGTTCATTACTCTGCTGTTTCTTCCTTATCTCAGTACTGTCAGATACCCCAACAGAGGAAAAAAGGTGGAACTGATCTACAGTAACCCATAAAGTTCGGGGATGGTTAAACTGGTTGTCACTAGGATAAGTGGGATACCATGTCTCGTCGAAAGGTATCCCCATCCCTAATCCTTCTCCTCCTCTTTCTAGTACGTCTGGGTTGATAATATCTCTATTCCTTTTCTGGGACAAGGGAACATGGGGAACAATATCCCACAACCACCTCTGGAATAGGTGTTCCTTCCTGGAAGGAGAAAATGAAATGCTGCGTTTCACTTAAGTACATTCCACCTCCAATCCCCAAGGACCCTCCACTGAGGTGATCCTCGCTCGCATATACACCAAAGGGTCTCGATCCAAAAGCGATGGCCCTTCCCTGGCCACCTGAGAGGATGATCTGAGGGGAGTAGATGGGAGGATGCCCTCAGGTTCCTCACAATATATATATATACCTACATGTATATTCAGGAATAAAATCAACATAGGTATGTTAAAAGAGACCATAATTCACTGGAAAAGAAGTGTGTTATTCATTGGGCAAGTAGATCAGCACATTTGTTTTGTTTAAATGTGCGGCGAGCGGCGTGGGAAGAATGTACTGTGTGCCTAGTCAAAGTGAGGGGTGCTGTGTATATAGAGAAGGAGTTAGAGCACGGGTGAGAGAAAAGAGTTTGCTTAATAGTCACGTTGTTGGTGGAGTCCTATTGACAGAGTTAATCGTAGTCAGGCAAACAACTTGCACCTGCAGCCCCTTGAGAGGCTACAGGTGTATATAAAAAGGAGAGACCCACATGGAGGAACAGAACTGCTTGGGAAGCCAGGACGAGGCTGGAGAGGGGCCAGTGAAAAGGAAGCGGACGTCTGCAGGAGAACGGGTAGGGCTCTGAGGCTGGAGAGAGCAGCGAGAGAGTCAGGAGCCCTGCAGAGCCCCGAACTGCATGTCCCACGCTGGAGCTGAGGAACACAAAAATCTCCACTACGCTGCAGTAGGCAGCAAGACCATTCGGAAGAGGCAAGTGCGGCTTGCTGGTGCTCCCGATGTGAGAGCGAAAGCAGAAGAGAAAGGTTCAAGCACCCGGACAAGCTGCTGGACACCGGTGAATGACAGGCAGAGAATGCTCATGCCAGGGCGCTACAGGGGCTTAACATGGGCCAAGGAAGTTGCAGAACAATTGAATGCATATAATAAATGGGTGTAGAGACCAAATGGACCTTATTGAATACCAAACAAACTGCAAAGTACTTAATGAGGTATTGAACTAAAGGAAAGCCATGTACAATATATGAGAATAACGGACACATGGAGAGAAAGTGATGTATATTTATGAAGTACAAAGCCAAGTGAAAACCAGTAATGAGAATTGTTGAGACACGTCAGAGCCAGATGATCAGCACTCTTGGAGAGTGTGAAAGCAAGGTGGTGACAAGGAATAAAACACATAGTGAATTGTGTACAAGACACGTATTGGCAGAATCAAGAGGTTGCCAAGGAGAAACAAGAAAACAGATGGACTAAAGTCACAGCTGCAGGGAGGAAACCTCAGGTGGCATAGTAGTCCAATGAGAATCAGTGAACAGTATAAAGTTTCAAGGGTTATTGATTGCGTGACCTGTGATGGGTAGAGTGTGTGGTCCGTCAACTGCGCCTAGACAGAGTAACCCCTACTTGAAGTAAGCCAAGGAAAATAAAGAGGTTGAAGTTGTTGTGCTTTGCAAGTGTTAATGTGACTAAGGAGAAGAAAAAGCCAAGTGAATGGTTGGAAAGCCTGAAAGGTTACAAAGTGGATTTTGAATTCATATTACAAGCTGACAAAGTTAAGTTAAGTGTGAACTGTGTTGAACTTGGGGAAGGGAACCCCAAGGCTGTTTAGAACTGTGTTTAACTTGGGGAAGGGAGCCTCAATATCCTTTTGTGGAACTATGTTGAACTTGGGGAAGGGAGCTTTAAGGTCTTTTGGTGGAACTGGTGTGAACTGAGGGATGAGGAACCTGAAAGCAAGCAAGGAGCTGGAAGAATCTCAGAACTTTATTTTGAACACTGTTTCTTTGTTTGCTGACATCCCTACACATTGTATAGATTTAGTTGTGAGGGCAAGCAAAGGTTTTGAACACATACAGACTTTTGAGTTGACCTTTATGACACAGACTATCCTTAGTTTCTTTAGGTAGGGCAATCACACCTTAGTATAGGGCAAGTCAGGCCTTAATCTATCCTGCCATTTGAGAAATAAAAGCTTTATTTTTAGAAAAGTGAATCTATTGTCTGTGTCTTACTTCATGATGCCTTCACAATATATATATTCAATGAAAAAACTTTGTTAAAGGGACGTTATGGTTACAAGTAAAACCGGAAAACCCCATGTGCCAGTTATGGTAAGCTAAGCAACCATAACTCGTGCCACCACCGTGCACTGCTAAGACTAACACCCAGGACATTAAAGATGACATCACAAATGTCATTGATAGTTCAAAAGCTGTAGTGTAGTGGTATACAGTTTTTAATATACATTTTCTTTTTTAGATCCGCATAAACTGTGAATTTTAAGTTCTATGTTTGCTACATTAGTGTATGACACACTGCTGTTGTTTGCACTTTACATAATCATTGGGTCATTGGGAAAAAAATCTGTACTGGATAAAACCAAAACGATTACAGTTACGTGAGTGTAAGGGTGATAGTATGTTTGTTTGAAGTATGTTGTAATTGAGGGAATGCTTAAAATAGTTAGATACCTGTTGGCGTACTGTAACTACATTAGAGGTTAGAAGATGTTTTGTCATATAACAATTCAGATAGCGTATTTGAAGTGCTTTGCAATGAAGGGTGTTTTTGAAGTAGTTCGATACCTGTTGGCACAGTCTAACTAGATTGACTTTGCAAAGTGATCTTGCAGTATTATGGATGTAGTTAGATACCTGCTGGCCTATTTTAACTGTTGATTGTGCTATAGTGTATTGACTACATTTGGGTTGAAGGAATATTAAGTATGCATTTGTTAAATTTGCTGGTAAGCTATGTTTTGGGGTAACAGAGGTATTGTTACATTCAAACCAACGACTTTCTGTTTTTCACATATTTAGTGTAGTGCCCTGTAGTAGTTGTGGCACCAGTGTGGAATATTATACCTACTGTTGTGAAGGTTTTCTTTCCAAGAGATACTTCGCCGTGTGTGAAGCCTGTAAGCTTACAGTTATTTTTGGTACCATCTGCATTGTACCTTAGAAACATTAGTATGATGTATTGGCTGTGTGAGTTTATTTGTATGGTGGACCAATTGTCTAAATTGCAAAAAAGGGCATCATATGCCATGATTTGCATTCTGAAGAAGCTTGTGAAAAAGAATGGATTCACGATTTGGTATGGCTACATATAGAAATCATTAATTAGGGATGTGGTCTTGTGAAACATAGTTGCAGAGTGTGCATGTATGTTTCCACATGCACCAAATATGGAAGATTTAATTTATAGGGATGTTTTTGGTTTCCAGTACTTCCAGTAAGTACATTAGTATTTCTTGTGGATCTTCTTGTGTGTTTATGGTAAATTGTACCATTCCTGCACAGCAGTCCAATTCTTGCCTTATACCTGAGACACTGTAAGTGTTGCCGAGATTATTTGTGGCATTTCTGTAGAGGACGAGCATTTGCAAACACAACTGGTCTGAGCTGTTTAAGTAAATGTTTTGAACAATTGGTGGCAATTGAAAGAGAAGATTGTCACATTAGCATTACAATTTACTCCAGTTGTGTTTGTGAATTTAAATGGACCAGAGTTCTGTTTATGGATGTTTAGATGGGCTTGCAAATGTTTGTGGAGAAGAGACATTTGTGTCTTTCTTTTCTGATGGATGTGAACTTGACTTTGTACTAGATAGTCTTGTGGTTGTATTGATTGATGCAGGAGTTGGTCATTGTTTTTTTTAGTGGTGTTGTTGGGAAATCTGCCGTAGGTTCTGTTTCTATTATTTGTCTTTTAAAAGGTTTCTTTTCTTGAGGTACAGGGTACATATTTAGATTGGGGGTGTATAGTGCCCATAGCCTGTTGTATTCCAGGATGTAAGGAATGTCAGCATTGACTTTGTTTCCATCAAATTTAACTATGAATAGACAATTGAGTGTATGCAGATGTGAAAGTGCTACGTAACTCATACCTTCTTTAAAGACAATGCTGCCGATGTCAATCAGTGCTTGATCTAGGGTTAGACCTTGTGATTTGTGAATAGTGACAGCATATGCAATTGACAGAGAAAAGAAGGAAACGTCCTATTGTTCAGCCAATTTGTTTAACCTCTGTAAGTTTGTCAAAGTGGGTATTGACAAACTGAATGTTGTTGTCATGTGGATATGTCTGGAAGCCCACAACTGTACCATAGACTAAGCCTTGTTCTACGTCAAGGTTACATTTTAGAATTACTCTGCAGTTTAGACACAAAGGTAATATTTTCTCCTATCCGGCTGTGTTGTAGTTACATTTTTCTGAGCTATTTAGTCGTGTTGTTGCTTGTTGACACATAGGAAGTGTCATGCTGTGCACTTCTAGCTTGTCTGTGGAGCTGATATGCAGTGTAGGTTGGATTTCCTTTTTCAACATTGTTTCGCTGAATTGACTACAGCTTGCAAGGGTTGGCATTAAGGACATACTTTTTAGATTTTGTTGCGTTATTGTTCAATGACATCAGGAGCAGATGTGTTTCGGCCATATAGCTCATGGATTAGTCTACTATTTTAGATGGATTTTGCATCTTTAGTAAGCAGCCCAGTTCAAATGCTTTTTAAAATGTTAGCATATGTGAAGTCTGCAGACTGGCGCAAGTTTTGAGTTCGTTTTCTGTAGTGAAAATGTTGTCAGAGATTTACATTTTTTATGCTGCCGAGAGCATTACGGCATTCCTTGTGTCCTAATGTTTTGAAAATGTGTTGCCCTTTGTTAGGGAGAATTCTCATTCTATGGTTAACTTCCCTTACCTAGTGAGTCCCTCAGCAGCTTTGCTGGATTTCCGGAGTTTATTTTTTCCACTGGGTAAGAGTGCGAGCTTTTCCCCAACTCTTAACTGTGTTTTGCCATGTGCATTTCATCTGTTTTTGTGATTGTGGACTCTGGAGTACACCACTTCAGTAGCCCCACTCTTTGTGTGTTACACAGCACCTTCAGTGCAGTGACACAGGGTTGTCTTTTAGACTTCCCACCGACTCCATTTCTGGGGCTGACTACCGTCCCCCAGAAAAGGGTAAAGTTGCCATTAACATTACATAGTCATTTAACCACAGATCCAGTACACCCCATGTTAGGGAGAATTCTCTGGTAAGGCTAATATTTCCCAAACCTAGTGAGTCCGCTAGCAGCTTTGCTGGATTTTTGGGGTTTATTTTTTTCTCCTGCTAAGAGTGAGAATCTTTTTCTCCCACTCTTAGGCATGCTTTGAGTATGTCCTTTGACTGTGAATGTGTTTAATAGGCTCTGGGGACTTTTACTCCATAGGGCTTCATGTGTTTTTGGTATGTGTGTTACACAGCACCCTCAGTGCAATAACACAGGGGTGTCATAATGACCCCCAAACATAGACTCCATACCCTGGGACTGACTACTGTCTCCCAGGGCATGTAAAGTCACCATTGGCTTTACTAGTCTCAAATTGTGAACAGAACCAGTACAAACCATCATATTGTGGAAGTACTGGTAGGGATAATTCGATTGCCCCTGGGTCTGTTTTCCAAGGGGGCACTGTCCAGTCCCCCCTTGTCGAGTTCTGGCTGGTGGCAGTGGATTCCACGCGAAATATTCCACCGGAATATTTCCAATGGGATTTTCCCATTGATTTTAAACGCACCACTTTTTGGTGCAATGTTAAAGATAACGCCGGGTTATTTATTTAATATTTATTCCCCGGTTGGGTCTTTTTGCCAGGACTCGGTTTTAAAATGGCATTTGTGTTTGCCTCTGAAACTCTAACCCAAGTCGAGCCCTTTGTTCCACTTTTTGGCGGGCTTGCCCACAGAAGCCCTCCAAATGGTGCCACTCTGTCTGGGGTCTACAGGATGTGTGGGAGGGGGATTAGGCACCCTGGACTGAGTCGCCTTGACAACTCAAATCGCACTCTTGTGTGATTGGCCAAGTGGTGAGCCGCCCGGCTCACCACTTAGCATGTTTGAGTGACAGCTAGGCTGTTGAATGGGGGTTTTGCTGCATAAAAGCAGGGCTTTGGGGACTGGAACTTCAGAAGTCGCCACAGGACCTAAAGAATCCAAAGAGGGGAGAAGCTGAGCCATCTACAACGACGACACCACCGGTGGAGCCCTGTTGTACGAACTCACCACTTCCCCGACGGCAGAGGAGATCGCCTCCAGGAGAGTCTTCTTCCCTTTGAGCTGGTGGGACCAACCAGTTCGCCTTTTTTGCCTCCCTGGCACGTCTTGTGGTCGAATCGCCCATGCCAAGCACCCCGGTGGCCAGATAGCCACGCTTCACAACTACCGCAAATAAAAGGGTCGTACCTTTTAATCGGGAACTCCGCAGCTGGTTTCTTCCCTGGCAGTGCAACGACCTCCAGCTTTCTTCCTCATCGAGATCATCTCTTCCCCTGGACGAAGCCATGACTTGCACCCGCTTCCAGGAACAACTGCCACCGCTGGAGCTTTCTCACCATTTCAGGTACTGTGTCCCGCCTGGTCTCCCTTGCAACAGATTGTCCAAGGTGTCCCGTAAATCGTTGACTTTCTAACTGGGTTGACCTCAGACCTGCTAACTTTGCCTTTCTGAACTGATCCAACCTCTTTTTGACTTTTCTGCAAAGACTTTGAGTGCATTCCCACTGTGTGATCTTGGGCACATTCCGCCTTGCTCTCTCCAAGAGTGGGCCTGGCCTATGAACTTTTTGCTCTACAGTAGACCCTGCCTTTCGTGACTTGCTGTGGTTTCTTAAAAGTGTTGGTACTGTGTTATTTTCCTACTCTGCCTTTTCTCTCCCTTTTTAAACAAATTATTGGAGTGCCAGCTACGGTTACGCGCTCACCTCTGTTTTGCTAAATAAGTGGTGTCTTAACCTAGACTTGTTGAATAATTAATTAGGGTGGTGTATATACTTATAGCGACTGTGTTTGAACTTGCTTGATATATTAGTGCCAGTGTATTTTCATAAGTGTGTTTTTAAATAAATAATGATATACTTTTATACCAAAGCTCTGGTCAGTGTTTGCTTGTTCTACTGTATTTTTAGCCCTATTGTGTATACTCTATATATTGCCTAACTCTTCTTGAGAGAAGTCTGACTGCTCAGCCACAGCTACCAGGTAAAGCTGGGTGGTGCAGACTGCTACCAATTGGGTTTCCCGCTTACTCCTGTAGTCCTAAACGTTTTGCAGTGGTCCCTAAGGGAACTGCACAGGTTTCTGCCTAACACTGGTGTACAGCGGTGGGATTTGTATTGAGTATACATTTTAGTGTGCTTTTAGATACCTTAGTTCAACTAACCACAAAGCTTAGCACTAAAATGTTTATTTTCTAACCTGTCGACTATGGAAAGTTATAGTCAAGAGTCCCTTGCTACAAAAACTGCTGATTGTTTAAGATTTCTCTGTAAGCATAAGAATCTCCTGACTAAAGGCAAGAAAATGGACCTAATAGAAAGATTGTTAGCAAACCAAAGTCTGGGTGATGGTTCAGAGGAACCCACTCCCCCCAGAAAATATAGATAATAGTGATGATGTTGATCTTGATCAAAGTATTGATAATCTTGAGGCTGAGCCAGAAGAGGAGGGTGAGGCTGTTGTAGTTGTCCCCCCTAGGCCTCTGTCTGCTCTACCAGCTGTACCTACTGGACCTTTGCCAGGTCCCACATTTAGTCCTCAATGTATTGAACTAGAGAAAATGAAGCTTGAATTGGAGTTTAAGAGACTTAATGCTCAAGCAGAACAAAGGCACCAAAAACTAAGGCTCAGAGAAATGGAGCTCAAGCATGAGCTAGAGATGAAGACATTGGGCCTCATTACACGGTAGGCGCTAAGGGTTTACCGGTACTGGTATTTTACCGGTACAGGTAAACCCTTACCACCTTACTACGAGGTCCCTTTGCGGGTTGGTACATTAATGCCTGCTTTTAGCAGGCGTTAACAAACAAACCCGCAAAGGGGCAGGGGTGCTAGTTACGGTACCGCAATTTGCGGTACCGTAAATAGCGCCTTCCCCATTCCCATTATGCCCTATGGGGCAAAAATGGGAATGGGGAAGGGCAATGGAGGAAGGAGGAATTACTGCCTTCCCAACCTTGGAATAGGGCAGTAATTCCCCTTTCCTCCCAGGCGGTACCGGTAAATTACCGGCATGAACCATGGCGCTAATAGCATCATGGTTTACCGCCTACCGTGTAATGAGGCCCATTGTCTGTTGAAAATGCTTCTTTCTCCGGATCCTCTAGGAGTTCCAGTCCCAAAAGACCACAGATGCCTAAAGAGATTGTGGGTATGTATGAGCCTAAGTTGGATGTGTTAGATTGGTTGGCTATGTTTGAGTATAATCATGGGCTCCAGGACATCACAGGGGATCACTTGCTCCCTTGGTTGTTCTCTAGGCTCCCCCCTGTTGCATCTGATGTGGTAATGGAGTTGGGGGAGGTGGATAAGAAGGATTATGAATGTGTGAAGCTAGCTTTAATAGCTAGATTTGGGAAGACCCCTTCCCAGTACCTTAAGAGGTTTAGGACCCACAAAAAGCATGATGGTACCCCTTGAGCTACCTGGGTGAGTGAAAGTTTGAAGAACTTAGAGGGATGGATTAAGGGTTACAAGGTGAACACTTATGAGGGAATGAAGAATCTTGTAATGTTGAAGTAAATTTATGATGCCTGCTCTCCTGAGCTCAGACAGCACTCTGCTGATTCAAAGGAATTGGATTCTAGAAAACTAGCTAAGGCTGCTGACTTGTGGGTTGCCAACAGGGCTACTCACAAGGATACTGGGCAACTCAGAAAAAGGATGAGGGAAACAGCCTATAAAGGACTCCAAAGAGAATTCTAATAATTCCAATCCCAAAGAGGGCCCCAAACAAAACAATAAGGGTAAGCCACACGGGAAACCAAATCAGGCTAGTGTACCTTCTGGTGCCAAACCAGAAGGAGGTCAGAACAAGCCACCATTCCAAAAAGCATTTGGTAAATGCTATGTTTGTAGCTCTACTGACCATGTGAAAGGGGAACCCAGATGTAAGGGTAAACCTTCAGGGGTCCACACTGTCTCCTTAGCCTTCGTTCCAGAGGAGGAAGTACAAATGCCCAGTGGAAACTTTCTACTACTGGCTGATGATCCCATTGGAGTCTCAGCCAGTGTTTCTTTAGTGTCCCTGGGGTTGTGGGAACAACAGAATTTAGATGTGTATAATTATATCCCAGATAATACTAAAGAGTATTATAAAGACAGTGTCCAGGTGAATGGTCAGGAGAGTCCTGCCATTAGGGACACTGGGGCCAGCATAACTGTGGTGGATGAATCATTTTTCAAGGCAGAGGATGTTGCTAAGGCACCCAAACGCCTCACCAAGTTAGCTGGAGGGCCTGTGCAGATGCTTCCCCAATTACCAGTTCTCATCCAGTGCAATGATATGATTGTGAAGATACCTGTCAGTGTACAATGTGAGGTACCAGGAAGGGTTCTGTTGGGAAATGACCTGAAAACTCTTGGGGTAGTGTCACACACCCCCAGACCTCCTAGTAAAAGGTTACAGGAGCTAACCAGACCTGCAAGAGAGAAAACCATGAGAGGTTCTTCTCTGGAGATGATGAACAAAGATATCACTCCTTCTCCACTGGAGCTACTTACTGCAGTCTCTAAACACACATAAGCAAAGGGGCAACCCAAGACTTCTAAGAAGAAGCCAGCAGCAAGCACCCCAGTGCTTCCAACAAGGACTTCCCCTAGGTTGTCCAAAGTTACACCTGTAACTCCACCTCCAGCTGAGGCTGAGAGGGAGGTACAACCCTGTGTGGTTGAACTAGACTCTGAAGAAGAGCTAGTAGAAGGCCAAGAACTTATTGGAGATCTGGACCCTGCCGACCATCCTGAACTGTGGTCTTTACTGGCAGAAGGTGGACCCAACAGGGCAGACTTCAGTAAGGGACAAAGTGAATGTCCAACTCTGGAAGGCCTTCGACACCAGGCAGCTTCTCAGGCAGATGGGCAAGAGCCTGGGAAGTATAGGTTGCACTGGGAAGATGGCCTCTTCTACAGTGAACCGACTGAGTCTGCACCTGGAGACTACAAGCGGCTTGTAGTGCCTCAAGAAAACAGACAAGAGTTCTTGCAACTAGCCCATGAGATTCCTTTGGCTGGTCACTTGAGTTTCAAGAAGACCAAGGAAAGGCTCTCACTCTACTTTTATTGGCCAAAAATGGGGGCTGAGGTAGATAAGTTTTGCAAGAGCTGCCACACCTGCCAAACCTCTGGTAAGGTTGGTTCCAAGAATGTGGCACCTTTAGTGTCTCTCCCCGTAGTGGGAGTCCCATTTGAGAGGGTAGGGATTGACATTGTTGGTCCCCTTGATCCTCCAACCTCCTCAGGCAACAGGTTTATCCTTGTTATAGTAGACCATGCTACTAGATACCCTGAGGCAATTCCTATGAGGACTGTTAAAGCTCAGGCTGTGGCTAAGGCCCTACTTGGTATTTTTTTATCAAGGTTGGGTTTCCTAAGGAAGTAATCTCTGACAGGGGGTCACATTTTGTGTCCCACTACATGAAAGCCATGTGGAAAACCTGTGGAGTTACTTACAAGTTCTCAACCGCATACCCCCTCAGACAAATGGGCTGGTAGAAAGGTTCAACAGAACCATGAAGAGCATGATAGGTGCTTTAGAAGAACCCCTTAAGAGAAAATGGGACCTTCTACTGCCATGCCTTCTCTTTGCTTATAGAGAAGTCCCTCAGGAGGGAGTAGGTTATTCTCCCTTTGAACTTCTTTATGGCCATCCAGTCAGAGGTCCATTGGCCCTGATTAAGGAGGGGTTGGAGAGTGCTCCTTCCCCCAAGCCAGTCAGAGTGACTGACTATGTGATAGGTCTCCGGAGGGGAATGTCACACATGATGGCAGAAGCTAGTGATAACCTGAAAGCTGGACAAGCTTTGGTCAAGCATTGGCATGATCAAAAGGCTAACATGGTTGAGTTCACTCAAGACCAGCTAATTCTAGTTATGATTCCAACAAGGCAGAGGGCCTTGCAAGATAAATGGGTGGGACCCTTCAAGGTTGTGGGTAAACTTGGAGAGGTGAACTATCTGGTGGACTTGGGCAATCCCAAGGAGGCTCCCAGAGTCTTCCACACGGACAGAGTAAAGGCGTATGTCTCTAGGCCTGAAGTAGGAGCCTTGCTTCTAGCTTCATCAGAAGAGGAAGAAGAGAGTGAGTCTCTCCCTGATCTCCTCAGAGGCTTACCATTGGATGAAAAGATTGAAGGAGTGAATCTCTCTTCAAGTCTGACACCTGAGCAACAAAAGGAGTGCAAATCTATGTTAAATCAGTTTGCCTCCCTGTTCTCACTCTCACCAGGCTTGACCCCTTGGGGCCTGCATGATATACTAACTGGTGACTGTCTGCCAGTCAAAAGCAGGGGATACCGAATGTCAGAGAATGTAAGGACCCACATCAATGGGGAGGTCAACAAGATACTTGACCTCGGGGTAATAGAGCCCTCTACTAGTCCATGGTCTATCCCAGTTGTGTTAGTACCAAAGGCTGGATCCAAAGAATTGAGATTCTGTGTGGATTATAGAGCTCTTAATGCAGTCACTAAGACTGATGCCCACCCTTTGCCAAGGAC
This sequence comes from Ambystoma mexicanum, assembly GCF_040938575.1. Lineage (NCBI taxonomy): Eukaryota > Metazoa > Chordata > Amphibia > Caudata > Ambystomatidae > Ambystoma > Ambystoma mexicanum. The sequence continues at coordinate 343,064,243 of NC_090923.1, read as the reverse complement.
AGATGAGTTGGTGGATAGACTTGGTTCAGCCAAGTTCCTCAGCACATTTGATCTGACGTCAGGCTATTGACAAATAGCCCTGACAGACCATACCAAGGACAAAACCGCATTTTCCACCCCAGTTGGCTTATACCAATTTAAGGTTATGCCTTTTGGACTGAAACATGCACCTGCTACATTCCAAAGGATGGTAAACCAGGTTCTGGCTAGGATGGAGGACTTCTGCATGGCATACTTCGATGACATTGCAGTGTTCAGCCACTCCTGGGAAGAGCATGTGAACCACCTAGGACATGTTTTGCAGGCTCTCGAGAAGGCCAATCTGACCATAAAGGCAAGTAAATGCCAGATTGGACAGAGTAAAGTGGTCTACCTTGGGCATGAGGTAGGAGGTGGAGAAATAAGGCCTCTGCTCAGTAAGATTGAAGCTGTGCAAAATTGAACAACACCTACTACTCAAACCCAGGTGAGAGCCTTCTTAGCCTTCCCTAAGAAGGTCAGATGGAATGAGGAGTGCAATCAGGCCTTTGAAAACCTTTGAAAACCTGAATAAAGCTCTTTGCCAAGCTCCAGTACTGAGAGCTCCTGTCTACCACCAAACTTTCATTGTACAGACAGATGGTTCAAATGTAGGTATAGGTGCAGTCCTTAGCCAACTGGATTGGAAAGGTAGGGAGCACCCCATTTGCTTCATCAGTAGAAGGCTGAAGGATCCTGAGACAAGGTGGGAAAACATTGAAAGAGTGTTTTGCCATTGTGTGGGCTCTGAAGAAGTTTAGGCCATACTTGTATGGTTCTACTTTTGTCATTCAGACTGACCACCAACCCTTGAGATGGTTGATGCAAATGAAGGGGGAAAATCGAAAACTATTGAGATGGTCAATCTGCCTTCAAGGGTTTGATTTCACCATTGAGCACAGGTCAGGGTGTCACCACCAAAATGCTGATGGTCTCTCTAGGATGTATGTCATCGACTAGAGGTATGAGATTCATCCAGGAGTGGATTAAATCCTCCTGTCCCTTAGTCTGGGGGTATGGGGGGCGAGTGTTAGGGAGAATACTCTGGTAATGCTAATTTCCCAAACCTAGTGAGTCCCCCAGCAGCTTTGCTGGATTTTTGGGGTTTATTTATTTCTCCTGCTAAGAGTGAGACTCTTATTCTCCCACTCTTAGGCATGATTTGAGTATTTCCTTTGACTGTGAATGTGTTTTATGGGCTATGGGGTCTTTTACTCCATAGGGCTTCATTTGTTTTGTTATGTATGTTACACAGCACCCTCAGTGCAGTAACACAGGGGTGTCATAGTGACCCCCAAACATAGACTCCATACCCTGGGACTGACTACTGTCTCCCAGGGCATGTAAAGTCACCATTGGCTTTACTAGTCTCAAATTGTGAACAGAACCAGTACAAACCATCATATTGTGGAAGTACTGGTAGGGGTAATTCGATTGGCCCTGGGTCTGTTTTCCAAGGGGACAATGTCCAGTCCCCCCTTGTCGAGTTCTGGCTGGTGGTAGTGGATACCACGCGAAATATTCCACCGGAATATTTCCCATGGGATTTTCCCATTGATTTTAAACGCACCACTTTTTGGTGCAATGTTAAAGATACCGCTGGGTTATTTATTTAATATTTATTCCCCGGTTGGGTCTTTTTGCCAGGACTCGGTTTTAAAATGGCGTTTGTGTTCGCCTCTGAAACTCCAACCCAAGTCGAGCCCTTTGTTCCACAATTTGGCGGGTTTCTCCACAGAAGCCCTCCAAATGGTGCCACTCTGTCTGGGGTCTACAGGATGTGTGGTAGGGGGATTAGGCACCCTGGACTGAGTTGCTTTGGCAACTCAAGTCACACTCTTGTGTGATTGGCCCAGTGGTGAGCCTCTCGGCTCACCACTTAGCATGTTTGAGTGACAGCTCGGCTGTTGAATGGGGGTTGTGCTGCATGAAAGCAGGGCTTTGGGGACTGGAACTTCAGAAGTCGCCACAGGACCTAAAGAATCCGAAGAGGGGAGAAGCTGAGCCATCTACAACGACAACACCACCGGTGGAGTCCTGCTGTGCGAACTCACCACTTCCCCAACGAGATCTTCTTCCAGGAGAGTCTTCTTCCCTTTGAGCTGGTGGGACCAACCAGTTCGCCTTTTTCACCTCTCTGGAACGTCTTGTGGTCGAATCGCCCGTGCCAAGCACCCCGGCGGCCGGATAGCCATGCTTCACCACTACCGCGAATAAAAGGGTTGTACCTTTTAATCAGGAACTCCGCAGCTGGTTTCTTCCCTGGCAGTGCAACGACCTCCAGCTTTCTTCCTCGTCGAGATCATCTCTTCCCCTGGAAGAAGCCATGACTTGCACCCACTGCCAGGAACAACTGCTACCGCTGGAGCTTTCTCACCATTTCAGGTACTGTGTCCCGCCTGGTCTCCCTTGCAACAGATTGTCCAAGGTGTCCTCTAAATCCTTGACTTTCTAACTGGGTTGACCGCAGACCTGCTAACTTTGCCTTTCTGAACTGATCCAACCTCATTTTGACTTTTCTGCAAAGACTTTGAGTGCATTCCCACTGTGTGATCTTGAACACATTCCGCCCTGCTCTCTCCAAGAGTGGGTGTGGCCTATGAACTTTTTGCTCTACAGTAGACCCTGCCTTTCTTGACTTGCTGTGGTTTCTTAAAAGTGTTGGTATTGTGTTATTTTCCTACTCTGCCTTTTCCTCTCCCTTTTTAAACAGATTATTGGAGTGCCATCTACGGTTACACGCGCACCTCTGTTTTGCTAAATAAGTGGTGTCTTTACGTAGACTTGTCGAATGATTAATTAGGGAGGTGTATATACTTATAGTGACTGTGTCTGAACTTGCTTGATATATTAGTGCCAGTGTATTTTCATAAGTGTGTTTTTAAATAAATAATGATATACTTTTATACCAAAGCTCTGGTCAATGTTTGCTTGTTCTACTGTATTTTTAGCCCTATTGTGTATACTCTATATACTGCCTAACTCTTCTTGAGAGAAGTCTGACTGCTCAGCCACAGCTACCAGGTAAATCTGGGTGGTGCGGACTGCTACCAATTGGGTTTCCCGCTTACTTCTGTAGTCCTAAACTTTTTGCAGTGGTCCCTAAGGGAACTTCACAGGTTTCTGCCTAACACCCCATCTTACGTGGAGTATTGGAAAGGGTTAATTCTTAGCCCTTTTTATCTGTACCTCTTGGAGCATTGTTTAGCTCCCTTAACATTAAGACTTGGCTGCTGGCAGTGGTACCTACCCTAATTTTCGTACCGCGATTATATTACATAACGTGGTAGTGTTTTAGGCTATTTTAGTAGCCTCGAACTTTAAATCCGCTAGCCCAAATACTTTGTATTTCGGCTCCGCTTGGGTTTAATCGCCATTTCTTTTTGTTAACATCCTTCTTGGGTCTTTCTTTGCGCAGCAAACCAGGTTTGCCTCCTTTGTTCGCCGACCTTTGGCGGGCTTCGGACCAGAAGCCCTCCTTTGGTGTCTGGATGTCTAGGTGGGCTGATTGTGAGGGAGGTGTTTAGTCACCCCCTGCACAGGGTCTCCTAGGAGACTCAAGACACACTTTGTGTTGATTGGCTGAGGTGGTTGTCCGGGCTGTTCAACCCCCTTGCTGAGTGATTGACAGCCAGGCTTAGTGAATGGGAGATTTTGGCATAAAAGACAGGACTCTTGGGCTAGAAGTCATAGTCGCCACTGGAACTGCAAAGAACCGAAGAGAAGCGGAGATGAAGACGGCTGCTGAAACTCTGAATCCCAGTTAAACCCTGTTGCAGTCCTGAGCTATCTACCCCTTCAACGACCAGAGAACATCCAGTCCGGAGTCTTCTTCCCTTGAGCCTGGTGGGAACAACCAGCTCGTCTTTTCTTCAATCAGAGAATCCTTTCCTGGGTCGAAATCACTGCTGTGATGTAGTGGTCCGGATAGCCATCAGAAGAACCCTCTCCTGATTTAAAGGAGCGCACCTTTTATTCATCGTTGTCTTTTCGCTGCTGCTGGCCTCATCCCTGGGTAGTGCGGATTGCTCCAGACGTCGTCCTTCTTGTCCCCACGACTGAAGGCGCAGGAACCGTGAGTCTACAGGAACTACCAGGAACAACTGCTGTGGCACCAGCTTTTCTCCAACGGATTAAGGTACTGTGCACACTTGGTCATTCTCTCTGTCTGACCAGCCGGAATCGGGGTGAACCCTTTTCCTCCACGAAGATTTGCTCTTTCTTCCCTCCCTCTCTCTCTAGATCAGAGAAAAAGAATAGAAGCACAGAACAAAACATAATACCGCAGATTTTGGGTGAAGAGATCCCGTTCTCAAAGAAAGTGAAAAACCTTGGGTGCATATGGCAAGAGAACCTGGCCAGTGAGGCTCAGGTAGGGGCTAAAGTAAAAGCTGCGTACTATTCCTTGCGTATGCTTAGGAACGTACTCCCCTTTATAGCACCCCAAGATCATTCTGTAGTTGTAGGAGCACTGGTAAATTCCCACCTTGACTATTCTAACAGTCTGATGACTGGGATTCCAGTGAAACAGATGTTGAGACTACAGAGGGCACATAATGCAGCCGTCAGGCTTATTGCTCACTTGGAGAAAAGCGACCATGTCTCAACATCCCGGAGAGCACTCCATTGGCTCATGGTGGAGGATCGAGTTAAATTTAAAGTGGCGTGTCTCATGTACAAATGTTTCTATAAAATTGCACCTAGATATCTGACCACCAGAATCCACCACTATCAACCAACCAGAGACCTCCGGTCAGGAGATAAACTTTTGGTGGACGTTCCGCGGACTAAACGCACCTCGAAGGGTGACAGGAGGTTCTCTGTGTTTGGCCCAAAGTTATGAAACCAGTTACCAATTGCCGTACGTTCATGCACATCCTTAGAAGGCTTCAGGAAAGAACTGAAAACCTTCCTATTCAAGTGAATTTCAGAAATAAGGTCAAGTATAGTTCCTCACAGTTAAAAGTCGATTTTTAGTTAACAACTGCGCCCGAATGCAGTTCTGCCTGGTGCACGTTAGAAATAACCAAATAGACAAATAGACAAAGAAAGACCAGAAAGACCAGAAAGACAGGGAATCAGGCAGAGGGGGGGAGGAGTGGCCATGATAGCTAGAGCCAACATTTGTATATTTTCATCCACCACCACCAGTGCAGGCTGTGAAATTTTGCATCTTAAACACTCTCCCACAGCAAACAGCAGCATCAACATCATTCTAATATACAGACCCCCATCACTTTTGGATTTCAACTATGACATCACCCAACAACTTAATGCGCTGAAAGGCAAAAACACTGCCAATTTGGTTCTAGGAGATGTCAATAGATGGTATGATATGATATGATAGGTTATTTATAACGCGCTTCATACCCAGAGGTTTCAAAGCGCGGACCCGGGGATTGAACCTGTGTTGCTCCGTGTCGTCCTGCTTCCAAGGTGAGCACGTTGCCGTTGAGCTATCCTCCCGAGACAAAACCCAAAAGACAAAGACGCAATCCAGCTGAAAAAAACTTTAAACAACATTGATTTCCAAGTTAAGAACTCTGACCCAACCATGAAAAATGGCAACCAACTAGACTGGATTATCACCAACAACTTAGAGACCAGTGACTTTGTCACACAACCCTGCATATGGTCAGACCACTTCTTAGTCACCTTTTCGCTGACGCTAAATGTGCCCTCTAAGAACAACATCGGTAATGAACCAAAAAAAGTGAGTAGCAGGAATTACAAAAAAATTGAACCACAACACCTAGAACAATGTATATATACTCAAATAATTTAAGGGAGATGACTCTTGCGATGAATTAATCTCTGAATTTAATTCACAGACAAAGCAACTAGTGGACTTAATAGTCCCCCTGAGAAAAAGATTACTAAGACCCAATAAAAACGACCAGAAATGGTTTAACACAGAACTGGTCGAGGTCAAAAGAGAAAAAAGGAGGAGAGAAGAAAAATGTCAAAAAAACACCAGCCACCTTTTTTGAAATATTTGCAAGGAACGTGGGCTTGGTCACCCTGAGTTACCTGCGGGCAACCAGACGTTGGCTCCCTGCTCACTGTGCTTAGAGAAGCACAGCTGCACCTCACTGATGAGGCCCAACAAGGCTGAAACACGTGTATGGGGTTGCTGTTGGTACTCTTGTTCAGAGAGGAATTGCCATGGCATTTCGGTGCTGGACTGCCCATGTGGGTGGGACAAAGACTGATATGCAAAGGTACAGTGAGCAAAAAGCGTGTGCCGCAAACTCTCATCTCAGAACAGGTTGTTGTTAAGATGGATTTCTGAACTCTGTCCTGGTTGGGCAGAGGTTCAGAAGGCCAGCCTAGTTTCTTGGAACAGGGTAACCTCTGGACAAGCCAGACCAATCAGGGTAGCGATGGCGGCGGTCAAGACTAGATCTCAAGAGGGGTGAGGGTGACTGAAACGCCGCAATGAGCACACAAAGCAAGGACGCTTACAAATTACTCCAGACAGGTGTTATATTAAAAATATAGATACATTTATTACAAGGCCTTTGTAACATCGACCATAGTCCAGAATCACGGTAAAACTCCAATAAACCAACACATCACAAGCAATACAATATATATACAAGACCAAGGGATCTAAGGAATTAGAAGCACGAAATATGCAGACCACCTAGATGTGGAGGAAAACAGGCAGTGCAAGTAATCGTTAGATCCATTTCGACATCAGAGGCCACCTAACTAGAAGGAAGTCCGAGCCCTATGAAGAGTGGAGCCTTGTGCTCAAAAGTACCTGCACATGTGGGCAAAGGGGAGTCTCTTCAGGGAAATCAGGCAGTTCAGAGAGGTGAACAAAACGATGATGAACAGATCCCCGCTACTCAAGCGCGGCCTCCACTTGTGGGCAGAAGCAGGGCGCGAGTGCGGAAAAGGGTTGCTGTTTACGACAGCGATGGAAAGCCACAGGCTCCTGCGGGAGGGCGACCGGTTAGGGTATTGACTACTCCGCGGTCCCCGATGCAGGCAGACCCAGACTTCCCTGATTCCATTTCGGTACTGGCAGGTTCAGATGCGATCAGCAGGACGTCTCGACCCCGTGTAGATTCCGCGACAGCAGGAGTCCGGGTCGAGGGTGTCCCAAATACAGCGAACACGCACAGGTTAGTTACCACAGCAGGGCAACTCGGCAACCGCATGTATTCCAGTCCCAAAGCACACGTCTCACTTCAGACCTGGGAACGCCAAGTGTACGAATCGTGTGAGAGTGCCGTGGACACAGGATTAGCAGTAAGCCAGACGGCGGTGACAGAGCAAGGTCCTTGTGTAGGCTGGTCAGTCCACTGGATGGCCCAGGGACGCTTCCGAAGGCTTACATACAGGATTTGGTGAAGATGCCGAGAATAGTTGTTCCCACTATTCTAAAGGGTCGAAGCACCAGTACAGGCCTTCTCGTACGATCAGAGGCAGAGGGGTCTCACAGGATGACAGCAGTGCAGGGTGCCAAATCTTCAGCGGGTCACCAGCGATTCCTCGACTCAGCTTCTTAGTTGCAGGATACTTGGCTCCTTATCCTTCATTCGTGAGAACTCAGGAGATCGACCTGGTAGTGGGGTTTTCAGCCTCCTCTTATCCAGAGTTCCCTTCGCGCCAAAACAGAGAGGGCCCAATGGGATATCCACTCACAAACACTCACACCATACGTGGACCTATCACGGACCACTGTGGTCCCAGGCATTCAGGACACTCTAGACTCGCTGGCACCCAGGATGTGTATTGGGAACAGACATCCCAGCCCACATCCTGGAGGCACACACAAGGCATGCAGAAGCCTGCAAAAGCATTGTGTTTCACGGGAAAGTGCATGACCAAATAAGGACTGCCCCGGGTCGGCTCGACCTGGGGGAAGGTGAAGGGACAAGACGGTCAGCGGACAGGACAAAGAACCTCATGGCATGGCCATTTTGGAGGCCAGGCCACCCATTTGGGCCAAACGCGGGAAGCGCGGTTAACATGGCAAAAAGGGGTTCAAAACACAACGAAATGATAGCTGCCACCAGTCCCGTCCAGGACACACTTGCACATTTCATGATAAGTCCAGCAAGAGTTTCTAGGGCCATTGGAATGACTAGATCCCAAGAGCGCGCTAATGTAAGTTACGGTGCACTCTTGTTTCATGTTGCTCAAAAGCTGCAACATGAGGAAAAGGACTAAGGGAAACGAAGTCTCCCGGTACTGACTGTCTTAAGGGCATGTCAGTTTCCCCGTAAGAATTGAGCGAAAGCCCAGAGGAGTGCAGCAGAAGGCTGCGCTTCTCTGGCAAAGCCTAGATCAGGGTGTAAAACAACAACAAAAAGTTTGGGGGTTGCCACATGGAAGGAAAATTACCTACAATTATCAAATCTTTCCTAATAGTTATCATGCCATGTTCTTTCTGGAGAGGAGCGCCTGCTACATTTTCTGAATCGTAGGAATATATATATATATGTATATATTCAGGGGAAAAAAAACTTTAGTTAAAGGGAGGTTAAGGTGATAACTTAACACAACAAAACCCCTGAAATTCAGCTAAAGCCACCTTAACTTCGCGCCCCCTGTTGCGCAGCCGATGACCACCATGAGGACATTCACAGATGACCTAACTGGTCACAGCACTGGTGTCATCACTAATGACATCATCTATGACATACACAAAAGTCAATGTATTAAAAAAGTATACTTTTTAAATATTACTTTTACTTAACATTCTAAGCAGTATACATTTTAATGTGCTGCTATTAAAAGAAAGTAAACATATTTGTAAATACTCAAATGTTTTATTGCAACAAAAATGTGTACACGTATCATTTTTTAAGTGACATGAAAATTGCTTTACAGCAAGGAACACCTATGTATTAAAAAAGAGATTATTACTCTAATTGTATATATGTATAGAAAAGAAATGAAGTTTTACAATTCAACATTTGCTTTAAAATATGTACATAGATGTATATTTCTTTCTGTGTGTCTTTTTTAAGTGAATAACATGTTAAAATTGAAATAAAACACATACTTTACAAAGTAAAAGTAATCTTTAAAAAGTATACTTTTTAAATAGGGATTTTGTCGCGTGAAGTTCTCACCTTATTGCCCCTGCAACTGATGTTTTTTCCCTGAATTTCAAAGGTTTTGTTATACCATCGTTTTTTTTCCATGCCACTGGCCTTCAGCCGTGCCCACTGTATATTTTAGAACACAACCAGACCACTAGCCATGGCCAGTGGGCACAGCCTTTGTCTGTGGCCACATATTTTACAACATTAGCAGAACTTTTGTTACACCTTTGGCCGTGCACCCTGCATATTTTAAAACTCTTGTAGCCCACTGGCTATGGCCTTCGATGATGGCCAGTGTATATCACACCCACTCATCCATGCGCATTCCTTTCTTTAAAACACTGCCATGGCCAGTGATTTTTCACCCCAACCTCACTGTATATATTCCAATGACATTTATTTTTGTATAGCGTTTTTCCCATAGCTGTGGGTATACCCCAGTCCCTGCCCTCTCAGATCCTCACCAAGTGCCCCTCTCTTGTGTGTCTGCTCCACCCACTCCCCTGATGGCCTCCTCCTCTGCCCTCTCCCATTCCCCTCACAACACTCGCTGTTTCTGTGACGCAGTTTCAGTTGAAATGTCGGGTAGCTGCAGTTATACCCCAGGTTATATCTGAGTGTATGTGAGAAATGTTTGAGGCTTGTGTTGCAAACTTGATCCCTTGCCCCCCCCCCCAACTTCCAAATTTAACTTGGCCTCCTCCACACCTCTAGCCTGGTGGCATTTGCATGTTTTTTGACCTGCAAACAACTTTTCTATTTCTTTCATTTTTCGATACCCTGGGGTACATATAACCTGGGGTATAACCACAGCTATCACTCGCATCGAGAAACAAATGATGGCGCTGTTTCAAACTCACTTGGCAAGTTCTTTAGCCTCTTTGAATTCATATCTTCGAGCATGAAGGATCAGTTCCATAGCTTACACTACCCCCATAAATCAAGATTGGAGTTTTATGATTAGAAGATATCTTCCATCTGAGTTTTGTCACCAAGGCTATGCTACATTAACACCCAGGGCCATTATCCTGAAGAAGGTCGAGAAATAGAATGCTAACTTTGTCAAGCCGTCTTGTAACGACAAATACATGTGTAGATTATGTTAATAAACCGTGTTGCTATTGAACATGAATACACGCTGTTAGTTTGTATAGTTGGACTAAGAAGGCATTAGTGTAATCTGGAGCTCTCAGCACTGGAGCTTTACAGAGGGCATCTTTCAGCCCCTGGAAGGATTGTTGACAGTCCTCATTCCACTTGACCTTTTTACGGTACTTGGGAGAGGATACGGTATTCAGAGGAGAAACTATGGTCCCATAGCTCTCAATGACGTTCCTGTAATAACCAGTAAGTTCTAAGAAGTCTCTTACTTGTGTTTCAGTAGTTGGAGTGGCCCAGTCTGGTACAGCCTGTACTTTCCTGGGTAAGGGATTTATCTCCCCATCTCCCACCTCATGACCAAGGTAGACCCCTTTACTCTGACCTACTTGGCACTTACTTGCTTTGATGGTCAGATTGGGCTGTTGAAGGGCCTGCAACACATGTCCAAGGTGGTCAAGATGTTCTTCCCAGTTAGGGCTGAACACTGCTATGTCATCCAAGTATGCCATGCAGACGTTCTCTAACCCGTTCAGAACATGGTTAACCATTCTCTGAAATGTGTCAGGGGCATTCTTTAAACCAAAGAGCATGACCTTAAACTGGTACAAACCTTCTGGGGTTGAGAATGCGTTCTTCTCCCTGGACTGGTCAGCCATGGCAATCTGCCAATAACCACTTTTCAGGTCAAAAGTACTGAGGAGTTTGCTGAGCCCAGCTTATCCACCAGTTCATCTGTCCTTGGCAAGGGATGGGCACCAGTCTTGGTAACTGCATTTAATTACCTATAGTATACGCAGAATATAAGTTCTTGGGCTCGCAAGAACAAGGTAAGCCATCTGTGCCTGTGCGGCTCCCACCCCCACGCAGCATGCCTCGGAACCAAGAACAGCGCTTGGTGCACCCAACTCCTCTAGTGACCCAGTACCGACTATGTCAGCGCTGATTAATCTTTCGACTTCTAAAGAAATATTATGGAAGCTGGATTACCCCTGTGTGTTCAAGGATGTGGACACTACGGCATCTCGATCTCGGTCGACGCCGACATCCACCATGCTGGCACCGAAGGACAAACCCTCGACGTCGACGGTTGTCAAGAAGGTCTTTAGTCCACAACGCCGGTCTGAATTTTTCGGAACCATGACGGGTATCTTTGGCGATCAAGATGCCAATGACCAAGATGTCAACCCAATTTTCTCGGGTTTAGGAGGGGTCGACTATTTTGACCACCAAAATGGGCTGCTACAACTAGCTCAAGACCTCCCAGTAGCTAGTGGTCTGGACACTTCGCCTGACCTAGAGTTTCAACAGTCCCAACCCGACCTTCACAATATATCTAAATACAGGGCTCTGGTACAAAGGGTTATCAACACCCTGGGACTACACTAAACAGTGACGCCTGCGCAAGGTTATGACCTTACCGACATCCTAGAGGAAGGTCTTGCCACTGAACGTAACATGCCTCTGAACCCGGCCATTGCCGATCCTTTGATTTCTGTATGGCAAACCCCATGTTCCATTCTTCCAGTCAGCTCCAACATTTTCGGGAAGTACAGGCTGGCTAGAGGAGACCTCTCATACCTCTCATCTCACCCTTCCCCGGAGGGGCTTGTCATGCAGGCGGCTATGGTCTCTTCTAGACCTGCATCTTCTACATCCACTCTTCCCCAGACAGAGAAACAAATAAAAAGTAGCTGCCTTGACGAAGAAGGCATTCACCTCGAGTAGCATGGCCCTCAAAGCTACGAATGTGGCAAGCAGTTTTGCCAAATTCTCCTTCGGCCTATGGACAGCTGTGAAAAATGTTGCCCAGTAGAGGGCTTCCTACAGCTAGTGGAGGATGGGAACGAGGTGGCCAAGCAGTCGCTACGAATGGGCCTGGACATCGCTGACTGTGTGGGCCGATCTATGGCTTGGGCCATAACATTGAGAATGCAGGCCTACCTGAAAACCTCTAGGTTTTCACCTAATGTCCAAGTGAAACTTTTGGACATGCCCTTCGAGAGCGATCTTCTTTCTGGCCACAAAGCCGACGATTCCTTAGAGAAATTCAAGGAATGAAAACGTACTGCCAAATCCTCAGGCCTAGCTGCGCAGCTGGCCAAGCCTGAATTTAGCTTCGCCTCTAGGGCACGGGGCTACAGGAGATATGCTCCTTATGGCAGAGGAGCGCAGCTCCCACCGGCCAGATAAGGGCAGATGGAGTTATTGTCTGTATTTTCTAAGAAAACCACTGGACAGAATGCCACCACCTGCAATCCAACCGTGACAGGAGCTCCAGGAAGAACTGAGAGCCCTGTTTCTGAAGGTTGCCGTGGAAGAGGTACCTCCCGAACAGAGAGGATCAGTTTGGTATTCCCAGTATTTCCTGGTGCCCAAGAAAGGAGGCGGTCTCTGTCCGATTCTGGACCTCAGGGCCTTGAACAAGTTCTTGAGGAAAGACAAGTTCACGATGGTGATGTTGAGAGAGATTCTCCACGCTCTCAAACGTCAGGACTGAGTGGTATCCATTGACCTACAGGACGCTTATTTCCATGTGCCAATTCATCGAAAGCACAGGAAGTTCCTAAGATTCACCATAGGAGATCTGCATCAGTTCAAGGAGCTTCCCTTTGGTCTTACCTCATCCCCAAGGGTCTTCACCAAGCTCGTGGCGGTAGTTGCCGCTCACCTCAGGAGATCCGGAGTCCACGTATTTCCATATCTGGACGACTGGCTGATCCGAGGGAAGTCTGTAGTGCACGTCTTGTCCCATCTGCAGGACACTTGCTCTGTGCTGCACAGAGTGGGCTTCTCCCTAAACTTAAAAAATCCCACATGACACCAGTCCAACAGCTCCAGTTCATCGGAGCAGTCCTAGATACCCGGGTGGGAAAGGCTTTCCCTTCCGAGGAGAGAGTAGTCCGCTTGACACAGGTGGTGGACTTATTCCGGAACAGTGCCACTCCACCAGCGGCTTCCTTCCTCCGCCTTCTAGGCCTCATGGCTTCCTGCATGTTTCTAGTGTCAGAGGCCAGGTTGTGCCTGAGATCACTGCAATGGTTACTAAGAGATTAATGTTCCCATACCTCGGCACACTCTCAGATCTCCCCAAAGTGTCTGCGTCAGTGGTCAATGACCTGTCCTGGTGAGCAGACCACAACAGTCTTTTGGCGGGGGAACCCTTCTGGCCTCCTTGGCCTCAGACCGAGTGGTCACGGATGCATCCTTGAAGGGTTGGGGCGCTCACTTAGAGGATCTGCAGGTGAGCGGCCTCTGGTCAACAACGGGAGCCAGGTGACACATCAACAGGCTGGAGTTACGAGCTATCAGGCTAGCCCTGAAAGCGTTTGCTCCGTCACTGAGAGACAAGCATGTCCTCGTCCTGATGGACAACACAGTGGCAATGCACCACCTCAACAAGCAAGGTGGTGTGCACTCCGCCCCCTCCGCCCGGAGGCAATGATGCTTTGGTTCTGGTTGCTGGAGAACAAGATCTCGGTCTCGGCTGTTCATCTGGCAGGCACAGAGAACAACTTGGCGATTTCTCTGAGCAGGCAGAGCATGGTCTCACATGAGTGGGAAGGGTGCCAGGAAGTCCTAGAGGAGGTCTTCTCTCTCTTGGTTACTCCAGCAGTGGATCTGTTCGCAACAGAGTCCAACAGGAAATGCAAACTGTTCGGCTCAAGGGAATTCCCAGGCAACGGTGCACTGGGGGACGCGTTTCTTATGGTTTGGACCTTCCAACTCCTTTAAGTGTTCCCTCCAAATCCCGTCATTCCATGGGTTCCCCGGAGGTTGTAGAGGTTATGAGCGATCCTGATCTTGATTGCACTGGACTGGGCGAGGAGAACATGGTACTTCGACCTCTTGGATCTGTCCATCTGTCCACATCACCGGTTCCCTTGGTGCCCGGATCTCTTAACCCATTCGGAAGGCCGGATACTCCATCCGAGCCCGGAATCCCTCAACCTACATGTGTGGCTCTTGAGAGGATGAGATATGATGACTGGGACCTCTCTGAGGAAGTACTTTAGGTGTTGCTGGCTACACATGGACCATCTACAAGATCTTTGTATGTATGCAGTTGGAGAAGATTTGAGGTGTGGTGCAGGGAACGTGAGACTGATCCCATCTCTTGCCCCACCCCTACAGTGATGGAGTTCCTTCTGTCATTGCCTCTGCGGGCCTTCAGGTCAACATGGTCAAAGGATATTTCGTGGCCTTGTTAGTGTTCGAGAGATCCCCGGATCAAGGATTGTTTTTTAGGATCCCAGTAATGGCACAATTCCTGAAGGACCTTGTAAATAAGTTCCCGCCAACTCACTTTGTTGTCCCAGTTTGGGATCTTAATCTGGTTTTTATCATTCTGATGGTGCCTCCTTTTGAGGTTATGCGCTCTTGTCCTTTACGGCTTCTCTCATTGAAAACAGCCTTCTTAGTGGCTTTTACATCCACTAGGCGGGTGAGTGAGCTACAGTCCATATGCTGTAAGCCACCCTTCTTGCGCTTTTTCCGAGAGAAAGTTTCACTCTGGGTAAGACCTGGTTTCCTTCCCAAGGTTGTATCAGAATTTCACTTGTCACAGTCCATCGCCCTTCCAGTCTTCTATCCTCCCCCTCACCCTTCTAGGCAGGAGGAACGGTTCCATCGTCTTGACCCTAAGAGGGCGTTGAGTTACTATGTCGCCAGGACAACTGATGTTAGGAGAGCTGACCAGTTCTTTGTGGCTTTTTTCTTAGCCTTTAAGGGCCTGCCGATAACGAAGCAGACTTTATCCCATTGGATAATTTGCTGCATAGATGAGTGTTACCAGGCCTCTGGGAAAGAATTACCAGCTGGCATCAGGGCACATTCCACAGGGGGGGGGGGGGTCTCTGCATCCACCGCATTTCAGACGGGGGTCCCGGTCCACGAGATTTGTCGCACTGCGATATGGTCATCTTTGCACACGTTTGCAAAACACTATAGCCTGGATCTGGCTCGTACTTCTGTTGCGTGTGTTGTGCTGCAAAAATTTTGATATACATTTTTGCCCGTCTCCATTCGTTTCTGCTTTGGGAGTCTATCAGATGAGGAATCGGCGGGAGAAAAGCATTCCATTAAAGGAGAAATTACCTTACCATAATGTTCTTTCTGTTGATTTTTCTGCAGCATATTCCTCATCTTTCCATCCATCTCGCTCAGAAAGTCGGTGGTTGGTTTCACGTTGACTTGGTGATGGTCCTCAGTGTCCGTTTTCTGTCTTCCTGCCACAGTCCTAAAACAAACATTTTTCTAACACTACCTTAGCGTTCTTTTTCAATTGTTCCTCCTTCGGAGGTCTATATTACTTTCTTTTAAAGGGCTCATTAGCCAGTTTGTTCTCTCTATTTTCCTATGCAGTGTGTGGTGCTCTGCTGAAAAAATAGGGGGAACTGAGGTTGGGCGTATTGACGTGGTTCTTATACAACGCCTGACGACACGTCTGGGGCCGACGACCAGACGCTGAGCAAGATGGATTTATGGTTGACGACCGGGTCAAGGTACACTATGCCCGGTATCGAACATTTTCCAAAGCAGCAGAGCTGGAGGGAATATCTATGAGATGAGGAATCTGCGGAGAAGAATCCACAGAAAGAATGTTACGGTAAGGTAATTTCTCCTTTCACATCATACAAAGTCACCAAATCTTTGGGGAGACAGGGCTTCCTGCTTCTGAAGTGATCTGGCAAAGAGGACTCTGAAACAGAAGTGGAATCAAGGGACAACTTTTTTCATCTCTACTTTATGCTGCATCTCTTTTTCCCTGAGTTGCAGTTCCTTCCTCATTTCTTTGTCTCTCATTTCAGACTGAGGGCGTCATCACAAGTTAGGTGGTAGCCCTTAAATGCTGTGGTAATGTTATTACCGCTGCATTTACCACTCTGCCCAATCTCGAGCCTGGGGTGTTTACCCCCAGTTCATAGCTGGGGGTTAACACGCTGGAAACAATTGGCACAATTACCACCAGTGGTATTACCACACAGTAATTGAGTCAAAAAATTCCCCAATGGACCCAATGGGGAATGGGGAGTTACGTTTAGCACACAACCCGTGATCCGGCGGTCATTTTCTCTATCTCTAGAACCAGGTCAGCTGACATGTTAGATACAGGTAGGAGTGAGGTTAGAGGATTGGAAGGTGGATCAGCAGTTCCATTTTCTCCCATCTCATCATCTACCTAATTTTCTGGAAGTTGAAGGCCAAAAGTTATACTTTGACCATCATTATCTTCTAGGTCAATTCTAGAAGTAGGGGGTTATAGGCCTACTTGCAGTTTGGTAATCCAACAAGCTTTGTATTAACTATGCTTTTTTTCCTTTTGTACTAAGATATTTATCTTTACACATTTCTTTCAATTTTTCAACAGTAAGAGACATCCAAGCTTCTGCCTTATAGTTTTCCATAGTGGACATAGTTTTAGTACTATAGTGACCTTGTAAATTTATTGTTTGAGTGCAATTAACCAGGAATCAATGGGGGTCATTACAATTCCGGCGGTAACCCGCCGGTGCTACTGGCGGGTTTCCACTGGATTGTAACACCCTTTCCGCTGCTTGAGATCCCAGTGCCACCGGGACATTCCAAGTCTCGGCTGCCCGGGATATCAGGCGGCGGAAAATGTTAGTCCCCATTCCCATGGGACGTTAGTAACGGTGCCGGTGCTTACATGGCAACTGTGCCTATTGGGGCAGATGCGCCTGGCAGGCACCGTTGTAGTGCAGTTGTCCGGAAAGGGTGCTGGTACCTTGCTACCGGCGCCCTTACTTCTGGACCACCATACTTGTCATGACCCCAATGTAATCCAACCTACACAAAGCTGTAACACCGGTGTTAGGGGAGTTTTGCTAAAGTCCTACTGGTAGGAAGACTTTAGTAAGATATCCCAGTGGTTTGTATGTCTCCAACTCTTAGTATCAGTCTGTACTAACTCAGGACCTTGGCACAGTGGCAGAGCAGTCAGGTTTATCTTAAGAGGAAGATGTGAGCTGTAGGTAAGTACACTGTACATCAAAGAAACTCTTACACTTATAATTTATATAAAATTATATATTTATTATGTACACCAGAATCACTTTAAATAATCTAGACGTTTACAATAGAACTTCGGAATACTTGACAATACACTTCAAAGCACACTTTCACTTTTGTGTTTGGTCGCGGTTATTACGCGCACCTGCGGTTTTTATCAGTTCATACGGTAGTATATTTACTCTGCAAACACATATAGTAAAGTCACTTAAGGGGAGGGAAATGGAAGTGGACGGAACAGGTGGCACTTTAGAGGGGTCAATGGAGGGTATATTGGAGAGCTTTGCAGAGTTTATGAAGGATTATACTAGGGTGGGGACAAACCAGACGGGGGGGGGGGAGGTGTCTGTTTACTTGGGTGCTGACTCTGAATCTGACGCCAGAAGAGACCTCTGACTTGGACGCTCCTATTACAGTTGAAGAGGTTTCGTTAGTCATTAGAACACTCCAGAGTCGCAAGGTTCCGGGTGACGATGGCTATATGATGCAAGTGATTTGCGGGCATTCTGGTCCCATATTTGTTTTACTACATCCTGGATACCGTCATTTGTGGCTCCGTCATACCCAAGGAAGGTAGAGACCCACTGAGTTGTGGTTCGTACTTTCCGATCTCTCTCCTCAATATGGATGCAAAGTTATTTACTCAGGTTTTGGCAACCAAATTGGATGCCCTTATGCCATGGCTAGTCCACTCGGATCAGGTAGGGTTCATTAGAGGTCGGTAGGGAGCTGACACAATGTGCACATCGCTGCACCTGGTCATTTGGGCCTGTGGTAGAGGAGGGAACCCCACATTCTTGTCAGTCGATGCCGAAAAGGTGTTGAATAGAGTGGAATGGGACTTCCTGAGGGCAGTTCTCGTCAAGTTTGAAATAGGGGCTAAGTTCTGTCAGGGCGTCACCCAAAGGCCTGCGTAGCTGCTAATGGGAGCTTTTCACAATGGTTTGGGTTGGAGCAGGGCACAAGGCAGTGTTGCCTCTCTCGCCGCTTTTTTATGGTCTTTCCTTGAACATTAGTTCAGAGGTTGCACGATAACCCCCCAATGGAAGGTATTCAGGTGGGAGGCGAGGAGTACAAACTGGGCTGAAATGCGGATGACATTTTATTACATCTTAGGCACCCAATTTCTCTGGTCACGATGGTGGTGGATTTAGTGGAGCAGTATTGTGCATTCTCTGACTTCAAAATCAACAACGGGAAATCTATTCTATTCTATTCCCTCTGGATCAGATGGGAGAGGAAGATAAGCAGGGGTTAGCTTAATTGGGGATGCAGATCAAGAAGGACCAGTTCCAGTATTTAGGGTTACATGTCACAAGGGATGTGCGAGGGCTTTATGAAGCAAATTTTCCACTGCTTTTGGCTTCATTGTTTGAGGACTTGGAGAAATCTGACAAATTGACAATCTCTTGGATGGAAATTCCTAGGACCTCGGGAGATGGCTCAATTCAAAGTTTGTCTTGGGACTGGTTGTTCCCATTAGCCAAAGGCAAGACGTCATCTTCAGAGCTCCTCTGTCACACAGAAAACAGAGTCAGGACAGCAGTGGTCACTTCATGTTGTTGCAAAGGGTCTGCCGGCGTCTCTGTTCATCTTCTTCCGTTACTTCAGCTTCTAGTAGTCGACTTACTTTTCACTCCAGAAGCCTCACCTTTTATAGAGTTCCAGTACACACTCCTTGCAATCTCTCTCAGCATTTTACAAAAAGGGGCATTTGGCTGTCTGATAAAGACAGCCGGGACCCCCTGTGGGAGCTGGTCCTATTCAGGCTTTCTGGCAGACAAAGGACATGGGGGTGGAAGACTCCTTCCCCACTTCCTTCCTGCCCAGACACTGTGGAGCCTAGGCGGGGACACCCAAGGGTTCCTGTGAAAGGCAAAAAACGCACATTGATCACCCCCTCCCAGAATAGTAGAAGGGCTAACAAAGAACAACCACGCTAGTAATGGCGAAAAAAGAAGGGAGGCCCCAAGTTGGTACTTGGGTGCCCCTACTGTGCACTATCAAGGCTATGGATGTAGCCTGCGGTATAAAAACTACACAATAGTTGGTAGAACACGTCACTACCACCAGCCATAACTAGGAGACTGTCTAGGTAACTAAAAAGTCACAGGAGTAGAGAAAAGGGGGATACAAGGTATCCCTTTAGCACTCCACTGAAGGTGGTGTGTGCCAATATCTGACTATAGAGTTTTGGGAGAGATACTAAGGGCCTCATTACACGGAAGGCGGTAATGGTTAACGGCCACCGTTAATGGTAATGGTGACCGTTAACCATTACCGCCTTACTACGAGGTCCCTTAGCGGGTTGGTGCTTTAACGCCTTTTTGCAGGCGTTAAAAACCAACCCGCTAAGGGACCTCGGAGCTAATTACGGCACCGCAAAATTGCAGTGCCGTAATTAGCGCCTTCCCCATTCCCATAGAGCCCTATGGGGCAGAAATGGGAATGGGGAAGGGCAATGGCGGAAGGGGGATTTACCGCCCCACCAACCTTGGAATGGGGCGGTAAATCCCCTTTCCGCCAAGGCGGTGCCGGTATTTTACCGGCATGAGCCATGGCGCTAATAGCACCATGGCTCACCGCCTTCCGTGTAATGAGGCCCTAAGTATCTCTCTATCCTTAAGAACGGCAGTTACTCAAGGATATAGAAAAAGAATATTAAAGGAAGACCCTAAGGGTCCCCAACAACATTGCCCATAAGGATATGTGTGCTGCAGTAGTAAAAGAACAGATGCATTTAAGAGCTGACAAACTCCGTAGTACAGGTAGAATACAAAGAATATAGTTCCAAAAGACAGATTCCACAAGAATGATTGAGTGGAAAAAGGCTCCACTCATTAAGGGTTGAAAGAAAAAGGTCCAGAAGTCCAGCGAAATGTGCTGGGGGTCTCACTAGGAGAGGGGATGAAGCATAAACATGATACATCTCCCTAACACCTACTCTATGTATCACATCAATCTGCTTGCTAGACCTGACACCAGCTCAGACCTCCCCGAGTCCCAGATGTAGAGTTGGTACTAATGCCAGGTAACCGCTAACTCAAATGCTAAACTATACTAACAGTGATGGCCTACAGACCGTAGCATTCTCTATCAGTCTACCTCTGGGAATTACTTATAGCACTCTATTCTGGTGTTCCTCGCGCCAATGAAAATTATGATGTTCCCTGTCTCACATTTTCTCACTCTCGCTTATACTTTCTGTCACACCCTTTTCCGTTCCTCTCCCTATCCTTTCTATCCTGCTCACTTACTTCAACTTCCTCCTTTGCTCTATCCTCTTCCTCTTTCTCCTTCTACTCCCCTTCTTACTCTATCTTCTCGTTTACTCTCTCTTTCTCTCTGGCCCTCATTACGATACTGGCGCTAAACCATGGCGCTATTAGCACCATGGTTGGTGCCGGTATCGTAACGTGTCCGCCATGGTGAAATGGGGAAATACCTCCCCATTCCAAGGGTGGCGGGGTGGTATTTCCCCATTTCCCCATGGCCCTTCCCCATTCCCATTTTTGCCCCATAATGGGCATAATGGGAATGGCGAAGTCGCTAAGTACGGTACCGCAAATGTCCCTTTGCGGGTCCCTACTTTAACGGCTGGTCTAGACCAGCCATTAAGGTCGGGTCCCGCAAAGGGACCTCGTAATTAGGCGCTAATGGGTTAACGGCGCCGCAGCCTTTTACGGCGCCGTTAACCCATTAGCGCCAGGGTTGTAATGAGGCCCTCTGTCTCTCCCTCTGGTCTTTCTCACTATTCCTACTACTCTCTCTCTCTCTCTCTCCTTCTCTCTTCCCTGCACCTGTCTGTCTCGCCGATGTTGAACTTTCCCCCTACTACTCCTCCCTCCTTCTTCCTTCTTTATTTAATTTATTTATTTATTTATTTTATTGGGCATTTGTAAGGCACTTATACATCAAGAAATTGTGTTTCAAAGCGTTCTCCAACCTTCCACCTTCTATACCCATCTCCCTTCTCGTCCATCCTCACTTCCACTCCCTCGTTCACTCACTTTCTCTCACTCATCCAGTCTTGCCTTGTAAACCCACTCTCTTCTCCCACATTTCTATTCTCTACCTTTTCTCACTTTTTCACCCGTTCTAACATGCACCCTCTCTGCTATCTATCCCCTCTCTCACACATGGTACCACTTTTTCCCACTTTGGAGTTCATAGTTGTGCTGATGCTGTGTCACAACCTTTCTGGCGGCTCTCGTCGCCATTCCGCTACACAGTGATGTCTGCGCTTTGGCCAGTACCCTGGAGGGGATGATGGGAGGCACACTCTGGTCCGGCATCTGTGGCGTCTGTGGTTCTGCTCGTGGAGCTCTCTGCTAGTGAGAAATTGCATTCTGCAGCCTGTAGTCCTTCAATAGACAAAACAGGACTTCTGCCAGCCATGAGGATGTAAGGCATGGTAGATGGCAGTATCAAGTTCACAGGTATTCTGGGCACAGAGAGGGGGGTCTCCATCTCAGCTCCCTCACTCCAGCTCTGGGGTAGGGTTTGCTCTAGCGTACGACTTGGTAAGGCACCTACCCCAGGACAGGAGTGGTACCTGTACCCCCTGATAGTGCTAAGGCACTGACCCTGTTACAGTTGTTTAGACAATCCCTGAATCTTTTTCTTTTCTGTAGTTGTACCTTTGATGTTACATAGCAATATTTCAAGGATTTAGTTTGACAACCTTAGAAATGTGTTAATTAGTAGAGAAAATGCCCTGCCTTTTGACCTTAGTGTGATCCAAGGATTGGCATGGCCATGGCAAATGTAAAGGCGTGGCGCGAAATACAAGGATACCATTTTGGCTGCAATGTGCTGACGGAAAGGGATCTAATTCTGCTGGTAATGCTTGATCTCAAGGCTGCATTTGACACAGTGGACCCAAATATTTTACTGTCTAAACTGGTCAAGGTGGCCAGAGTTTCAGATCAGGAACTTAAGTAGTTCTGATCATTTCTGTCTAATCATTACCAACATGTCAAAATAGCAGGTCACCTATCAGATGCATATAGAATGGAATGCAGAGTCGCAAAGGGCTCATCTTTGTCGCTGCTGCTGTTTGGTATATATATGCAGCCACTAATGTCCATTTTCAGCATATCCCATCTGGGTTACCATTCTTATGCAGATAACACCCAGATATATTTCAGAGTGAGTAAGACAGCAGAGTCTCTGCATAATTTGGTGTAATGCATTGACGAGGTGGGACGGTGGATGCCCGCTAACAGGCTTCAACTGAACCCAAACAAAACAGAGCTGATTTTGTTTGGGCCTAACATCTGCTAGCAGATCACACCTGTTGTTTGCCTCCATCACACATCGTAGGCATTCCAATGACTTTTGTATCTAAGGTCAAGAATTTGGGGTGCCCATGGCAGTCCAACCTGGACTGTGACCAGCAAGTAGGAGCAAAGGTAAATCTATATTTTATTCTCTACGCCTCCTACGGCATGCCCTCCCATTTGTTCCTCAGAGTGGCCTCGCAGTAGTGGTTGGAGCGTTGGTCAATTACTGGCTGGACTCTGGGAACAGTACCCTCACATGTATATCTGACAGACAAATTAATCGCCTTCAGAGGGCTCAGAATGCATCAGTCTGGCTGATATTTAAAGCACACAAAACTGTATCTATCCACTCAATGTGCAGGTCACTGCATTGGTGCCCAGTCAAGGAGAGGATAGACTTTGAAATCTACTGCATAGTGTTTAAATGCCTAAACAAACTAGCCCAAAGCTACCTGTCTAGCAGGTTGGTTTATTATAAACCTAATCACCTCTTGCGATCACTGGTCAAGTATTTATTAGTGGTTCCACCATTGAGATTTGTCTAAAGGGGTGATAGATGTTTCTTGATATATGGACCAAGATTATGGAACTTGCTGCCCTTGGATACTCTAAGTGTCACACCATTTGCTCTGTATCGGAAGGCATTAAAGATGCATCTGTTTATCTAGTAGTTCTGCCTTTTCATTTTCTCCCTGCGCATGAGTATTAGTGATATTGGTGTGGATGAGAACTTAGTAACATCTGAGCTTGAATGCAGTTAATTCTGCTGAAAGCGTGTTAGAAATACATCAAAATCAAATCAAAATCAAATCATTATATATAATGATATTAATAATATTTATAATAGCCTGTTCTATCAAGCACTCCCTACTAGAGTATTGCCGTTTTGTAGCTTACCATAGTGGAGTATTCCTGTGTTTGCTTATCTACATGTTGACTTTGACTAGTTCATAGCAAGACATTACACTCCCACATGTGGTTCATTCTTTGATTCATGCAGCTGTGATCTGAATGATAACATATTTGCCCTGATTTTGAGTTGTGATTGCATGTCATTCTAATTGTGTTCTGACTGCACATAATTTTCGATGTCTCCATATGAAGTGATTTACAATACATTCTGTACAAATAATTCCTCTAGGTTGGCGAGATGAAGAAAGAATTAGTTGAACTTCAACCTAAACTCGAGACTGCAAAAGTGGAAAATGCAAATATGATGAAGGTAAAGAGATTAGTAGTAATTAAGTAATGTGTCTTATGTTTTTTCTTCATTATGGGGTTGTGGTGGTTTTACAGCAGAATTGCTTCTCTTTATTCTTTGAAACAATATATATTTTTATTCAGATTGCAATTTTGATTTTGTACTATTCTATTGTAAATGTATGTATTTGATTTACACACATTCACCATTTTCCATTCTACAAGATTGATTTAAAGGCTTTCACATAGTTTCCAATGTATGGGGCAATAGTTAACACTTTTGTTTACTGTCCATGTGGTCCTTATATTGTGGTTGTTGTGAATGTGGATTCCTCTCTATATTTATCTTGATAGCAAACTGTGCTGTGATGCTACAGCAATACACAGTTTATTTTCTCCAATATATGGAATTGTTCATGTACACATTAACAACTAAGATTTTATTTTTCCGTCCCAATTGTTTTTGCCCTTTTCGTCCCACCACCAGGAGAACCTGCTTCAAACTCAGGTGTTAGGCAGAAACCTGTGCAGTTCCCTTAGGGACCACTGCTAAAGGCTTAAGACTACATGTGTTGGCGGTAAACCCAATTGGTAGCAGTCTGTACCACCCATATTTACCTGGTAGCTGTGGCTGAGCAGCCAGACTTCCCTCAAGAAGAGTTAGACAGTATATAGAGTATACACGCTAGGTAGCAACATACAGTAGCACAAGCAAACTCTGACCAGAGCTTTGGTATCAAGTATATAATGATTTATTTAAACACACATTTAGAAACAATCTAGCACTATTATTATAAGTAAGTTCAAAAACACAATCACTATTACCATATGTACACCCCTTATTCCTTATTAGACAAGTCTTAGTTAACACCACTTATTTCCAGACAGAGGTGAGCGCTTAACTAAAGATGGCACTCTAATAAGTTTAAGAGAAAGGGAGGGAAAAGGCAGAACTAGGAACAGCACTCAACACAATACTTTAGAAGCACCCAGCAAGGCAGGAAAGTCAACTAGTGAGCAAAAAGTTCAGAGGCCAGGCTCCCTCTTGGAGAGAGTAGACACCACTGTGCCAGAGATCACAAAGTTTAAGTCTTGAAAAGTCTTGCAGGGAGTTCAAAAGGAATTAGTTCAGTTCAGAAAAGTTCAGTTAGCCAGCCTAGGGCCAACCCAAGTGGTAAGTTGAGGCTTTAAGAGTCACCCCACACAGACCGTTGCGAGGGAGGCCAGGCGGCACAGTACCTTAAAAGTGGACAGGATCCTCCAGTGGGGAAAACGTATCCCGGTTGCCGGGGTGCTTGGCACAGGCAAGGCGGCCACAAGATGATCCGGGAAGGCGAAAAGGCGGGCAAACTGGTTATCGCCACCAGTCAAAGGACGAAGACTCTTCGGATTGAAGATCTCCTCTGTCGTCGGGAAAAGTGGTGAGACGGTTCAGCAGGGCTCCACCGGTGGTGTCGTCGTTGCAGGTCGGCTCAGCTTCTCCCTCTTCGGATTCTTTGGTCCTGTGGCGTCGTCTGAAGTTCCATTCCCCAAAGCCCTGCTTTTATGCAGAAAACCCCCATTCATCAGTCCTAGCTGTCACTCAAACATGCTAAGTGGTGATCAGTCCTAGGGTATGGAGTCTATGTTTGGGGGTCACTACGACACCCCTGGGTTACTGCACGGAGGGTGCTGTGTAACCCACATACCAAAAACACATGAAACCCTATGGGGTAAAAGACCCCATAGCCCATAAAACACATACAAAGTCAAAGGAACACCTCAAATCATGTCTAAGAGTGGGAGAAAAAGAGTCTCACTCTTAGCAGGAGAAAGAATAAACCCCAAAAATCCAGCAAAGCTGCTGGGGAACTCACTAGGTTTGGGAAATTAGCCTTAACAGAGAATTCTCCCTAACATCAGGTTTATTCTAATTCCATTCACCCACTCTACCTTGCTTTTGCCGCTAAGGTCTGGGTTGCCCCTGCCTCCATTTGCTGAACCATCCTCGTTCACCTCCCTCCAAATCTGGCCTTGTTTCCAAATGTTGCTAACCCACCCACATGCCTCACCCCAGCCTCACTCCTGCCTCAAATGTGTCTCACTACTGCCTCCACTCACCTGCCCGTGTGGCTCCCCCCTGCTTCCACCCACCCCCCCACCTAGCGCCTGCCTCAAGGATCCCATCCACCTGAGCATTTTCCTGCCTTGAGCCACCCTAGTTCACCTGTGCCCCAAAGTTTGCCCCTGCCTCAAAATGCCCTTGCAGTCAAAAAACAACCCTCCCACCCTAGCTTGCACCTACCTACAAGTGTGCACGTCCACCATAGCTCATCCTTGACTGTGAGTGGCTTGTGTGGCTCGTCACCCTTGCTCAAACCTTTCTTAAATTTCCCATGCACCCTAGGACATTCCTGCTTCCAATAGCTTTTCCCTGCCTCAATTTAAAACACGCCCCTACTTCCAGCCAATAGCCCTTCCCTACCGCAAGCCGGCCACTCTCCCCAGCTTTTCTCTGCCTCCAGTTACACACCCTGATGCGCAGACTTGTCACAATCCACCCACTCACCCTAGCTCAGCCCTTCTTTCAAAGCTCACCTGTTCTAAATTTACCCCAACCTAGATAACTTGCCAATGAAACCACCCAACCCTACTTTTATTTTGTATTTGTTAATAACGTGCCAAATCCTGCAGGCTTCAGGCTGCTCATCATACTGTTCCCCCCCTAGCTCACCCCAGCCTCAATGCACCTGCCTACATGCACCCTCCCACCCGTGGTTGCCCCTCTTCCTCAACTCGCCCATCGTAGCTCACCTCTGCCTCTTCCCACCCATGATAGCTTACCCCTACCTCCATAGATCATCCCTGCCTCTAGCTAAAGGGCATCCCTGCCCCACCAGTCCACTCACCCTAACTTGCCCCTGCTTCCAAAACTCACATCTGCCTCCGCCCACCCTATTATTGCTCCTGCCTCCTCCCATAGACCCTAGTTGGTCTCAGCCAGCATAGCTCAACTCTGCATTGACCCACCACCTTAGCTCTCCCCTGCTTCCATAGCTCAACCCTGCCTCCATCAACCACCCACAGTGGCTCACCCCAAACAATGACCACCCACACTAGCCCAGTTCTGACAAGGCTGCCCCTGCCTCCCAGCTGCCCTCCCACCCTAGTTTTCACCTGCATGAACCCACCTACTCATCACTGCCTCCCTTGTTCACCCACACATTGTCCACCCCTTCCTCCACCCACCCAAACTCACCCTAGCTAGTGTGCCCCATGCTACCTACACCCACTCTAGTTCACCTCTGCCTCAAACTCGGCCCTTGTTCCAAGTCACCCACCAACGCTCGCTCCAGTCTCTTAAGTTCACTGCTGCCTTGCCTCCAACTACCTATCTAAGCACCCACCTTAGATCATCCCAGCCTCTATCCACCAACTGTCGCTCATCCCTACCTCCAAATTTACTCCTCTCTCAAACCATCCACTCACCCTGTTTTTCATCTGCCAACAGGCATGATCATACTTCTACTCATCATAGCTTGCGCTGCCTCTAGGCTCCAATACACAATTACCTCACAACTGCCTCCATCCACCTACCCTAGTTCGCCCCAGGCTCGGTTTACCCACCCTAGCATTGCCACCAGTAGCTGATACCTCCTTCACAGCACACCCATGCCTCCTGCAAACCATCTACTTACTGTAGCACATCCTATCTGTCAATCACCCACTATGAAGGCATTACGAAGGACACAGACAACAGATTCAGAATTCAAAGCAAACACTTTTATTAACTTAAATGTCAGGATGGAAAAATGCCTAACTTGCCCTACGATAAGATGGAATTTCCCTACTTAAATGAAACTAAGGAAAGTCTGAGTCAAAGTGTTCAACTTAATAATCTGTTTGTGTCCTAAACCTATACGTGCCCTCCTTACTAATCTATTAAATGTGTAGGGATGTCCGCAACCAAAAGAACCAGTGCCCAGCCTAATTTTCTGAGCAGCTTCCAGCTCACAGTATCCTTTCAGCTCCCTTTCACAAACATAAAATAGTTATGATATGATAATATGATAGGATATGATAGTTTATTTATATCACACCTATACATAGGTGTTTCAGGGCACAACGAGGCAAGGGAGGGGTACAAGGGAGGACAAAAACAACAATCTTACTAGGCCCAGTGATATTGAGAAGGCGCAAGTGCAGGGGAGAGGGAAGGGGGAAAGTGCAAGGAGAAGGCGAGGAATTAAAAGCGGTTAAGAACACGTGATCAAAACAACAACAGGTAGTACGGCAAGCAAGTGGCAAGTGCAGTTCCAACAAAAAGTCTTAAAGTTACCTTTCTTATGTTCAAGGTGATGCAGTTTTAACCATTACTCTGGGCTCCCTTCCCCAAGTTCCAAACACAAAAGGTTGGCCCTCAAGTCAATAAATACTCCAGATGTCAGGGTTCCCTTCCCCAAGACTAAATTTCATTATCACAAAATATCTTTGATCTTTGTTTAGGGCCCTTTGTCACACTTGTGTCCTCTTTTTATTGTTGGTTTTCTTGTATTGTAGTTTTCACAAAATTTAGTATTCAAGATGCCTTTCTTTGGTTCCATGTTAAAGTTCCATTAATTTTAGAATGCAGCATATAAGGGTTTTCCCTTTTAGAGTTTAACATACAGTGGTTTTAAAGTTTCATTTATTCCTGAACTCAAGATATAACAGTTCTGCTTATTGGTAGAGTTTTCATTCAGTTCAGTATTCAAGTTGGATTGCATTCATAACACACTTTCAATTCAACCTGTAGTTTAATAATGCTTCAGTTTGCTTTAATTGTAGAACCCAGACCTTTGAGACTTTCGAAAACGTGTTTTCTTCAACACGCGACCACTCCGATACAAAGTATTCTGGGTAATTCACTAGATAGCAATAGTTCATACGAGAGACCTTCGAAAATGTGTTCCCTCTAGCATGCCAGCATTCTGATGCAAAGTATTCCTTTCGAATGCAAGAGTTCAAACGTTTGCGTACCGGGTTTCTTGTTAGAAACTGACTGGTCAAGTTCACAGCTTTCCCAGCAGCATGGACCGTACAGCCTTCTGCATGTGATGTCAGGTGTCCACCTCCTACCCCTCAGGCACTCCTGTGGCAAATTCTTTCTACAGGGCAATGCGCACCTTGACCATAAGGGAAAGGGAAAGCCTCTCCACACATTCACAATGTTCAGTTTGTTCCACAGAGCTCCAGCTCCTGCGCCACGCCTCCATAGATCGCCTGCAGACCTCATCGTCTCAGCATGTTTTCCAAACAATGTTCTCTGCTGCTTACACCGGCCTTCCTTCTGCTTCTCCTGTCGCTCCCTTAACTCTCCTAGTCACTCTCTTTGCTGGTGGGCTGGTCTCCTTTTATACACCTGCAGTCCCTTAACAGGCTGCAGGTGTGGATGTCTAATCAGCTCTGCCTGATCACAATTAAAGGGACATGCCTGACCTTCATGGCTCTTAACAGGCATTTTCGTCCTCCCAGTACCAGAGTGGTGAAAGGTGTAGTCTTCATTCCTCTTAATGGCCTCTTCTTCGTCTCAGTACTGTCAGGGTTAACATGTGGGGCAACAAGGGGAGCTGATTTACATTAGCCTATAAAGGTTAGGGAAGGGTTGGGTTGGTCATCAGTGGGGAAAGGGGAATACCATGTCCAAAGGCTCCTCACTCCCAGTCCCTCCACCCAGGTGATCATCCCTTGGTTCTCCGCCCCCAGGGTTGGGATCCAAGAGCAATGGCCTTTCCCTGGGCACCTGTGCAGAGGATCCAAGGGGTTTAGGAGTGAGAATACCCTCCGGTTTCTCACACCACCCACTCTATCACTCCCTTCCTACACTCACCCTAGCTTGTTCCTGCTGCATTAGCTCCTCCTTCATTGCCCATCACTTCATCCCAGCCTCCGCCGTTGCTAGCTCACTTATATCCCCAAGTTCACACACCCAGCTCTCCCTTTCCTCCAAAGCTCAGCCACGCTAGCTCACTGTCTCTAAATATTTCCCATGTAGTGCTTTCCTCTAGCTTTCCTGTCTCTACTTCGGAATGCTCTGCATCGTCTCTCCGCTTCTTCATTGCTCCCGTGGCGGTTCTCATGACTTGGTCCCATGTACCCATATCCCTTGGCCTGGCTGGGTACTAGGTGCTGGATGCACCTGTGGCAAATGTAGGGACCTGCGGATCTTTGTTGTTACTGAGATCGAGGCTGAGACAGTTGGCTGGTTTTGGAACCGGGAGCTGTGTTTTGGGAATACAGAGCTTTTTCTACATGGTTTGGGCAGCTGATTTTGCTTTTGCGGAGCAGTTCGGAACCAAGGGGACGCTAGCCACAAGACAGTGAACACCAGGGAGAGCTCAAAGATAACTTACCGCCATCATTCTCACTGTCTACTGGCTACTGTGCTTTTCGTTTACTAGCAGCTCAGTTTCACTCTTTTAAAACTGCTGCCTTTCAAAAGCCGAACGAGTGTGCTTTAACGCTTCACGCACTGCTAGGGTGATTTGCTTCACTGCTCGCTCTCCCCAGTGATTACTGAGGGTCCTGGGGTGGGCTCCATACTGACCTAAATAGGTCTTTGTTGGTATTGAGCGACACACCCATCCCGCCTTATTTTGACACACCAAATCCAAGTTGCTCATTTCAGTCAAAATACCAAGTACTCGTTCTTGCTATGTTTTGACTTTCTTTAAATTCAAGCATTTCATTTCGATCTGAAAAGCAGGGACGAGCTTAGGGATGTACGCTGTCTGAAGCCTGTCCAAACAATCAGACCTGCACATTTTTTTTTTTAAAGTTTTCTTTCATTTTTTTTTATTGGTTTTCAGTAACAACCACTCGTACAAACAATGACAACAAAGCCCCACAGTGGTTCAGAGAATCCACCCCCCCCCCGTCCTTCCCAATGCCTTGTTATTCTTGACAGTCATTATACACCCACAAAAAAACACCCATTTCTCCAGGTTGGGGTCTGGCATGGATTCACATGCGCATGAATATTCCCGTTGCCAGGCTGTGAATCCTGGGTAAAAGAAAAAACTGTTTCACTTTCACTTGAAAACTGTATTTCTCCTCTAAACCAATCACTGTCCTTTGGGCCATACTGCCCCCATCCAATGACAGTCCTCTCCCTAAGCTCCTCCCCTGGTGGCCATCTTCAGATTTGTACCACACGTTTCAGTGTTGGGAGTCCTCTTCTTGCTCTCCAAGCTATTTTTTGTATTTTTGATAGAATTTTGT
Organism: Ambystoma mexicanum; assembly: GCF_040938575.1. Lineage (NCBI taxonomy): Eukaryota > Metazoa > Chordata > Amphibia > Caudata > Ambystomatidae > Ambystoma > Ambystoma mexicanum. Next base: position 343,033,306 of record NC_090923.1, on the reverse strand, counting down.
CATTTTTGTCAGATTTTTGCTTAATGTTTCGTCCGAAAGTCGATTACCAGCAATGGGAAGCTGCAGTCGGCAAAGATAACCTTCATCGGATCTCTCATCGAAGTTTCGACAATGCCTGTGCTTGGGCATACTTCACGCCTTTCCAACATTCCAGAGGAGAAGAGATGTCTCTTCAAACTCTGTGCGAAATGTGGATTGCAGAATGTGTTTGTGGAAGATCATCACCATAAATACCTATATTGCCTGGATCCAGACCACGATGATGATGAATGCAAGGTCTACAGTGTTTTAGTGTTTTTTTTTAAAAGACCATGAAGGATGGCTAGAGCAGGCTGGCGGCATGGCTAAAATCAGGTAAGGCCTCTGACTCAGCCTCTGGGCATGGTCATGCTTCTTCAAGGACCGACTGGTCCCACAAGCAAACTCCTTTGGAGAAGAGGTTGAGGTCCTTTGAGGACACCGCGCCTGCGGTGGTCCAAAAGAAGGCAAATCCGCCCACAGTAGATCCCACTGGGTTCGTCGCTGCTGCGGGTCCCGATGCAGGAAGGGCAAGGTCCCATCACCGGCCACATCCACTGTGAGCCTGCCAGTGGGGGACGCTCCTTGTAAGAGAAAGCCTTTGACCACTTCAAAGCTCTGCTTGCCGTTGATGGACAAGACAACGAAGGAGAGATCCAATGTCGGCTCTTTGCTGCCTCCCTTGGCGACAAAATCAGCGTCTCAATTAGCCAAGAAGGTTCCTTCAACATCTTCATCAAAGGCCACCTCCACATCGACAACGACTATGGTTACCATCCCTTCGACGAGCCCGTTGACGGCCACATCAACAACCACTCTTTGAACGGGTGCAGGCAGACCGTGAATGTTGTGCCCACAGTCGAAAGAAATGGCTACTCTGTGGGTGGTCTTGCCAGCGCAACCTAGGGTGACTTCCGTGACTTTGGGGAAGACCCCTGGGAAGGGGACGGAAGCCGTTACCCTCCAGAAGTCTCAGGATAAGGGAAGGAGTGAGGTTTCTATCACCTCTAGTGGGGGAACAGAACAAGGAGCTGAGCCAAGTGTACCGGTGCACGATTATGCTAGCTCCTAGGAGTATGAGAACCTACCAGAGGGCTACTATTTGGACCTCAAAGGAGGCCAGTGACATTTATCGGAAGGTGATTCACTATACCTATGTTTCTACATATGTACCTTAGTATGCTGGAAAGAACTTCATAATAGAATGCTATTTGTATCAATGCTTTCTTTAATGTGCTACGATCCTCATGACATACATTCCAATGATCCTTGATACTTTTTTTAATCAACATTACAGTAAGAATACCTTGTACAGACTTTTCATGAAAAGTAAATGCACATGTGATGTCATCAGTGACATTTGTGATGTCATCTTTGATGTCCTGGGTGTTAGTCTTAGCAGTGCACGGTGGTGGCGCGAGTTATGGTTGCTTAGCTTATCGTAACTGGCTAATTTCAGGGGTTTTTTGATTTTACTTGGAACCAAAACTTCCCTTTAACAACGTTTTTTCAGTGAATTTCATTGGTTTTTATTAGTGCAACTTAACCATAACGTCCCCTTAACAAACTTTCTTCATTGAATTTCATAGGTTTTTATTACTGCAACTTAACCATAATGTCCCCTTAACAAAGATTTTCATTGAATTTCATTGGTTTTTATTAGTGCAACTTAACCATAATGTCTACGAACATCTGATTTCATTGCAGACCTTCCAGAGAGTGCCACATGACCATAAGCTGGCACGCGTGGCATGATGACCTGCCCGAGAACCCGTACGCACTTCACGATAAGATCTGTACTTCGCGGACAGTTCGGAACTGCATTTTCTACTGATCTAGGAACTTGCAACTTCAAAATTTGCCTTGCACAGCTCCAACACCCATTCCTACTCATCCATTAACAATCTAGTACACAGTACATACTTTTTGCAAAACTAAACTACTATTTTTCTTAAAATAAAATCAGCTAATGCCATCCCTCCTCCCCAAGAGATACAACCACTGCTGTAATCAAGGAGCAGGAGAAACACTGCCCCCTACCTTAGAAACAACACACGTGCAACATTTTCACCTGTCCACCTGCCCCTCCATATTAGTGTTTGGTGCCTCTTCCCTCATTTCCCTCCTCACCTTTCGTTCTAAGCTCTCCTGCCAAAAAAAATGCATCCAAAAACAAAATAAATGTTCCTTTAGGAACCACCTTTCACAGTTAAGAAATAGAACTAAAAAAAAAATGTATAGTCTCCATCTACTTTATATTTTTCTATAAAGTACATAGACTCAATAAGATGTTCCAACATTTCCATTTGCATTTTGTGTTATGCTAATGGTAATATTGTGGCGTTCATCCTCCGTTCCAGGGACTGGAACAGTAAATACCGGCCCAGCAGCCCAAGTTAGCCCAAGCGAAGCGAGGGTAGATAACGAGGTCTCTGGACCATTATCCCCCCATTCCAGCCCCTGAAATGGGGGATGAAGACAATTAGCAGCCTAGGTTCCCAAAGCGGCAACCCGGGGTATTAAAAAAGAGGATTTTTTTTCCTACACGTCCCGGTGTAGGAAGGAAAATCCTTTTCCAAGATGGCCACCATGGAAAGGGAAAGCGGGTGTTCCATACAGGGCCCCTCTTCGCTTTCCATGGCAGCCTGCAGAAGGCAAATAGAGAACCCTATGACCATATTACCACAAGCAAATTTTTCTTCCCTTTCAAATCTATCCTAATTTCGAATAACTTCACCACAAAAACAGTCCCAGGTGGACATGACCACTTTAATCCTATGTTTTGTCCCTTGGGGTCATGGCCAGTAGCCAGATTGTCCGAATCATGACCTTATTCGATGACCCAGACAATCTGGCCACTGGCTACCCCTCAGTCCCTAAAGGTTTACGGCTATTTATATTATAAATATTAGCTTGTGTAGCTACATTATGACACTTGTCAAAAAATAAAACACTGGAATATTTCCAAAACCATGCTTGTAGGTCCTTGCCAATACTCCTTACGCAAGTTTGCTGGATTTCCACCCATGTTTTATTTTTTCAAAATTGTCAAATGAATGCACATAAAATCATCAAATAACCTATCCCCCACTTGACAAAATCCATTCAGACTTTACGAAAACATTTATATCTAGATATATATCTTTTTGTAAACCTTTGTGTAAATTTGTCAAATGGCACCACATTTATAAGCCTTTACATTATTTTGGCACCACCCCTCTAATTTTGCCCCCTCTTGACAAAATCCCACCAAACTTCGCAAAAACATTTATATATAGATCTATTATCAGTTTTTCAAAAGAAGTGTAGATTCGTCAAATGGCACCTCATTTATAAGCCTTTACATTATTTTGGCACCCCCCCTCTAATTTTCCCCCCTCATGACAGAATCCCACCAAACTTTGTAAACTCATTCGGAATCAGGTCAGAAATATCCCATCCCATCCTCATCACCCCTCACCTCCCCAGAGATTATTTGATAAGTTTGACAAGTGCAATGCATAAGTTTGACAAGTGCAATGCTCAGAAAATATTTTTGTCCCGAAGGTTCGGACATGTGTTTTTATGCACCGTACCTTAGTTTTCCTCTTTTGTACACATGCGAAATCTAGCAGCAGGACGCGGACATCTTGCGCTAATCTTATCCGTTGCTGCATCGCCCTAATGTGAACTGCCCAAGCGGCACTCAATCATATGCCCCGCCCCTGAGCCTCACATCACCAAACCTAGTGATATTCTCCACCTTTCTCAGTGACGTTCCTGGGCAGCGTAGCCAAACGTGCCCAGTCATCACCTACGTGACGTGATGCAGAACCCGCAAATCAACATACATCGTCTCACAACACAGCACGTCACAATTCGGAATATTAAATTGTACTTTAAAAGAAAACAACAAGACTGTACAATTTGTAAAATACTTTTATTTCGCAATAAACGCTCCGAATACATCCGACTATTGCCATATTCAATCAAATTGCAAATTTGTTTCTTCCCTCGCGATCCGAAAATGTTTATCGTGAGTCACGCGTTGTTCTTTTTGCGTACACAAGATGTTCGTTTTGGGTAAATGAAGTGATTGGGTCGCACACTGAATTCCAAGGCTTGTGCATCATTTTGGGACTCGACCACCGTAAAGGATGTTATGTTGCTCCTAATCGCTAGTACAGCGTAAGGGCATATGGGCCCTTGGCGATCGTCCCAAAAAAGAGTCAAATATATCCAGTTATTCACAAGTATCTGCAGCTGCCGGTTGAAGAACCCGTCAGTTGGCATCTGGAATCTATGACAATCGCAGAATGGCAGGATGTACCTGTTTCGATAACATAATGGAAATGTGTCTCACTAGCCAATCTTTATTACAATTATCTATTGAGTTAAATTGTCGAAGAGTTTAAACTAACGATTAGCACAGACATGAAAAAATGTCAACATAGAGAAAACAACGTGGAAAGTAGTACACAATTTGCTTCCGAGGACATTGCTATGTAGTATGATCAACTCTAAACAGGATACGGAAGCTGACGCTACAATTTGAGGTGCTCATAGATGGCATTTTAATGAAATATTAGCATTGAACCTGGGAGAACCGAGTAGTGGTCTACATGCATCTCAATGCTGGCCTGCCCATGTGGGCGGTTGAAAGAACATTACACACAAAGGTTATACTTGAGTTTCATTGCAATATGCCACACAGAACAAACAAGTAGAATGTAACCCAGAAATAATAGTCAGATAATGATAAGTTGATGCTCGTTCGGGTATAAAATCGTCGAAAATCAAACTTACATTATATTTGCCATTTCCATTCTCTTGGCATAACTCAGACCGTAAGGCAGACTCCGTTCGCACCAACGATTTCTCATAAACTGAATTTACATGTTCCTTAGTCCAGTTTTGGAATGCATAACCTTATCGTATCTTACATTATTACACCCCTCCTTTCATTCAATTCCTTTTGGAAGGGTCCCTTTCTCTCAAGGTCAAAAAACAATTGAACCTTATACTGTGTGTCCGATGCGTGGGCTTCCTTAGCTCGTAAGCAAAAAATTCAAAGCTGGTAACCTTCACTCAGAATCAACATACATTCTTAATTTGCAACAATTTGCCTCACCGCATCCATGAGAACTGTAATTGTGATGCACGTGCACAGTAGGAAAAATGTGGGGACTGCCCTTGCTCGATCATCGTGGCGCTGCTAAGGCGTAGGGAAACTTTCCAATGACAGAATGCACCCTACTCCAACATTGAAGTAGAGAGGGTACACCAAAAAGAGTCAGTGTTTCTAGCAATAGCCCCATAGGTCACAGACTCCTTCTCTTATGTAGCCTAGGTCTCTTCCCTTTTCTGGGATTGTAAGGCAATTGTAAAAACTGGAATAGTTGAAAAAAACAATTAACAAAGAGGATACATTTTAACAGATAAATTGGATGCTTTATTTGGACACTTCTTAAAAACATTGTTGATCAAAAAAACAGATCATTTGTACCTGGATTTGAATTGTTCCACGAGCTCTGTTTTAGGTGGATGGGGCACGCTGGCAATGTTTTCTGACAATGGGCCTCATTCCGAGATTGGTGGTAGTCATGGTGCTATTTGCGCCATGACCACCACCAATAACGGGTCCGACACCGGTGTTGGTCAATGGGGACTTACCGGTCCATTCCGACCTTGGAGGAACCGGTAAGTCCCCATTGATCAAATCATTCCCATTTGAGCCCCCATAGGGCTCAATGGGAATGGGGAGGGCGCAAATAACGGGCTCGCGAATGGCAAGCCCGTTATTTGCGCCCTGGTCCCCTAACAGGACGCGTTAGGGGACCTGGAAATCAGGCGTTAGGGGAATACCAGCACCAGTCTCCTTAACGGTGGCCGGTATCCCCTACCACCCGACTCGGAATGAGGCCCCATGTATGTGTACTCGGAACAAAATCGCACGCAATTCCATGATTATACATCTCCATCCCTTCAATGCTGAAATGAAATCTCTTTGGCCTGTACTTTAGGAACATATTGTGGAGCACCTCCAAATCTACAGTGTGACAAAATGCTCAAGAGTCCCATAAGATCTCTTGAGAGTTTTATCAAACACAATCTTCTCAAGTGCTTTGTGTGGAGGCGAAGATGGAATCAACCACTTCTTCTTCCATTCCTGCACAGGACTGTTCACGAACATCCTAACTGTTCTGTGAGGTGGGACCCGGAGTGGAGGGGGTGCCGAGAGGGGTAGCGGGACACCGCGGGATCGCGGCAACGGGCCGCGAGACCGAAAGCGCAGCCCCATCCCACCCGTCCTCCCCGGGACTCTGCAGGATCGCGGCAACGGGCCGCGATACGAAAGGCGCGGCCCCCTCCCACCCAGCCTTACCTGAACCCGCCAAGGGTGACGCCGCGGCTGGCAGCCCGGGATCCGGGTTAGTGGCGGCGAGCCCGCGGGGAGCACGAGTGGTCACAGAGAGCCGGCCCACACGGCCCGCCGAGCGTCTCTCCCCGCCAGGAAGGGAAAGGTGGGAGAGACGGCTTGCTCGGCGGGGCGGTCCGCTCTGGAGCGGACGCGTACACGAACCCACATGGCGAGAGGGAGGGACTTCCAAAGGGGGGAGGGACTCACGGGATGGAGTTGCCTGGGAGCGGGACTCTCCTGGCCAGCAGCAGAATCAGGCACTTTGGGAAACCACGTCAGGAGGCGGTACATGGCGATACCAGCCAATGGGAAGCCAGATTGACAGGGGAGGTTTCCATTGGGGGGAAGCAAGTCACTCACATCACATAAAAGCCCGGGAACTAATTGTCATGATCACTGTTTCCAAGGAGCCAGGACCAGCCCAACGTCCTTGGAAGCAGGCCCCTAACCCTAATCCTAGGTACCAGCCGGTCCCTACTGGGACCTTTTGGACCCAGTCCTGACGCTGGTGGCACCAGGCTCATCAAAACCATCAGTCCCGGCACTGGAAGCGCCGGGCTCATAATTGGTGTGAAAGTGCTTGGGTGGACTTACCTGCGGCAGACCATGCTGCTTACTTACCAGCCACTTAGAAGCCCTCTGTGAACAGGAACTACTTTCTTACCTGGGTGGGGCAGCTCCACTCCCTGGATACAGCACTGGAACTCTTCTGGAAACTGGAACTCTTTTCTTACCTAGGCGGGGCCGTGGAAGAAGACGCCTCATCACTCCAAGGCTATTTAAACCACACCCGATAGATGAAACGTGCTTCGTGTTATTCTGCATCTGCAGCAGAACGCTCACCGAGTCTGTTCCAGCCTTTCCTCTTTCGATCCTGAACCTGCAAGAATTATACTTACCATTCCTGTATCCAGTCAACATCAGCACCTGCAAAAGACAAGAAACAACAGGTTAGCAAGACAAACTTTACACACAGTGCTTTCTCACCTGATCCATCAGCAGCGGCTGTGTCTTCACGCTGCACCTTCGCCTGCAAAGACAAAGGCATTGTTGTACTTACCGGCATGCCGTGAATTCCGGATTTCTTCATTCTGCATCGCCGCCTGTGAAGACAAAGTTTAGTTACAACTTGCTAGCATTCCGCTGACTCCGGCGCTGCAAACCAACATCTGAAAGACAAAAGAAAAAGACATTAAGCAGGTATTTACTCACGCCCATCACGCTCGTCGCAATAAAACGCCTGCGAATACTCCGGCGTCTCTTTAACACGAACTAAGCTGCAAGGAAAGAGACAGTTAGAGCGCTTGTCATACTTACGAATTTCCAGGCGCTTCACTCCATCTTCCATCCCAAGAGTCCTGCAATACATAAGGGAAAAGCATTATACAGAGTCTTCAACATTAACGTGCCCCGCATTTAAAGACTATAAAGACAAAAGGTGTCCAGAAACTCACCGCTCTTGCAGATAACGACGGTAACCATCCTCTGAATTCAAGAGGCCAATGTTTCACCAGTGAAGGAACTGGCAACGGCACCCTGCAGCAGACGCAGATGGAGAGCCCAGCATTCACCTATCTAAGGTGAGCAGAGCACGTTGACCTGGGGGGGACTCTACAGAAAAGCTGGGAAGAGAGAGAGGGACATTCAACAACCCAGGCCATTAACCCCCATATTCTTTCACCTGCAGAAACCTCACTCTTCGAGTTCGACACACAGTGCGAGGAGGTTCGACCCCAGAAGCCAATCGAGTCCTGCACATCACTTTTCGTGTCACAGACACCCTCCTGCCAAGACCCGCGCCTCCGTGGGAATCAGGTGAGCGTTACAGAACGCGAAGCCCACCACAAAACTCCTACCCAGGCGCAATGGAAACCTCAGACACTGATCACCTAGCCCAGTTGCTCGGAGAATTAAGAGCAGAAGTACATGCAGCTCGTCAGGAAACAAACTCTCTAAGAAGAGAACTGATAATTTCCAAGGAGCGAGCTGAGGACCTCGCTAGGCAGTTGCTACAAGCACAGGCAGGACAGACACCTTTGCCCGCTCCAGGAGGAAGCTATCCTTCTGCATCATCTTTAAATCCAGTGCAAATCAATCTGCCCGGTAATGTGCCCTTGGCTCCGCCCGAACGCTTTTCAGGTGATCCAAAGAAATTTGCGGTGTTCATCAACCAGTGCCGCTTACACTTCTTATGTCGACCAGCTGCTTTCCCAACAGACCAGACCAAGGTGGCTTTCGTGCTTTCTTATCTCAGTGGCAGCGCCGCAGATTGGTCGATCCCTTTAGTCACCCAGGATGATCCGGTTTTACATGATTTCCAGGCCTTCCAGTCCAGCATGGAGAAACTGTTCGCAAGACATGCACAAGGGCAGGCCTTGGACAATGAACTTCTTTCATTACGACAGGGTAATCAAGACCTCTTGACTTATATAGCCTCATTCAACAGACTTATAGTGGAAACTCAATGGTCCGAGGATAAGAGAATAACGCTTTTCTACCGAGGCCTGCGTGGAGAGCTCAAGGATGTGTTAGCTCAAGTTGTGAATCCTCCACAAGAATGCTCAGACTATATTGACTTAGTTGCACAATTGGACCACAGACTACAGAACAGGAAGGCAGATCGTTCCAAATTTAATAACCGAGTGTTTTCTAAACCACAAACCTCTACTAGGGAAGCTGACACGGTGGAACCCATGCAAATAGGGGGCATGAAAGGACCTTTAACCCAGAGAGAGCGGGAAAGAAGAAGGCAGCTGCAATTATGCCTCTATTGCGGAAACTCAGGACACTTTCTTCGGGACTGTCCAGTGAAACCAGCTAAGAAGGCTGTAGGAGCCGCGGATACCTGTACCACACATTCTGAGCAGGGAAACGACCTAGCCCGACAAGAGTAGTGGTCCTCTTGCCGAGCGTTAAGATTTGTCCCGTGACCTCGCATTTCGTGGTACCCATGGTCCTCATTAGTCCTGAACGTCCGGATCGTTTGCATGCAGTTGAAGCTTACATCGACAGTGGAGCAATCAGTAATTATGTGGACCGTGAAATGGTATCAAGGATGAATCTACCCCTTGTCCCTAAGGCTGTAAAAGACATCATTACTACTGTGGATGGCACGGAGATAGCCTCCGGACCAGTAACGCATGCCACCCAAGAAGTGACGCTAGTGAGTCAAGATGGACACCGGGAGAGAATCGTGTTTGATGTGATCAAGGCTCCTCAGTTCCAGATCATTCTGGGAATCCCTTGGTTAGAGAAGCACAATCCTCAGATCGATTGGCGAGCAAAGACGGTTCAGTTTCCAGAATGTTTTACCACTTGTTATCCTAGGCCTGATGTTTCACTGGCGGCAATCTCTTCGGAGGAGGTTCCCAAATTACCTCCCGAATACCAAGAATTCCAAGACGTCTTCCGGAAGGATCAAGCTAACACCCTGCCTCCTCATAGGTCTTACGACTGTCAAATAGATTTGATACCCGGAACAACTCCTCCTTGCAGCAGGTTTTATGCCCTCACCGAGCCAGAGAATCTTCACCTCAGACAATATTTGGACCAATACCTAGCTAACGGGTTTATCCGTCCTTCAAAATCTCCAGCTTCATCGGCTTTGTTCTTCGTTCCGAAAAAGGAAGGAGACCTTAGGACTTGCATAGATTATCGCGCCCTGAATCAAATCACCGTTAAAAACAGATACCCGTTACCTTTGATCCCTGAACTCCTGGACCAAGTCAAAGACTCATGTATATATACAAAATTGGATCTCAGAGGAGCCTATCACTTGGTACGGATAAAAGAGGGCGATGAATGGAAAACGGCCTTCCGCACCACGGACTATTCGAATATCAAGTGATGCCCTTTGGACTTTGTAACGCTCCTGCCGCTTTCCAATATTTTATGAACGATGTCCTTAGAGAACTCATAGACGTGTGTGTTGTTGTCTACATTGATGACATCCTTGTCTATTCATCATCCGCAGAGGAACACCAGAGACACGTTAAAAAGGTTCTCGAGAGATTGCGTCAACATAATCTTTTTGCTAAGCTTGAAAAATGCGTTTTCAACGTAACTGAAGTCGAGTTCCTGGGATTCATACTGTCCCCTAACGGAGTCCATATGGATTCAAAGAAAGTCGATGCAATCATCAAGTGGCCATCACCAACCTCCGTAAAAGGAGTTCAAAGCATGTTAGGCTTCGCTAACTTTTACCGCAGATTTATTCCTGAATTTTCTCGGATAGTCCAGCCCATCACCGCTCTATTAAAAAAGAACAAACGTTTTGAGTGGTCTTCTGAAGCAGAACAAGCTTTTCAGGACTTAAAAGCTAAATTCATTTCTGCACCTGTTCTAAAACATCCTCGCCCAGAACTCCCCTACATCATGGAAACGGATGCTTCTAGTCTTGCTATGGGGGCAGTTTTATCACAAAGAGATCCGGTCACACACCAGTTACACCCTGTAGCCTTTTGGTCCCGCAAGTTTTCGGCTCCCGAGATCAACTATTCGATTACAGACAAGGAACTTTTAGCTATCAGATCGGCCTTTAAAGCATGGCGGCATTATCTTTTAGGAGCCAGACACACAGTCACCGTAATGACTGATCACCGCAATTTACAATATCTAAAGACGGCCAAAGCTCAGTCTTCCAGACAGCTTCGCTGGGCTCTGTTTCTGGCTGAATTTGACTTTATAATTACTTATCGACCAGGCAGTAAGAACGGAAAAGCAGATGCCCTCTCCCGGATGGGAGTAGATGAACATTTGACCACTCCAGAACCAATACCCATAATCCCAGAACAAAGGATTTTGGGTTTGGTCAGCACTCAATCTTTTGAAGACATCAAGACCACGGTTAAATCACTCCTAACTCCGGCCGATTTGCAGGACTGGCAATTAAAGGGAAAAGAATTTTCAGTGGATCAAGACCTACCATATTTCCGAGGACGATTGCACTTGCCCTGTGAGAAAATACAAAAACAAGTAATCTCCTGTTATCACGACTCTCTAATGGAGGGTCACCCTGGCATTACCAAAACCATGGAAAAGATTAAAAGACATTTCTGGTGGCCATCATGGAAAAAGGATATTAGAGACTTTGTAATCTCCTGCGGTGTGTGTGCCCAAAATAAAAGTCAGAAGCAGAAACCAGCCGGCCTATTACAGCCACTAGACATCCCTCCCTGTCCATGGTATACCTTGTCCATGGATTTTATCACAGACTTACCTCCATGCTCGGGGTATACTACCATTTTAGTAGTCGTGGATCTATTCTCCAAGATGGCTCACTTCATTCCCCTGAAGGGTCTACCTTCAGGCTCAGTATTGGCCCGAGAATTCTTGGAAAACATCGTTCGCTTACACGGTTTTCCCTCAGTTCTAGTCTCCGATAGGGGAAGCCAATTCATCTCTCACTTCTGGCGCAGTTGCTGTCGTCTAGCCCAAATTGATGTAAGACTTTCGACCAGTCATCATCCCCAAACTGACGGACAAACCGAAAGGACAAATCAGACACTAGAACAATATCTACGTTGCATGCTCCAACAAACTGAAAACCCCTGGAAGGATATTCTTTGGATCGCTGAATACGCCTACAACAATTCGACTCATTCTGGAACCGGGAAGACTCCTTTTTTCCTATTATACGGACACCATCCTAGAACCTCCAACCTGGATCCTCCTCAAGAATTTGAAGCACCTGCTGTGGATCACTTGCACTCGGAGATCACCCGTGCTTTTAAGGAAGCCACTGCCCATCTGCAAAGAGCTAAAGCTCAATTCAAAAAAGGAGCAGATCGACATCGTAAAGAGACCTCTCACTACGCTGTAGGAGATCAGGTCTGGTTATCCACTAAGCACCTGCCTCTAAAAGGACCCTGCACCTTCATCCCGAGATACCTTGGACCCTATCTCATATCTGCCATAATTAATCCGGTGGCTGTCAAATTGGAATTACCTACGCATATGAAAATACATCTAGTATTCCATGTCTCCTTATTAAAACCAGTACAACCAGAAACACGATTGACTGAACTTCCAGAACCGGTTTTAGTAGATGGAGAACTTGAATTCGAAGTGAAGAACATCCTAGACTCCAAAATCTCCAAATCTAAGTTATATTATCTGGTTGATTGGAAAGGATACGGCCCCCAGGAGAGGTCTTGGGAACCCTCAGAATATGTCCACGCACCTCGTCTGGTCAAGAAATTCCATCTGAATCACCCCAACAAGCCAAAACCCCTGGAGAAGACACGCTTAGGAGGGGCCTTGAGGGGGGGTGCTGTCATGATCACTGTTTCCAAGGAGCCAGGACCAGCCCAACGTCCTTGGAAGCAGGCCCCTAACCCTAATCCTAGGCACCAGCCGGTCCCTACTGGGACCTTTAGGACCCTGTCCTGGCGCCGGTGGCACCAGGCTCATCAAAACCATCGGTCCCGGCACTGGAAGCGCCGGGCTCATAATTGGTGTGAAAGTGCTTGGGTGGACTTACCTGCGGCAGACCATGCTGCTTACTTACCAGCCACTTAGAAGCCCTCTGTGAACAGGAACTACTTTCTTACCTGGGTGGGGCAGCTCCACTCCCTGGATACAGCACTGGAACTCTTCTGGAAACTGGAACTCTTTTCTTACCTAGGCGGGGCCGTGGAAGAAGACGCCTCATCACTCCAAGGCTATTTAAACCACACCCGATAGATGAAACGTGCTTCGCGTTATTCTGCATCTGCAGCAGAACGCTCACCGAGTCTGTTCCAGCCTTTCCTCTTTCGATCCTGAACCTGCAAGAATTATACTTACCATTCCTGTATCCAGTCAACATCAGCACCTGCAAAAGACAAGAAACAACAGGTTAGCAAGACAAACTCTACACACGGTGCTTTCTCACCTGATCCATCAGCAGCGGCCGTGTCTTCACGCTGCACCTTCGCCTGCAAAGACAAAGGCATTGTTGTACTTACCGGCACGCCGTGAATTCCGGATTTCTTCATTCTGCCTCGCCGCCTGTGAAGACAAAGTTTAGTTACAACTTACTAGCATTCCGCTGACTCCGGCGCTGCAAACCAACATCTGAAAGACAAAAGAAAAAGACATTAAGCAGGTATTTACTCACGCCCATCACGCTCGTCGCAATAAAATGCCTGCGAATACTCCGGCGTCTCTTTAACACGAACTAAGCTGCAAGGAAAGAGACAGTTAGAGCGCTTGCCATACTTACGAATTTCCAGGCGCTTCACTCCATCTTCCATCCCAAGAGTCCTGCAATACATAAGGGAAAAGCATTATACAGAGTCTTCAACATTAACGTGCCACGCATTTAAAGGCTATAAAGACAAAAGGTGTCCAGAAACTCACCGCTCGTGCAGATAACGAAGGTAACCATCCTCTGAATTCAAGAGGTCAATGTTTCACCAGTGAAGGAACTGGCAACGGCACCCTGCACCAGACGCAGATGGAGAGCCCAGCATTCACCTATCTAAGGTGAGCACGTTGACCTGGGGGGGACTCTACAGAAAAGCTGGGACGAGAGAGAGAGAGAGAGAGAGGGACATTCAACAACCCAGGCCATTAACCCCCATATTCTTTCACCTGCAGAAACCTCACTCTTCGAGTTCGACACACAGTGCGAAGAGGTTCGATCCCAGAAGCCAATCGAGTCCTGCACATCACTTTTCGAGTCACAGACACCCTCCTGCCAAGACGTGCGCCTCCGTGGGAATCAGGTGAGTGTTACACTAATCCAGCGTTTGTTGTTAATTTTCCTAGTCATACGAAGAGGACAAGGAGAGAAGGAACAACTGGTGGGCCTATCCGGACACCAAGGAGACTTAGGAGGGTTTAAGTCACGTCCTGGAAGGCTGCCTAAGAGTGGAGTAACTCTCAAGGAGTTCATGGACTATATTTTCATTAGTTTAAAAACCACAAGAATAAAGTATAATTTCAGCAACCTAAACCTGGTCCGGGTCTTGATTTCTACATTGGCGACGAAGGTGGGATTTGCGACAACGCAATGGAGACTCTAATCAAAACCCTGACGGATGGCCAACAGCAGTTGCAGCAATTAATACAGCTGCAAACGCAACAGGCAGTGACTGACCGTCAGGCGTTCCAGCAAGCCATCCAATTACAGGGCACCCTACAGACCACGGCTCAGGACAAACAACATGAGAACATTATCAGGCTCACAGATGCAGTGACCAGCACGAGGAACCAACCCATGGTGCCGTCCACCCTACTCCAGAAGTATAAGGAGGGAGAGGATCCAGCCTTTTTCTTCACAAGTTTTGAGAGGATTGCAAGAAATGGGCAATGGCCGCCTGAACGCTGGGGACAGTATGTTGCTCCCTTGTTATCTGGGGTAATGCAGGGTGCATATCACGCTGTGAACCCCAATGGTAACACTCCATATGGGGAAATTAAAGCAGCTGTACTGGACCGTCTAGGCCTGGATGAGGAGGCCTATCGCCTTCAGCTAAGGGACACCAAGTTAAGAAACGGAGAGAGTCCCAGGCAGTTATATTACCGCAAAGATCTGACGGAGAAGTGGATACAAACCCCCACACCAGCCAACCAACCCCTCCTAGATAAAATAATCCTGGAACAGTTCATAGAAGCCTTGCCGAGCCCAATGCAAAGATGGGTTAGGCAACACCCCAGGCCTACATTGGCGGAAGCCGTGGACATTGCGTCGGCTTACCAAAAAGCCGGGTATAGTCGCTGCCCCTCAACAAGTATACCAGGAAGGATGTCGTCGCCGAGCTTTGAACATCAGATACAAAAGGGCCCAAAAGTGGCACACACCAGATGGAGGCAACCGGAGGAGGTTTCCAGGAAACCAGAAGAAAGGAAAACTGGATACGAGGAGAAACAGTCACCCATAATACCGGGAGTTTGACAACCCCAGTGCTTTGAGTGTGGTGAATGGGGTCACATTGCCCGGTTTTGCCCCAGAAGGAAGACCACAGAGCCTATGGAAATTGGCTACATGAAGCCATATCCGGAAGTACGTAGCCAGTACATCGTGGATATAAGGGTGGATGGACGACCGACCCGGGCACTGCTGGATAGCAGAAGTCGACAAACAGCCATATCTCCCACCGTGAGTAATAACCCTGATTTACCTAACATTTCTATACCGATAAAGTGTATACATGGGGACATTAAAACATACCCGATGAGAGAGGTACAGATAGAGGTGAATCATGAAACCACTCAATTAAAGGCTGCCGTCCTTCCTACTCTACCCACCCCAGTGGTCCTGGGAACAGACCTGCCCCACTTTGGTAAAACACTAGATGAAGAAAGAGCGAAGAGTAACAGAACCACGAACATAGGTGACTCTAGAAACCCTCCCGGACATAAAAGACGGAATAGACTAGAGTGGTGCCAAGCCAGTTACATGACCCGACCCATTAACTGGCAACCCGAGGATCATGAGGGCTCCCTGAGGGGGGAAACCCTAACTGATCCCACCCTTCGGGTAGCCCGAGAGAGAGCGGCCAATGAGAAGGATCCAGACGTAACAAAAGGACCTGGCTTTCTGTTCCGTCACGGACTATTGTACCGGAAATATAAGGCGGACGATGGGACTATAAAGGAACAATTGGTATTACCAAAACCCCATAGAATGGTCATAATGCAACTGGCACACAACCACCCCTGTGGCGGACATATGGCCTCCCTGAAAACGCAGCAGAACATACTGAGACGGTTCTACTGGCCAGGCATATACGGTGAAGTATCCCAGTTCTGTAAGGCGTGTCCCACTTGCCAGCTAACAAGTGGCGTCTTACCAGCAAAAGCCCCTTTGCAGAAGATGCCCCTTATTAACGTTCCTTTTCAGCGGATAGGCATGGACATCGTTGGACCAATAGAACTCGCATCCCGTGGATACAAGTATCTACTAGTCATTGTTGACTATGCTACGCGGTATCCAGAGGCATTTCCCTTGAAGGGAACATCAGCCCGACAACTATGCGACCAGCTCATTCCCTTCTTCGCAAGAGTGGGGTTACCCTCGGAAGTTATCACCGACCAAGGGACCAATTTTATGTCCACCTTACTTCGGCAGGTATGCGAAAGACTGCAGATACATCAGTTACGCACCTCGGTATACCATTCTCAGACTGATGGCCTTGTCGAAAGGTACAACAAGACGATCAAGAAAATGATACGGAGAGTGACCGGGTCTGATGGGAAGAACTGGGACCGCATATTGCCCTTGGTCTTGATGGTATTACGCGACACCCCACAGTCGTCTACCGGTTTTTCTCCATTCAAGCTCCTTTTCGGAAGACAACCCCGAACCATCTTGGATCTTGTAAAAGAAGAATGGGAGACTTCGGATGAGATCTCTTTAACAGAGTACACCGAAGAGTTGAAGGAACATCTGACAGCACTCCGCTCGATGGCCGAGACAAATCTGGGACACGCACAGACAAACCAGGAGAAAAACTATAACAAAGGAAGTCGGATGAGAACCTTGCGAATAGGAGACCAAGTACTAATCCTACTACCCACCAATACTTACAAGCTAATGGCCAGATGGAGAGGTCCTTATGAAGTTAAGGAGGTACTCAGCCCTGTGACGTATCGGATCCACCAACCCGATCGTGCCACCCCAGACAAGGTATACCATGTGAACCTGCTAAAAGCATGGAACGCACCTGTATTGGTAGCCACAATGGATACCGGTGAGGATACCTCAGAACAAAATGTGAATCGTGAACAGGGCAAGCTAGAAGACGTACAATGGGGAACCATCTTGACTCCTTCCATGAAGTCAGAACTTTTGACCCGACTGTCACCCTTTGGAGAAGCGTTCTCGGCCTTACCAGGGAGGACCGATTTAAGCGAACATGAGATCAAAACCGATCCCGGACGGATCGTTAGGCTAAGGCCCTATCGTATTCCAGAAGCACGAAGGCTGGTTATCCGAAACGAAGTAGAAGAGATGCTCCGTATGGATATAATTGAACCATCAACCAGCCCATGGTCATCCCCGATAGTGTTGGTACCAAAGCCCGATGGTACAATTAGATTTTGTATGGACTACCGACAATTAAATACGATTTCCAATTACGAAGCATATCCTATGCCACGAATGGACGAGCTGTTGGAAAGAGTAGGATCCGCCAACTTCCTAAGTACGCTTGACCTAACTAAGGGTTATTGGCAGATTCCCTTGAAATCCACGGACCGGGAAAAGGCTGCCTTTACAACTCCCCAAGGTCTATATCAATTCAAGGTTTTGCCATTCGGGCTACACGGTGCACCAGCCACCTTCCAGAGACTGATGGATGTCATACTACGTCCCCATGAGAGTTATGCTGCGGCTTACTTAGACGACATCGTCGTGTATATCACGACCTGGACAGACCATGTACACCACTTGGAACAGGTGGTGTCTGAGTTGTTTAAGGCAGGCCTACACATTAATCCGAAGAAAACAATAATAGGGACACACGAGACGAAATATCTGGGACACTTGGTAGGCGGAGGCACGATACGACCACAATTCTCAAAAATCCAGGCCATTCATGAGATTCCTACTCCATCCACGAAGAAACAGATCCGTGCCTTTTTGGGTTTCATAGGCTACTACCGTAGATTTATCCCAGATTTCTCCTCGGTGGCAGCTCCACTAACTGACGCTTTGAGGAACAAAGGGTCTTCCGATTTGACCAAGAACACCGCTGCTTTGGAAGCTATCGATGTCCTAAAGCAGAGGATCACCTCAAATCCAGTACTTCGGTGCCCCGACTTCCATAGCCAATTTTTTCTTCAGACGGACGCGTCGAATCAGGGGCTGGGAGCAGTACTTTCACAGGAACAAGAGGGCGAACTTCAACCCGTCTGTTTCGTGAGCAGGAAGCTCGTACCTCACGAGGAGGCCTATTCCACTATTGAGAAGGAGTGTTTGGCCATCAA
Organism: Ambystoma mexicanum; assembly: GCF_040938575.1. NCBI lineage: Eukaryota > Metazoa > Chordata > Amphibia > Caudata > Ambystomatidae > Ambystoma > Ambystoma mexicanum. The sequence goes on along the minus strand of NC_090923.1, from coordinate 343,014,972 downwards.
ATGGGCGGTAGAGACCCTCAGGTATTATCTCTTGGGTCGCTGCTTTACGTTATATACCGACCATGCCCCCTTACAGTGGCTCGCAAGACATAAGGATACCAACCAGCGGGTGCTTAGATGGTTCCTGTCTCTACAACCGTTCGATTTCCTTACCTTACACAGACCTGCGGGTTTCCAGCTGGTGGCTGACTATCCGTCCCGGAATGCTCCCTTGCCCAATCGGCCAGGGTTTGTGATGGGGAGATGTGAGGTGGGACCCGGAGTGGAGTGGGTGCCGGGAGGGGTAGTGGGACTCTGCGGGATCGCGGCAACGGGCCACGAGACCGAAAGCGCAGCCCCATCCCACCCGTCCTCCCCGGGACTCTACAGGATCGCAGCAACGGGCCGCGATACGAAAGGCGCGGCCCCCTCCCACCCAGCCTTACCTGAACCCGCCAAGGATGACGCCGCAGCTGGCAGCCCGGGATCCGGGTTAGTGGCGGCGAGCCCGCGGGGAGCACGAGTGGTCACAGAGAGCCGGCCCACACGGCCCACCGAGCATCTCTCCCCGCCAGGAAGGGAAAGGAGGAAGAGACGGCTTGCTCGGCTGGGCGGTCCGCTCTGGAGCGGCCGCGTACATGAACCCACATGGCGAGAGGGAGGGACTTCCAAAGGGGGGAGGGACTCACGGGATGGAGCTGGGAGCGGGTCTCTCCTGGCCAGCAGCAGAATCAGGCACTTTGGGAAACCACGGCAGCCTTTAAAGGAGGCGGGACATGGCGATACCAGCCAATGGGAAGCCAGATTGACAGGGGAGGTTTCCATTGGGGGGGAAGCAAGTCACTCACATCACATAAAAGCCCGGGAACTAATCCAGCGTTTGTTGTTGATTTTCCTAGTCATACGAAGAGGACGAGGAGAGAAGGAACAACTGGTGGGCCTATCCGGACACCAAGGAGACTTAGGAGGGTTTAAGTCACATCCTGGAAGGCTGCCTAAGAGTGGAGTAACTCTCAAGGAGTTCATGGACTATATTTTCATTAGTTTAAAAACCACAAGAATAAAGTATAATTTCAGCAACCCAAACCTGGTCCGGGTCTTGATTTCTACATGTTCGGACCTTCGTAACAAAAAAACACTTGTTTTTTGCTTCTTGCAGCCATATCCCATCCCATCCTCATCACCCCTCACCTCCCCAGAGATTATTTGATAAGTTTGACAAGTGCAATGTTGTGTTTTTTAATATGTTTTTACCGCGATGTTGCGGACACCGAACAGGGATCCAATATGGCGGGCACATCGAAATAATCAGACGCACCTCATGCTTCATCCCAGCCAGTCAGCGGACATGTCGCATGTCCGCAGACATGATGCAAGCCGATCAACCAATCAGTGTCCTGTCCGCGGAGCAAACAGGGAAGTGTGTCCGCGGAGCGGACATAGACATCACTCATTTTTTGTGACCTACTTTATGGTAATTTTTTTAAAAAACTACCAGACGGATTTTCACCAAATTTACAAAAGCACGCTTTCGGGACCAAGCCACTGCTCCTGCCGCAAATTTGGTGAAATCCATCCAGCGGTTTGGGCTGTAGGCGTGAGCAAAATTTTTTCCCCATTCAGTCAATGGGAAAATAATACATTTTGGGATCCCCCTATAAGTTTTCCCCCCCGGACCAAACCTCACCAAACTTTGCAACAATTTCAGAGTGGGCCATATACTTTTTTTGCACAGTTTGGTGTGGATTCGTCCAGGGGGAGCGAAGTTATAAGCTGCCCAAAAAGTGCTCTTCCTATGAGTTTAGCAACTTAACCATAACTACACGCCCACTAACGTGGCGGTGTAATAACCACTGTAGCCTAATGTGATAAAGGGAGGAAAACATCTATAACCTGTAACAGAAGGGGGTTAACACAATTTAAGCATTAGGCAGTGTACAGGATGGAAACCCTATCTTATTCAGTCTAGCCCTACGAAGTGAGGAGCCTTATGCTCAAAGTACAGCAGTGCATAAAAATGCACATTTGTGCGTAAAGTGAAGACAGTAGCCTTTCTAGATGCTGGGTCTGTTAGGTAAGGGTCCTGAAGGGGGTAGAAGGAATTCCTATCATCAGGGAAGGGTCTGCTCTCGCAGACAGAGGAGTTTCTGACTTTAAGAACAGGCCAGGGAGCGCAGGCTATTGCAGCCAAAGAGAGGATCCCAAGGAACCCTTGTGCACAAAAAGAAATGGATGAGCCGGGGGCCATCGGTAAGTTATGCAAGTACTCAGCGCACCTTTCTTCAATCCAGACCAAACTATGCCAGTTTAGTTGAAGTAAACTGAGGTTGCAAATCCTGACTTTGCTCTCCGATCCGGTGGTCCGCACTCTCCTAGTTCGCGACCCAGAGGAGCTAAGCCTTTGAAATTTGGCAGGAGAGTGCCGAGAACCTCAAGCTAGGATCCGCAATTGAATCTGGACAACCAATAGAAGATCTGCTCCTTTCCATGCATGCCAGTCGCGGTCCAATCGTGGTCCAATCATGGTCCACGGTGGTCCCCATGCATTCATGCACACCAGACATCCTGGCACCAGTAGTGTGGATTGGGACCAGACAGTCCCAACCCTCTTGTTGGGCGCTAGCACACGTGACATGCAGGAGCCCGCAAAAGAGGCGGTTTTCGCGGGAGGCTGCATGCCCAAATAAGGAAGTCCCTGGTCAGCTGGACTTGGGGAAAGGCAAAGGTACAAGATGGCCAAAGGACAGAAAAAAATACTTTGTGACGCTGCCATTTTCGGCACTGGCTACAGTCATGAGCCATCTGCGGTAAACGCAGCATGGTTCGATAAAAAGTAGTTACAATACCAGAAAAGTAAACTGCTGCCACCAGTTCATCCTAGGCATAATTGTACATTCACCAAACATTCCTTAGAGGATGTCTAGGGTCATAAAACAAAAGTATCCCAGTGCACGGTACAGGAATGTACTTTGCACACTGATAAAAAGTTACCAAGAAATGGCAACAAAGTAAAAGACTAAGGGAAACTTAGTTTCCCAGTACTGACAGCCCGAAGGACGTGTCAATTTCCCCATAACAAATGAGCAAAAGCTCAGGGGAGCGCAGCTGAAGGCTGTGCTCTATTCGAAAAAGTCAAGATCAAGATAGCCAAACAAAAGCAAAAGGTTTGGGGGTCCATAATATGGAGGAAAATGACATTCAGAGAAATCTTTCCCAACAGTCACCAACTACTTCTACAGGGAGCCTACCGGCCTACCGATGAGGGGTGCTCCTCTAGGAGAAAGTCATTGACTCTGTCTAAACTCTGCTTACCATCGGCGGATAAGGCACCGAAGGAAAGATCAAAAGCTGGCTCTTCGCTGCCCCCATCAGCGAAGACATTATCATCAGTGGTTCTGCCGGTCGGAGAGACTTCGTCAGCAGAACCCACATCCACATCGACAAAGGCTACAACCACCCCATCGATGATCTCATCGACGGCCATCACTTCTTCACGAAGGGGAGACTGGACACGAAGGTGGTGTCCACGGTCACAACGACAGCTACTCCTAGAGTGTCACTGCCACCAAGGCGTGAGGTGGCTGCTGCAGCACCTACGAAGGCCCCTGGAAAGGGGACAGCTCCCCTCGCCGCTCTGCCATAGAAGTGTCTGGAGAGGTGAAGTGGTAATGCTCCTGCCGATCCTAAGAAGAGTATGAGCCTGCTGGCTGTCCCGGCAGATTTATACCAGCTCGGACGAGGTCGAGAATGATCTGCCCGAAGATTATTATTCGTAGCACGAAGGGGGCCAGGGTCCTGTCACAGTGGGGGGATCTCCACAGAGGAAGCCTGGTTGTCTGCCTCGCCAAAGAAGGTGCATCAGTCCTGAACCGCCAGCACTTGATCCTTTCAGGCCTCAGCCGAGGGACGGGTCTCTGGACATATTGACAATGCTGCACACGCTGGTCTCGAAAAACCAGCAGAGACTGTCTCACACTGGGCCCTGCATGGTCCATAAGCCCTGCAGGACTGTAGCCCGGGAGCCCACCCTGGCACAAGCGCAAGGCAAAGGACCTACCAGGCCCAAGGTTTCACTCTACACCTCCACCTCAGCGATTGACTCCGACTGGGGATCTGGCAACGCACATGGACACAGGTATGGATACGGATGCTACGGCCACGGACACTGATGAGGGAGATGACTTCGTACCAGCAGATGGGGAGCCGTTGGGTATGGATGAACCCCACAGGGCCTCTCCACCAGATGAGGTCGGCTTGTTTCATGCTATGATGTCCAGGGCTTCAGTGCTGTTTCATCTGGTACCTGAGGAGACTAAAAAGGAAGGATTACTTTACCAAAGATGTACGTGAGTCCACGTGGAAGACCATCATAGCTGTCCCCTTACCGGATGATATCTGGGCGGAGGGCTTGGCCCTAATGAAGACCCTGTGCAGTGCGATGCCAAAGCGGGATAGACTTGAGAAGAAATACAGGGTCCCGGACTCGGCACCCACGTGCCTGAGGTCTCAGCCTTCACACCTCTGTGGTTTCAGCCACAGCCAGGAAGCGATCAGAAAATCCTTTGTCGTACATGGTGCCCCCTGATCAAGAGGGGAAGAAACTGGACGCGATGGGGAAAAGGATTGTCTATACTGCTTCCAGCACCATTAAAGCTGCTAACGCCATGGCCATGTTGTCCCGCTGTGATCGGGAGCTATGGTATAAGCTGTGGCCTATTCTGGACTTCTTACTTGATGATAAGAAAATGGAAGCTCTGGCACTGTTCCAGGAAGTGGAAGTGGCCTCGCACCACGCCATTACAGTGAAAGTGGACATTGCAGACACCAGTTTCTGGCAAATAGGAAACAGAGTGCCCCTTCGGTGGCAGGGCTTGTTCAAAGCAAAACAAAGAGGACTGTTTCAGGGGTATCGAACTGTGTTGCCCAAACTCGTAGTCACATTAAAGAAACGCAGTTCTTTCGACTGGGACGGATTTCAAAGAGTCAGTTGCTCTCACTGCGCTTGCAAATCATCTCTGGTGCACTGTGTAGTGCTAAAAAACACGTGCTAGACCACCTTGGTCGGTGCATGTGTTAGCTGCCGTGCAGATGAAGGGTATATCTAATTTTAATTGGTCTTCTCTGTATTGGCAGGTGCAGGTTTAAAAACAAGAAAGAGCTTTCTTCAATGGATTTCTCTCTGGAGATTGTTCACCTAAAAGATGAAAGGGACCCCTAGGTATGTGGTCTGGGGGTCCTTTATCGGAACGAGTTGGACCTGTGCAGATGGTGCTGTGCACTAGATCTAGTCGTTCTGTAGCCGACCGGTTTCTGTGGAGCACTGAGGGTGTGCCACATTCATCAGGGCTAGATAGGGGGCAGCTAGATGTGTGCCCACTGTGATTCGTCTACAGCAGCGTGGTCTGCAATACTTGTAGATCTCTCCCTGTCGGGATGACAGGAGGGAGGGGAGAGAGATAAAGCACAGATAAATATCCAATTCTACACCTCAACTGTAGCTAGTTACCAGAACACTGCATAGTACAAGTAATAAACAATGAACCAGAGGCTTACCCTCTCCGTGTGGTATAAATGCTCTCCACGGGGGGGTTGAGGCAGCCCGGAACCTGGGGGCCAAATAACAGTAATTACTGTCATGTATCAATGCCAGCGTGCATCTTGAAAGCGACAATGCTCTTAATGCAATTATAACTATTGATAACCAAATTGTGTTAATAACACTGTTAAGGTGCACGCATAGCGCGTTGCAGCTTGGTTCTAGAAAGTACATTTACAACATGGAAATATCCCCTCAGAGGTGCGAGGGTCCGCGTGCCTGCCTCTCGACCCCACGTATGGGGGAGTGGCTAGCCGCGGGAGCACCCGGTGGGGCCGCTTACCTGGAGCAAGAGTCTCGGGTGGTCCTGAGGGCCACACGCGGAGTGTTGCTTTGCCGCGGCCCGCGCCATCCTACTGTTATTGTTTACATGGCGCCCTGGGTAGCGCGGTCACGTGCGCCAGACCCCAAGATGGCCGCCCCCACGCGGGAGGAGGCTGCCATCACGGGGCCAAGCGCCGCGGGCTGCGAGTCAGGCGCCATGGTGTGAGGGCCCCCCATCTGTATATGAGTGGAAGTCCACAACGTTAAATGATGTGTCGAAGTAAAACATGCCGGTTGGTGCGCTTGGTGCAGAAACGGGTGCGCACTGAGGGCTGAGTCCACCAGTGTGCCCCCCAACACCCTGTGTGCATAGGGTGTAACAGCAAATGTCAACAAGTGTACCCAGTGTACCAGTTGGAACAAAGGTACTGATAGTCCGGTATGGTCGACCAAATGGTCGAAATCCAAATGGTCGAATTTTTTTTTTAATTTTTTTTTTACATGTTTTTTTTTGGGGGGGTTTCCCCACCCCAATCCCCCTTTTTATATATTAATTTTTTTTTAAACCAAACAAAATGAAAAAAATATATAAATAAATTAAAAAAACATTTCGACCATTTTTTTTTCGACCATTTGGTTTCGACCAAATGGTCATTCAATCTTTTTTTTTCGACCAAATGAGCGGACACCGTGCCTTGTCTCTTTGAAGGCCAGGTACATTTGGAGACAGCTTTCTTTGTACAGAAGATTGATTGACCCCCCCTAAAAATTCTCTATATGAGAACTTACATCTAGCAATGCATGCTGGCACTGTCCCTTCTATTCAAGAATTCAGAGAAAGGATGCGCTCAGTATTGGCCTATAATGGGGTCTCTCAGGAAGATCTGATGCAAAGACCTGGGCAAATTAAAAAGATTGTGTTTAGGACCGATTTGGCTGAGACAGACTGCATTTCCTCTTACACCACCTATGAGGAATATTCTCAGTTTTCCCATGCCAGAGAGTGTTTACCGTTGTACCTCCAGCGTTTTCCTTGTTCCATCATACGCATGACCTACATGCACTTTAGGCTCAATCAACTGCCTGTTTATGAGAAGATTAAGCATTGCACGGACGCCCCTTTGTTGTATGGTAGCAATACATTTGATAAGAAATGTAGGTTTTGTGGAGTTCTCGACTCCTTGGAAACCTTGAGACTCTTGGTTTCTGTGTGCCCCTATTTTGAGGAAGAGCATGTTCAATGCTTCAGGGGGAAAAATGCTGATACTTCAGAAGTGTCTATGAATTTGTTTTGGTTCAAGCGTATGTGGGTCACAAGTATTTCTTTGGTTTTAACTTTGAATCTTTTGCTACCTGCCTTAATTCTGAACTGGACAAAAAATCTTGGAAACTATATAATGACAGCACAATGAGACCAGATCTTGGGGAATTGTATTGAATCAAATGTTTACTGCTCATTTCTTTTTGGGATCTTTTATGAATATGGCTTGTGTTTTTCTTTTTATCCGGTGATTTTATGTGCGATTTATGTTTCTTTTATGGATTCTTCTCTTTTTTTGCTCTTTTAATGTGTATTTATGTTGTGTAAGGTTTCTTGTAAACTATTTATGCAACAATGAAAACGAAAAAAGAACCCGACAGAAGGAGGCCCACGTTGTACGAAGGATCGGAGCCCAGCAGAGGGAGTAATCACCCCGTGAATATTTATTGAAGGAACTTTTGTTTTTGTTGGTTGTGACACATCAGGTCCTCTGAGACAAGAGACTTTGTGTAAAAGAGAATTATCCACAGAGGGCCCTGATGTTTGGGAAAAAACTGTAACCTCATGCTAGAGAGGCCCAGCAGTGTGCTGTGCTTGAGTCCCGCCTTGTCCCGTGCTAAAAATGTGGGGAAGGGAGACCTCAGTTATACCATCCTGACTTATCATTTTTAGAACACTTTTTTCTTGTGAACACCATCCCACACTATTTTGTAACTTAGCAGTATCGCTATCTAATCCTAAATCTAAAGGTGTGAGCAAGCTACGACCATGAAATAATAATAATGCAGTCCTGTGGTATTTTGTCAAAATAAAATGGCATATACTAATAAACCTATTGCCAATCCTTACCTCTGAATACAAATAGTGTGCGAAACAATGTCATGCAAAAGAAAAGGTTTTCAAGAAATGATGCGTCCGGATAGTCAAGCCGTTGTATTCCATTCCCCACGTTTTCAGCACGGGACAAGACGCCACACTCGAGCTTAGCACAGCCTCTGGCTTCTCTAGCACGAGGGTTCAGTTCAAAACTTCAACATCATGGCCTTCTGTGCCAAAGTCCCTTTGTCATTCAAAGTCACTTCTTCCAAAGGGCCTGATGCAACAAACAAACAAAGTTCCTTTCTGTATTTCACATATCCACAATTTTCTTAGGTGATTTACTATTCACCTTGGATCCCCCTCTGCCGGGCTCAGATCCACTTTAATACAATACTCTCAGGGTTTTCACGTATCCAATTTCTCAGGTGATTCCAAGTTCACCCCGGATTCCGCTCCGCCAGGCTCAGATCCGCTTTGACACAAAACCTTTAATCAGTCTTCCTCTGCCGGGCTTGGCCCAATTTATCTAATTTATCACACAACTTGAATTAACCCAAAGCTTTGAATTGATCTCCCTCTGCCGGGCTCGGACCAACTTTATCTACTTTGTTATAAACTTTACTTACTGTATCAACATAGAAGATTTTGATTATGCTCAGGATTTAGCTTGACCCGTCGCAGAACCACTTCGATTCACAATGCTTTGCCACTCTTTCACGTTCGTCAACTCTCAGCTGGATACCTTACAGAGACCTTCGATTGAGCACATACGCGGTGCCGACCATTCTGTCAAAGCAATTGTATCTTGGTATCAAAGTTCAATCACTGATCTGCAGTTCAACTTTACTCACGTTTGTTATGCCATGTGTTTCATACAATGTTCATTCCAGCACTCGCCATAAACTGTTGCCGCTTGAAACCTTGTCTTCAACGCAGAACCGTCTTGTATCGGTCTCCCCAACTCACTGGCTGTGTTGATGTCACTGACGCTGCTTTGTTGGTGGAGCCAAGGACAATACCATAGCAGCTGGCGATTCTCCCTGCCTTGATTAATGACGCGGGAGTGCCCCGGCTACCTCCGACACACAATGCAGGATTCCTCAGCCTGGTTTCATGGTCTTACGCTCTCTATTGTCGAGGCTTCGTGAAAGTAACGGTTCCTTGTCGAAAAGGTCAGGGGAACTTCCCTCCTTGCGATCCCCTTCTGTTTGGCCATCTTTCTCCTCTTGTTAAACTGCCATATTGGAACTGCTGTTTCCACGTGTGCTTTGCCTCGCTCAAAGTGTGCTCTTGTGCTCCGCCTTTTATCCGTTTGAGGAAGTATAATAGAAGTTAGGTGTGTGTGTCCACTTCATACCCTGAAGATTCTTTTTTGGCAACCCCTTTTTGATGGGCAAATAACTTTGTTCAATTTTTTGTTAACCTGACGGAATGCAGAATTCAAGTCCCCTGCAAATAATATACTGCCACACTCCACAATACTCAACCAATCTGTGACAATAGTAATCAGGGATTCAAGAAAAATGCTTAGCTTAGAGACTCCTGTGTGGTGGCACTACACCATGGATTAAGGACAAACTGTTCCTCCACCCAGGCCTCCGTGATCACTGGGTGCTAGGAAAGAGTTTATAATTGTATGTAATTTTCCGTCCATGTGTCAACCCCCAAGCTTTTTGCTGCTGTTTTACACCCTGATCTAGACTTTGCCAGATAAGCACAGCTCTCAGCTGCACTCCTCTGGGCTTTCGCTCACTTTTTATGGGGAAACTGACATGCCCTTAAGACAGTCAGTACTGGGAGACATTGTTTCCCTTGGTCCTTTCCTCATGTTGCAGCGTTTGGCCATCTTGCCCCTTCACCTTCCCCAGGTCGAACCGACCCGGGTCAGTCCTTATTTGGTCATGCACTTTCCCGCGAAACCCAATGCTTTCACGGGAGTCTGCATGTGTGTGCCTCCAGGATGTGGGCTGGGATGTCTGTTCCCAATACACATCCTGGGTGCCAGAGAGTCTGGAGTGTCCTGAATGCCTGGGACCACCATGGTCTGTGATTTGTCCACGTATGGAGTGAGTGTTTGTGAGCAGATCTCCCATTGGGTCCTCTCCGTTTTGGCGCGAAGAGAACTTCGGGTAAGAGGAGGCTGGAAACACCACTGCCATGTTGATCTCCTGAGTTCACACGAACAAAGGATCAGGAGCCAAGTATCCTGCAACAAGAAGCCGAGTCAAGGAACCGCTGGTGACCCGCTGGAAGGTTTGGCACCCTAAGCCTGCTGTCGTCCCGTGAGACCCCTCTGCATCTGATCGTCCTAGAAGGTCTGCGTTGGAATAGTGGGATCAACTATACACGGCACCTTCAACAAACCCTGCAAGTAAGCCTCTTTGGAAGTGTCCCTGGGCCAACCAGTGGGCTGACCAGCTTACATGGGACATTTGCTCTGATACCGCCGCCTTTTCGAGGAGGTCCTCGAAACTTGGTATACTGCTTGCTCTGTGTCCACGGCACCATCACACCAAATTTCGTACACTTGGCATTCCCAGGGCTGAAGTGAGACGAGTGCGCCCGGACCGGAGTTAACACGGTTACCGTGTTGCCCTGCTCTGGCAACGACCTGTGCAAGTTCGCTGCATTTGTGACCCCTTTGCCCCTGAAGCCTGCTGCAGTGGAGTTGGGCCGATTCCTCCTCCCGGAGCAGAGAAATCGCCACTGTCCTGTTTGGGAATCCTCGCTGTATCTCTAGGTCTACACAGTGTCGAGGCATCCTGATTGTCGCTTTCGAACCTGCAGCGAAGTGGACTGTACTGGCGAAGTTTGGGTCTGCCTGTGTCGGCGACCGGTTAGTAATCATTACCCCAACCGTTGGCCCCTACCGCAGGAGCCCATTTTTACACATGAAGTGGCCCCTGAGGGCCCCTTTCCTTTCCACAGCTATTGCAAAATAGCGTCTCCATCCCGCGCTCTCAAACTGCCTCTGCCCTCAAGTGGAGGCCCTGCTTGAATAGTGGGAACTTGTTCTTCATCGCCTCATCCACCTTTCTGAGCTGCTAGAGGCCCTTGAAGAGACCCTATTTTGTCCATTGGCACAAGCGCGTGCATGTACTATTGCGCATAAGGCTCCTCTCTTCGTAGGGCTTGGACTGCCTCTTAGTTAGGTGTATTCTTGATGTTGAATTGGGTCTACAGAATTACCTGCACTGCCTGTTTTCCTCTCCATCTAGGTGGTCTACATATTTCGTGCTTCTAATCCCTTAGACCCCTATGGTCTTGTATATATATTGTGTTGGTTGTGATGTATTGGTTTACTTTAGTATTACTGTGATTCTGTGCTATGGTCTATGTTACAAAGGCCTTGTGATAAATGTGCCTATATTTTTAATATAACACCTGTCTGGATGACTGGTAACCACAAGGCACAGGTCATGTTTAATGACCGCGTTCTGGATAGCCATCGAGAGACCCAATACCGCCTTCCAAGGCTTCCCTTTTAAGATGTTGAGAGTATTTCCCATGTTGTGGATACAGAGGTCCAGGGCATACAAAATGATTGTCTCAAATTTGGCTAGATAATAACGCCTCAGGGGTAGCAGTGAGAATTTGCAGACTCTGCACTTCAAAAACTTCAATTGAACAGTTCATTTTTTAGCTTTATCAGCCAAAATGCTTTTCCAACATTCAATGCTAGCCCTATTAGAGAAGAAGTAGCCCAAATAAATTACAGCCTTGACCTGTTCCACACTATCCGGTCCCGTAGTCCAAGCACAATGCTGATTCTTAGTTCTTTGAGAAAAGATTAAGACCTTGGTCTCAAAAGCATTAGGCAAAAGATTGTTGTCCAGAGCATATTTGAAGAACAGCTGCATTTTAGCTCTCAGGCCCCGCAGAGTTCTATCAAGGAGTATAAAATCATCCGCAAAGGCCATCCACTCAAACCTAATACTCCCCAACCCTGTGGGTGTGATGGAAGGACCCTGCCACAGTCTCTCCACATCACACACATATAGATTGAAGAGTATAGGTGCCAGTGTGCACCTCTGTTTCACCCCAATGTATTATGTATCTCTGGTGACAGTGACCCATCCTCTGTGAGACGTACTCGTATGGTGGTATAGGAGTGAAGAAGGAGAATCTATTGGATCAATTTGCGGGGGATGTTCATGGTAAGCATTTTTTGCCAGAGCCTGGACATTATGACACCATCGAAGGCACTGGTCATATCCAGTGAGGCTAAATACGCATCCCCCACCTGTGAATGATGAACAAAGTGTCTAAGATGGGCCAAAATGGTCGCATTAAGTGAAGTGCCTAATTCTTCCCGGAACCCCACCTGGAACCTACTCAAAAGATTGTTTCCCCTGATCGCACAATTAAGATCCCTTAAAAGAAGGATAGAAAAGACCTTGCTGGTAGCATCTATCAGTGCTATAGGTCAGTAGTTATTCAAATCCAATGTATTCCCTTTTTTGTGAATCAGTACAATGATAGATTGTACCGATGAGGCTTCAGAAGCTCAGCCCATAAGACTGGGTCCTCCTTAAGAACAAAAGGAGGTATGCCGTCCGGTCCAGGGGCCTGCTGCGGCTTCAGCCATCAAATGGCCCACACAATGTCCTCCCTATCCCAAATACACAAGCCTTCAACAGGTTTCACTACGACCTTTCATTCAAATTCTCAGCAGCTTGTAATATTCAAGAGTCATAATGTCTTTTAAAACAATCGTTTGCTGTGGACAACACTCTTGTCGATAAACCGTTTAAGTGTGTATTAAGCTTCACCCCAATTTGCAGGCATCCCTCAGCCGGGTTCACATTTGCCAAATACACAGTTTGCTTTGCTTTCTGACAATGCAGGATTCATTCTCGTTCGATTTCAGCTTGGCATCCCTCAGTCCGATTCACATAGCCATTCTAACACAGTTCATGATTTTCTAATACAGTTCATGATTTGCTCACCTCATCAGAAAGCGGGATTCCCTTCTCCTAGCCTTCTCTTGGCATCCCTCGGTCGTGTTCACACTTGGCTTAGTTCACAATTTCACAACCTTATTAGAAAAGCGGGGTTTCCCTTCCCCTAGCTTTCTCTTGGCATACCTCCATCTGGTTAACACTTGCCACAATTCACACGACGGTTGCTTTCGACCCCTTAGATTCTTCCTTTTACCTAAGTCTGAATCTCAGTCCCCGTCAGGCTTTCCTTTAAGCCCCCAGCCAGGCTTCCCTTTACTTTTCTTCTTGTTAATGCGTCGGAGACTTTCGATTGTACAAGGGGTTTTACTCGACCCTTGTATGACCCCTCTGACTCCTCACTCCGGTCTCTCTTAGGTCCTGCTTGTACTTGTAGTTTCGACAAAGGATACCAGTCAGAGTACCTTGAATGAGCGCCCACGCGAAGCTGGACCACTCTGCATCTGGACCTTCACTGTGGTTTCTTTAAAAGTTCAAATACACACGTTCTTTGTCACAAGTTCTTTGTTCAACAATGTTGCTGACTGCAACCTTGTGCTCAGCACAGTTAGGTTTATTATCAGTCATCTCCGACTCATCGGCTGTGCTGAACTGTTGGAGTTTCTTGTCTCGGGAGTCAAGGACTGCACCACAGCAGCAAGTGCTTCTCCCCAATTTGGCTATCAGCACGGGAGAGCCCTGTGTACTGTTGACATCTGTCACACCACACGCCAGCAGGACTTCCCGGTCTTATGATTTCCTTTTCAGAGGCTTTGCGGGTCTGAGTTGAAAAGGGCAAGCAAATTCCCTCCTCATCGTCCTTAGAGGTCTTGCAGCCTTTCTCCTCCGGTTGAACTGCCGGTCCGGAATATCTGCTTCCTCGTGCGTCTGGCCTTGCTTGAATTGTGCTCTCGGGCTCTGCCTTTTATCCCTGTGGGGAAGACAAAGAGCCATCAGGTGTGTGTAATTTTTGGCAATTGCCTGACTCTGTCTGACCCGTGTGTTGGGACATGTGAGGTAAGGGGGGGTAGAGTTTCTATATATCCTATTGGGTAGGATGGGGAAAAGGTGTCATAAGGAAGGGGATACCGCGCCTCACCCTTCGGCATCCCACGTTCACTCCCCAAAGACCCCTCATCCAGGTGATCCTCCCCACTGGTCCCATTGGATCCAGTTCCTCCCCAGGAACTGGATCCAATAGCAATGTCCTTGTCCTGGCCACCTGGATGACAGATCCCCGGGGACTAGTAAGTGAGACACCTTAAGTTGATCACAACCCCTACATCCATACCTCTCCCCTTCATTGATTGTCCTTTCCACCACCGACCAAAACCCATCCCTGCCTCCATGCTCAGCAGTGTTTCCAAAGAGCTTGGCAATGCCTGCTAATAAACTTGCTCCTTCCTTTTTCCACTTACAGCCCAGCGTGTTTTCACGTTCCCTCCCTATCTCTGCCTTACCTGCCAAGAGCTCATTCCTGCCTGACCCACCCACATGAGCTCAGCAATGACTGTGAACCACTCACCAATGCAAGCCTGGCGCTGCCTTTTAAGAGCTTGGCCTTGCCTGTCAATCACTACCCACCTGAGCTTGTCCCAGCCTGTCAAGAGCGCGGCCCTGCCAGTTGATGCTTGACCCTCTCAGTAAAGCTTGACCTTGCATGTCAAAACTTGGCCAAGCCATTCCCTTTCCTACCACCGATGGCACCCCGAACAATCCAGTTTGCCACTCTTTTTTCCCACTTAGCAAGCACCGCCTACCTGGTGCCTTCCTGGTTGCTGCTCCTTTTACTGAAGGAGCCCTCCAGCCTCTTTTCCTTTGCAGATGGGGAGCAGGTGCAAGTGGATCTAGGTCACCTGGCCTAAACCCCGCCCACCTGGCACCTTCCACATTGCTGCTCTTTTTCCCCACTTAGCAAGCCCCGCCCACCTGGTGCCTTCCTGGTTGCTGCTCTTTTTCCCTACTTAAGGAGCCCTCCAGCCTCTTTTCCTTTGCAGATCAGGAGCAGGTGCAAGTGGATCTAGGTCACCTGGCCTAAACCCCGCCCACCTGGCGCCTTCCACATTGCTGCTCTTTTTCCCCACTTAGCAAGCCCCGCCCACCTGGTGCCTTCCAGGTTGCCGCTCTTTTTGTGTCACGATCCCTGTCACACACACACGCACACCTGTACTGGCCCGGAACCTTGCTGTCCCTATGGCACGCCCCCGCCCCCCATCCCATTCTCCCTTCCCACTCCGGGACTCTTGTGAACTCACTGGCAGCTCGCGTGCACGGGCGCTCCTTGTCCGTAACAGAGCTCCTGCCAGACTACGGCCATTTCTGCACTGGCAGCTACCTTGGCGCCTGGGATCGCGAAGGACTAACATCGGGCTTCCGCGTCACGGCACTGTAAGGTCATGTGACGCGCTTTTCCACTCATGTGATCCAGTAGCGCACCACGTGACCAGAAGCACGAGTATTTAAACACAGGAAACCCGGGTACTCACCGCTTCACAGCTGTGCTTTGCATCCTGTTTGGCATCACGTATCTCTTTGGACTTCTGGCTACTCTTGGAATCGACCCTGCCTGTTCTACAGACTCCTCTTGGATCAACCCTCTGGCTTTGTTACCTTGGACGTGTTTTGGCTTTTGATCGCGGACTGTTATTTGGATTGCCTCCCGGATTCTCCATCTTGCATCTGGTTCCTTTTGGACTTCCTGTTTCATAGCTCCATAGCTGACTACCACGCTACCATCATCAGGCGGAAAGTGGACTACCACTCCCTCTGGAGTACAATGTCCACGTGGGTCCCGGATCTCTCTCTTAAGTTTATTACCTCCTCCTTGACCCCCCTTGGTAAGACCTTTTGCATTGTTTCTGGCACTGTGGTTACTGTTAGTTGCTTGGTACTTAACCTGTGTTTTCTTGCAGCAGCTTGGGGTCCCAGAGGTTCGCGGTCCGATGTGGAGCAGGTACAAGTGGATCTAGGTCACCTGGCCTAAGCCCCGCCCACTTGGCGCCTTCCACGTTGTTGCTCTTTTTCCCCACTTAGCAAGCCCTGCCCCCCTGGTGCCTTCCTGGTTGCGGCTCTTTTTACCTACTTAAGGAGCCATGCAGCCTCTTTTCCTTTGCAGATGGGGAGCAGGTGCAAGTGGATCTAGGTCATCTGGCCTAGGCCCCGCCCACCTGGCGCCTTCCAGGTTCATGCTCTTTTTCCCTACTTAAGGAGCCCTCTTTTCCTTTGCTGATGGGGAGCAGGTGCAAGTGGATCTTGGTCACCTGCCCTAAGCCCCACCCACCTCGCACCTTCCAGGTTGCCTCTCTTTTTCCCACTTAGCAAGCCCCGCCCACCTGGTGCCTTCCTGGTTGCCGCTCTTTTTCCCCTACTTAAGCAGCCCTCCAGCCTCTTTTCCTTTGCAGATGTGGAGCAGGTACAAGTGGATCTAGGTCACCTGGCGAAGCCCCGCCCACCGGGCCCCTTCCTGGTTGCCGCTCTTTTTCCCTACTTAAGGAGCCCTCCAGCCTCTTTTCCTTTGCAGATGGGGAGCGGGTACAAGTGGATCTAGGTCACCTGGCCTAAGCCCCCCCCCCCACCTGGTGCCTTCCTGGTTGCCGCTCTTTTCCCCTACTTAAGGAGCCCTCCAGCCTCTTTTCCTTTACAGATGGAGAGCAGGTGCAAGTGGATCTAGGTCCCCTGGCCTAAGCACCACCTACCTTCTTAGCCCTGCCTCTTCCTTCCTGCTCTTAACTCTTAGATCAAGGGCATCTCTCGCCCGGTAGTCCGAATCGAAGGGCTGATGAAGAAAAGACCAATTCCTGTTTGGAACAGGAGGACCCAGGGCCTGACCCCCTGCTCAGACAGCAGGTAAGCATGCACCAACATGTGTTTACTCCCATGTCCCCATAGGCCATCCCCACCACCACTGGTCCCCCTGTGTTGTTCCCTTGTGCCACCCTCCCTTCTCGCGCACAGGTGTCGCCTGTTTTGCGTGATTCTTCTAACCCTGCCCCCCCCACCCCCGCACCCCTACCCATCCCCAGCTGACTTCTGCAGAAGTCTGTCCTGATACATTCTGGTTTCACCATCACTGTCTTGTGGCCAATGCTGGATTTGACTTTTATGGACTTTGTGTCACCCTTTCTCAACTCTCCTGCTGGACTTCGTTTGCATCTTGTACTCATGGTGGCCCTGAATCATGCTGTTCCCATCTTCATCTTGTATACTGGCTTGCAACATTGTGTTACTACTGACTTCTGCAATTGTACTCGCTCTCCCCTCCTGCTTCTCCACTCTTTTTAACTGCTTACTCTCTGTTCTCTCCTCCTCTCCCTTTCTCCCTTTTCTTATCTCCTCCCCTCCTCCCCTTACTTTCTTCTATGCACTTACTCTATCAGAATTGTCCCTGGATCTAGTATGATAGCAACCTCGTCTGTCTCCTCCCCTTCCCCTTACTTGTCTCCCCCCACTCCCCCAGCACTATCTGAAATGTCGTCATGCCTAGTACGATAATCGCTTGTTTTGTTCCTCCCCTCCCTTTCTGCACCCCTCTCCCTCACCTTTTGTTTTCTCCGGCTCTATCAGACATGTACAGTAGTCACCTGTCTGTTTCCATTTCCTTTCCACTCTCCCCCTCCCTTCCTTATCTATGTCTTAGCTCTTGCACTATATGAAATGTCGTCAGACCGAGTACGATAGTTAATTTCACATTCTTACTGTTCATGGCCTGTAAGAATGTCATTATATTTTCCCTTGCTCCCTCCCTTGCCTTGAAGCGTTTTGAAACACATTGTGTGTAGGCGCTATATAAATAGACTATCATATCATACCATATCCATACCCCCACGCACAACCTCAGTCCTGCCAGGCAGAACTCAGCATTGCCTTTCTACACCCACTCGCCCAACTCGGTCCTGCCTGTAGACACCCACCCACCCTAGCTGGGTCTTGCCTGTAGAGCTTAGGCCTGTCAGAGCAGAGCAACCCACCCACCTGAGCTCAGACCTGCCTGTCCGAGCTTTGCCTTGCCTGTCAACACACATTCGCCTGAGCTTGGTCCTGGCTGTAAACACCCACCTCCCGAACTGGGCCCTGCCTGTCCCCACTCATATGCACAAACTCAGCCCTGCCTGAGCTCGTCCCAGCCTATAAAGAACTCTGCTCTGCCCAGCCTCTCAACACCCACCTAACTGAGCACAACCCTGCCTGCAAAGCTAAGGTCCTGCCTGTGACCACCCACCCACCAAGCTTGGCCTTGTCTGTAGCATGCTCGCCATGTCTGCCACCACCCTTTCACCTGAGTGTGGCCCGATCTGTCCCCACCCACTCCCCCAAACATGGACTTTTATGTCAGAACCTACCCACCCACGAAAAGGCCTTTCTGTAGCCACCCACGCAAGCTCGATTCTGCCTGTCACCACACAACCCAGCCTGGCCCTGCCTGTTCCCAGTGACCTACACAGGTTCGGCCCTGCTCTAGCTCGGCCCTTCCTTGCACAGCTTGGCCTTGCTCAGAACAGAGAAGAGAGGGACATACAAAATATGATAGATGAAGTCCCTGATCTGACCATACCTACAATCCAAAATTACATATGGATGTTTTACAATCCTTCATTCGTTTATGTGATACTGTAGCCTATGAAGGGAAAGCAAACTCTGGCATCTTAATAGAGATACAACGCCTTTTGCAGCAAGGATGCAAAGAGTCTAATTCCAAAAATGAGGTGCAAGCCTCCAACTTATCTCAGCCAAACTGTGAAGTTAATTCCACTGCGTCAAGAGTAACATGTAATGGAAATTGGGCTGATGGTGAGCCACAAACAGTCGGTTTGTCACCAACACATTTTCCTATAACTATTGACTTAAGTATCACTCCACCAAAAAAAAAGAAATCTAAGAGCATGAAGGCTACCACAAACACCAGAAGGATAGCATTGCGGAAATTCCTGCGGAAAATCATGACTGAGGCAAGAAGGATAGCCCAGACTGAAGCTTTGCCCCAGCGAGCCAACGTAAAGCGAGTAAGGAAGGACGCTCTAATCCTGAAGAAACTTCCAAAATTGGTCCCCTGGGTATTGAGCCTCACAATAATATCAAGATGCAGGTTCAGGGACAACAACAACAAGAAGAACAAGCATCAAGAGCACGAGACTGTTTGAAATCACGCTCCAAACAAGGAGCAGAGATAACCCAAAATCAGCACCTCACTGCATCAAAGGATGGAAAGCTGTCAGCTAGGGGGAGGAAGGCATCTGGTCTCCATGGAAACTCAGGAGAAATTAGCTGTCCGAAGATGCTTAGAGGGAACAACGCCACCCATGGCGTCCATCCAGCAGCAACATGGCCATTGCCTACATCTTCGATGAGTATGTACCTCCCGACTGCCAACAGAGATAGGTCGGAGGGAACTGAGAGTAGTATCCTGATCATGGAATCGATACTAGATGACTTACTTTCATCTATCCCGGACTTAGCATCGATATCTACGCTGGACATAAAGTTTGTACATTTATTTGACTACAATTATTTGGGAAAATGTGCTGTCCACTTTCATTCCAAACTAATGGAAGGTATAGTGCTTAGAAACCCATAGGGTTTGTTACTGAAGGGCTTTGAATGCTACAAGGTGATCCGAAAGAGAGAGTCTACCAACACCCTTCAACGCCCAACCATTATAATAAGGTGCTATTTTGATCAAGAGCAATAAAATTGTGCCTTCCAGGAAGTGGGATGTTCGAGTTGGTGCTGGCTGGCCTCAACCCTGCCCACCTCGATCGTCAGGCGTCTCGGCTTCTAAAGAGTTATATAAACTGATAAGCTGGAATTCACGTAAGTCCTTTTTAAAGAATCTAAAGAAACAGTTTCCTGATGACTTTGACTTAATTCTTCTCCAAGACACATGGCTGGGGACCAACCCTCTTTGGGTTGGGTTCATAATATCCTCTACATTGGCAGAAAAAGTGGCAAGGGGCACACTAATGAGTAGGCTATTAATGGCCATGATGATAAACAAATTCCATCACTTTGAAAACATTCCTGTGAATTTTGATGTCTTATTGGTAACAATAATTACTGACAAGAATGATCCTGATAATCTGTCTCCAATGTTGGTCATTAATATATATTTTAACCCTATAAGTATGCATGTTGATGATGTTATATATGATATTGATGGAATTCTAATGACCTGGTTCGAGGACCATCCATCAGGTCTTATCATCTTCACACAGGACCTAAACTGCAGATGTCAGGTTGGCGATGAAGGCTGGGGCGAAACCGATAACTCGGGTATTGCACGACTCCCTCCCCTTTCCAAGAGAGAAAATTGTGGCAAAATATGGTCTAACTTTCTGTCCAGATGGAACTTCACTCAAACTAATTTGTTGTTTGGGGGGCCCACTCGGTGGTGCCGAACTGGTCAAACAGGTTTTCTAGTTCCAGCTTAGATTATATCTTTGTAAAGAATTTTGAGGTGGGAGAGGTTGTGGAATTCGATTTAGTAAGAACAGAGCTTAGTGATCATGCAATGCTGCACCTTGTTGTCTGTAAGGCACTCTCCAGCGAGTCAGTTGACCTTCGTCCAGGGGATCGCTGGTGGTGTCCGAGTCAGGCACCAGATTGGCTCAATACAGCACCAATTTAGAGACAGTAAACCCCAACCTTTCGGAATGGTGGCTTAGCCTGTCTGTGGATGAAAATTCAGTGCAGGCTGTCCCAGAGAAATTCTCTGAAATATTGTCCAAATTGAGAAAACGAGGATGCACTGTTAGACAGGTGCAACCAAAGATCTTTGTTTCAGAGACATTTGGTGCAGTTGACAGAAAAATTAAAATAAAGAAGCTAATGAGAAAAGAGTTCAGGCTGCTAGTGAAATGCTCATGCAAATCATGGCATGATAAAGGAAAGGAGAAAAAAAGTTGCAACTGCTGTTTAGATCTTGGTGCAGGAATTATAGGATGGGGAAATACATACGTAACAATCAAGATCTATTCAGCAAGTTTGTCACCCACGATATTCGTGCAATTTGGTGGATTTTAAATAATGAAGACAATAGGCAATCCCATTGTCAGTCCTCCAGAGTCTCGGAGGAGCCCTGGGAGGATTATTATACTGGCAAATATGAGGTCAGAGGGAGAGAGGAGATGAAGTAGATGAGTCTGGATCCCACCCTAGGACCGATCGCCATCTGATTTTTTTTTATCAGGGAGATATAGAAATAGCGATAAGCAATTGTAATTATGTGACGGTGGATTGTATTTGCAATGGAAATATTGTGCATCAATCTTGGCCGACTACCTACTAACCCAAACCCCCACCCCCAACTCCAGCTTATCTCACTCCCTGTATCACCTTCACTTTCTGTTTGTCCCCACCTATATATTGGTATGCATCTTACTTCACAAGCGAGCCACCCACCTGTCGGGCCTCATCATGTATTGAAACAAACAAGTCTTGAACCAATTGGGGGCGTGGCTTGGAGGCCATACTGTAGGCAGCGACGCCCGAGAGCTCCGCCGAGATCCTGAAAACATCCGTCAAAACTGGCGGGTTGCAGCATGGCACATAACCTAAATAAAAGAACATGAGGAGAAACACCCACGGAGCAGCTTGGGAGTCCTTTTGTCATGGCTATCAGGCAGGTAGTTGGTGCAAGCTGGGTGGAGGCTTGGCAGGCCTGGCATATACAGACACAAAACCCATAGCAAACCTTCTTTTAATTCCTTCCTAGTGTTTGTAGTAACTTCCTGGTTAGCACTTCCTGTTGCCAAACAAGAAGTGCATGACTATTCATGAGCTCTCTAGTGTTCGGGTGTGGCTGGCTATATAAGCCACACCCAAGGTTCTTCCAGTGCTTCGTGTTTCTTACTGTGAGCTGCATCAGCAACACACTTGCCGTGCTCTGGATCAGCCAGCTTCTGCTTACCTGCTCCGGATCCTCCTGCTTCTGCTTACCTGCTCCGGATCATTCTGCTTCTGCTTACCTGCTCCGGATGAACCTCTGTGCTTACTCCACGCCGCAGCTATCTCCAGTCAAGAGGGGACTTCTACATCGGCACCTGTAAGCACATAGAAGAACAGAGTCAGTACGCGCACTTCAGTAACGCTGCGCATACTCAGAGTCTTCACGCGATGCTGGAATCCAGGTCTGTATTCTGAGCCATCAAAGCCCTGCAAAAGAAAGAAGAGACATTATTCATTAGGCGCGCTCCAATAACGCAGAGACTTATTTCACTGCGCTCTCTCTAATAACATGGTGCATACTTACCAAAGCCTCCGTGCATACTTGCCAGACCACTAAGACTCCAGTAATGCTGAAGCCAGAGTCGAGGCGCTAATACCACATAATCACATTATCTGCACATACCTACCAGCGGCTGACAACTACACGCAGCGCTACTCACCCACAAAATACCTTGG
Organism: Ambystoma mexicanum; assembly: GCF_040938575.1. NCBI lineage: Eukaryota > Metazoa > Chordata > Amphibia > Caudata > Ambystomatidae > Ambystoma > Ambystoma mexicanum. Next base: position 342,992,717 of record NC_090923.1, on the reverse strand, counting down.
CAATCAAAGACAATATGGACAATTCTGGACACTCAACATCCTCCACGCAACGTTCACTTGTGGAAAGGACTTTCTAGCCAGTGAAGAAACTGGCGCCTTGAACACTCGGCCTCGCTGTGAAGGCATATAACAGCATGTGACATCTGAACTCAGCCAACAGACATTGGCATCATTCAAATGAGTGAATCACGCCTCTGCGAATGCAGGATGGAGTGCACACCCTACTAAAAATCAAGGTATCCTTCCGGGTGAAACATGGGAAGTGAGAACTCGGGGTCAAGGGAGGCTCATCCATCGCTCCTGCAGAGACACAGGTGAGTGTGACAGAACACAAAGCCATCCTCAATACATCTGCCCGAGCGATGGAAACCTCTGAGGTAAACCAGCTTTCCCTATTGTTAGGCGAACTACGGACCGAGGTGCATGCAGCCCACTCTGAGACAAATGCCCTAAGGTGCAAACTGGTAGTCAACAGGGACAAAACAAGACAGCTCTTACAGACCCAAGCTGGTCTAGCACCCCTACCAAGTGGAGTCCCTCAGGGGCAGCCTACCGTAGCACCTGTAGTCACACCCGTTCAGGTATTGCTTCCAGGCAACATCCCTTTTGCCCCCCCGGAATGCTTGGAGCGCACGCGGCTGACTGGACTGTTCCGCTAGTGCCTAGGGATGACCCTTTACTGAGAAATTACCCAGGTTTTCAGCGTGAACTGGAAAAAGTATTTGCCCATCGGACTCGAGGTCAGGCCCAGGCTGATGAGCTACTCTCCCTGCGACAGGGTGGTCAGGATCTTATTTCATATGTTGCCACATTCAATCGTCTAATAGCCGAATCAGGCTGGCCAGAGGAGAAACGAATAACATTATTTTATCGGGGACTGAGAAGAGAATTAAAAGATTTCTTGACGCAAGTAGTTAATCCTCCCGAAGATTGTAGTGAATACATCGATCTAACTATGCAACTAGACCACTGGTTACAGGATCGCAATGCCGACCAAACTTGACCAGAACATAGACCAGTGTATGTCCGACCAAAAGAAACATCCTATCGACAGGCCTCAGAAACACACTGGGAGCCCATGCAGTTGGGTGTTCTCAGGGGACCACTCACCAAAGCAGAGAGAGAAAGGAGGCATCAGGAAAAACTTTGCTTATATTGCAGCCAATCTGGTCTCTTCCTCCGGAAATGAACGGTTAAACCTCCACGGAAGACAAGGGGGGTACTAGATAACACAGGGGAAGACATCGAAGCAGAAAACTCCAACGCCCGGCAGATGTAGAGGTCGGTCTGTCGAGCCAGGAACGGAGCACTCAGATGTCACATTTCAGTATTCCTGTGGTTCTGGTGGATCCTTCACAGCCCACCCGAATGCATGCCCTCAAGGCTTTCATAGACAGTGGGGCTGTTGGGAACTACATGGACATGAACACTGCAAAGACCTTGGGATTGGCATTCCACCGTAAGGACACCGTTGGAACCGTGACAGCTGTGGATGGCACACAACTCCTTTCGGGACCAGTAACCCAATGTACTTCTACCTTCACCTTAATCTGCCAAGATGGCCATAGGGAAAGTATTAGATTTGACCTTATCGCTGCACCCCAATTCCAGTTGATTCTTGGGATACCGTGGCTAGAGACGCACAACCCAAAGATAGACTGGCAAGCCTGAACCTTACTCTTTTCCACGGAATGTGCCTCTTGCTATGACAACAAAGGGATCCAAAGAAGCCCACTGTTAGCTTCACAGTAAAAGATAGCAGGTTTCGCCTTGTGGGCACCTTACCAGTGGAATACCAAGAGTTCCAGGATGTGTTCGCAAAGGAGCAAGCTAATACACTACCATCACATTGAGTTTATGACTGTCAGATCGATCTGCAACCAGGGGCACAAGTACCATGCAGCCACATTTATACATTAACCGAGGAGGAAAACACTCATCTATGGACCTACTTGGACCAATACCTGGCCAACGGCTTCATTAGACCATCTAAGTCACCCGCCGCCTCCCCACTCTTCTTCGTACCGAAGAAAGAGGGGGACTTAAGAACGTGTAAAGACTACCGGGCCCTAAATCAAGTCACCATAAAAAATAAGTACCCATTACCTGTGATCCCAGTACTCATAGACCAGGTGAGACAAGCAAAGATTTTCACAAAACTAGGCTTACGCAGCGCATATCACCTGGTACGCATGAAGAAAGGGGACAAGTGGAAGACTGCTTTCCGTACCCGCTATGGCTTGTATGAATACCAGGTCATGCCCTTTGGGCTTTGCAATGCCCCGGTTCTGTTCCAGCATTTTATGAATGATGTATTACGGGAACTCCTCGATGTCTGCACAGTTGTGTACATCGATGACATTCTGATTTACTCTACCACTCCCCATGAACCCGTAACCCATGTGCGAGCAGTACTCCGCAAATTGCGTGAAAACCAACTGTACGCAAAACTAGAAAAATGCTCCATCCAATTCACTGAGGTGGAGTTTCTGGGATATGTACTGACACCGCAGGGAATCAAGATGGACAATAGAAAAGTGGAGGCAATCCTCACTTGGTCCTCACCCACGTCTGAAAAGGGAGTACAGAGTTTCCTAGATTTTGCAAATTTCTATTGACGCTTTATACCAGGATTCTCACATGTTGTACATCCAATTACGTGCTTGGTGAGCAAACACCAAAAGTTCAATTGGACACTAGCGGCGGAAGAAGCCTTCCGAGCCCTCAAGGAAAAATTTACCTCAGCCCCAATATTGCAACACCCACAGCTCGATTTACCGTACATCGTGGAAACGGACGCTTCAAGCATTGCCATGGGGGCCGTATTGTCTCAACAAAATCCTGAGACCGGATGCCTTCATCCCATTGCCTTTTGGTCAAGGAAATTCTCCCCAGCAGAATTAAACTATGCGATTTCTGAGAAAGAACTCCTAGCAATAAAGAGCGCACTGTGTGAATGGCGACATTACTTACTAGGAGCAAAACACACCATCACAATAATAACAGATCATCGGAACTTGCAATACTTATGCTCAGCAAAAGCTCAGTCTTCTAGACAACTCCGTTGGGCCCTATCCTTAATGGAATACGACTTTGTGATCACCTACCGCCCAGAGTTAAGAACGGGAAGGCGGATGCGTTATCCCGCATTGGCATAGGAGAGGAAGTCTACAATGCCCCTAACCCGGTGGAGATCATACCGAGCCATAAAATTCTCGGCCTCTGCATCGGCCCATATCCGTTAAACACACTGCAGGAAGCAATAAAAGAAAATATGTCTGAAGAAGACCTACTGGCTTGGAACGCGAAGGCAGATCAGTTCACCATTCAAGACAAACTACCATACTACCAAAAACGCCTCTACGTTCCTACTAAGGATCTGCAACAAGCAATTATATCAGACTACCACGACTCGCTGTTAGAAGCCCATCAAGGTATAGCCAAAACCATGAAGAAAGTAAACAAATCTTATTGGTGGCCAACTTGGCGAGAGGATATTGCTACCTACATAGGCACCTGTGAGGTATGTGCACAATACAAGACATCCAGGCAAAAACCAGTCGGCCTCCTTCAGCCAATCACCACTCCGCCAGTGCACTGGCACACATGTATCAATGGACTTTGTCACTGACTTACCACCTAGCTCAGGTTATAATACCATCCTCGTAGTAGTGGCCCTCTTCTCCAAAAAGGCCCATTTCATAGCTCTAAATGGTATTCCCTCAGCTCAGACTCTGGCGCAGGTTTTTCTAGACCGAATCATCAAGTTACACGGATTCCCTACCGTAATCGTTTCTGACAGAGGAAGCCAATTTGTATCTCGTTTTTGGAAAAAATGTTGCTCCCTGGCAAGAGTAGAAGTCTGTCTGTCTTCTAGTCACCATCCTCAAACGGACGGCCAAACCGAGCGCACGAACCAGACCATGGAACAGTATTTGCGCTGTCTATTAAACCAAACAAGCCAAAGCTGGACAGAAATACTATGGATGGCAGAGTATGCTACAACAATTCAACACACTCATCAACCCAAGCATCACCCTTCTTTACTATATATGGTTGAAACCCCAGAACATAGGTCTACGATCCACCAGAAAACATTGAGATGCCTGCTGTAAATAATCTGCATGCCAGCATCATGAAAGCAGCCAGAGAGGCCAGCAAAAACCTACAGCAAGCCAAAGAGAAACAGAAAAGAAACGCTGATCGCCATCGACGAAAAGCCCCAGATTATCAAGTGGGAGACTCGGTCTGGCTGTCAACTAGACACATTGCTTTAAAGGGTACCAAAAAATGTCAGCCTAGATACATCGGCCCATATACGATTGAGACAGTGATGAATCCAGCAGCCATGCGACTGGCGCTACCTCAACATATGCGTATACATCCCGTATTTCACGTGTCACTATTAAAACCAGCACACCTAGGACCCCGAACTTCCACACCTGCCGCACCCCATAAAAGTGGGTGAAGAAGCACCAGAATATAAGGTAAAGAATATATTAGATTCCAAACTAGTACGAAAGACACTGTATTACTTGATTGACTGGAAGGGGTACGGACCCCAGGAAAGATCATGGGAACCCAGCACACACGTGCATGCCCCCCAATTGGTGCGAACATTCCATCGGGACTATCCTGAGAAACCAAAACCCATACACATGCCATTGGGAAGGGTATTGAGGGGGAAGACTGTCACGGGTATTAGGCAGGTAGTTGGGGGAAGCTGGGTGGAGGCTTGGCAGGCCTGGCATAGGCCGACACAAAACCCATAGCAGGCCTTTTGTAGTAACTTCCTGGTTAGCACTTCCTGTTGCCAAACAAGAAGTGCATGACTATTCATGAGCTCTCTAGTGTTCGGGTGTGGCTGGCTATATAAGCCACACCCAAGATTCTTCCAGTGCTTCGTGTTGCTTACTGTGAGCTGCATCAGCAACACACTTGCCGTGCTCTGGATCAGCCAGCTTCTACTTACCTGCTCCGGATCCTCCTGCTTCTGCTTACCTGCTCCGGATCATTCTGCTTCTGCTTACCTGCTCCGGATGAAGCTCTGTGCTTACTCCACGACGCAGCTATCTCCGGTCAAGAGGGGACTTCTACACCGGCACCTGTAAGCACAAAGAACGACGGATCCAGCACGTGCACTTCAGTAACGCTGCGCCGACTCACCGAGTCTTAACTCGACGCTGGAATCCAGGTCTGTAATCCGAGCGCTCAAAGCCCTGCAAAAGAAAGAAGAGACATTCATTGTGCTCGCACCAATAACGCAGAGACTTCTCACTGTGCTCTCTCTAATAACGCAGCGCATACTTACCAAAGCCTCCGTGCATACTTACCAGACCACCAAGTCTCCAGTAGCGCTGAACCCATACTCGAGGCGCTAATACCACATAATCCACACCTGCAAGGGAAAGGAGATACATTACCAGGCCCGCTCGAATTAAAGACGCTGCGCATACCAACCAGCGGCTGACTTCTACACGCAGCGCTACTCACCCACAAAATACCTTGGCAAACAAAGATAATACGGACAATTCTGGACACTCAACATCCTCCATGCAACGTTCACTTGTGGAAAGGACTTTCTAGCCAGTGAAGAAATTGGCGCCTTGAACACTCGGCCTCGCAGTGAAGGCATATAACAGCGTGTGGCATCTGAACTCAGCCAACAGACATTGGCATCATTCATATGAGTGAATCGTGCCTCTGCGAATGCAGGATGGAGTGCACACCCTACTAAAAATCAAGGTATCCCTACGGGTGAAACAGGGGAAGTGAGAACTCAGGGTCAAGGGAGGCTCATCCATCGCTCCTGCAGAGACACAGGTGAGTGTGACACCTTCATGGAAAACCGGAGGAGAAAAATTCCGGCTTTCAAGATCCTCCGTGCCGCAGCCAAGATGGCGGACGCAAGTTGAAGGCACAGCGAGAAAGAAGCTGACGGTGGCTGCTGGCAGACGGAGGGGCGAGGAGGCTAGATTGGCGAACCAGTAGTGCACCATAAAGGCTCAGAGTGCACACGGCAGATGAGGAACGGGCCGGGGACATTAAAGTGCATTGCGAAGGTGGCCAGCCTCGGGGTGCGGAGCGGAGTGTGACCCGTGAGGGTGCAGAGTCCTGAACAGCCAACGTTGGGAGGCGACCCAGGGGAGGTACCCGGACTCCAGTCTGCGGAGCGAGTGTGTTCCCAAGAAAATTTGCTGGGAGCGATCCGGGGCCGGTGGTAGAGCAGAGGCCCACGGCCCACCAGCGAGGCCAACGGTAGCCCGAGCGGAGCAATAAGGGCTGGAGTCACCAGCCCTGTTCCCATCCCTCGGTTTGTGGGTGGACTGATCCACCGGCCCAATAGTGAGGACGCTGCGGCATCCAAACGAGCGGCGGAAGAGAGGAGCTATCTCACCCAGGACTCAGGAGAGGGCCCTGGCCTCCTCCGGGAGTCCCTGAATGTTTCATACAAGCGGGGAGGAGGAGCGGAACACCGCAGCAGATGGCATGGGCCCGCATGAGGTGAGCGGAGTGTGGAGGGCAGACACCGGGAAGCCTGGAGCCATAACTAGAGGAACACACGGCCGAGGGGTTCATAGTACACCCGAAATTGAGGTGGTTACGTTTTGCCTCAGATTGCCTGAAAATAAAGTTGGGGTGGCAGTGAAGGAACAGGGTCCCAAATGACTATTAGAAGAAGACCCCAAGCAAACAGCCAAAGGTTGGATAAACAGTGAGAGGTGGACGAGGGGCTGACTCCACCCCACTCCCTGGTGGATGCAGATATCTGAGGGGTCAAGCTCGGAAGAGGCCAGGAGGGGGCCGGTGGCCCAACTACACCATACTCAAAAAATGGGCCCATAGCAATAAACACTGGGGTACAACGTCAGCACCAGGAGCGAAGAGAACTCGCTCAAGAACATCTTCTACTGAAATAGCCGGAGGGCCACCAGATGTGAGACACCTGAGGCACGTGGTCGATGTAGAGACCCAGGCACACACTTTGAGCTGGCTTGCTACAGCAGCCGGAAAAACAGGACCCCCAGTGCAAAACATCCTGGCCAACACCCCTGAGGGAGGATAGGGCAGGGGGTCAGCAGAGGGGCATCCAACGCCCCAAGAGGAGGCGGTCACACCGGGAGCCGTCCCTCTGGCTGCACACACTGTGATACACAGCAAGGACTGCATCAATGACAAGGATCGATGTGGGAGAGCACAACCCGCTGGCAGAGAGTTAAAGCAGAACAGAGGGCACGAACATTAAACAGAATAAGGAGAATGCGGCTGGAGCCCGCGCCTCCCGGGCCTCAGTCGCACTTCGCACATTTACACACCCAGCCTGCAAAGAGCAGAGAACCATACCAGTGGCAAAAGGGAGAGCAGGACCACGGCCGGCAGAGAATAAAGATTATGCAACGATGGCAGGCAGAGGCTGGACGACGTGGGAGAGCACAACCAAGCAAGTGAGTGACATATGGGATGGCATCCAGCTGAGATAAGTCAGTAGGGAGGACCCGGCACAGGCAGGATATATGGCGGGTTTACCACCAGGGAGGGGCCACCACCAGGTCTGCCAGAACTACGCCAAAGCAGGTCGCACCGCCTAACCTAACGGATCACAGTGCACAGTTAGCTGCAGACTTACCCCTCCCATGAGGGGCCAATAACAAAGCGATAGCTGAGGGCGGGGAACCCACATGAGGGTAGATGGACTTTCCCGCGGGGACTACGGCTGCATAAGCATGTAAGAGGAGCAGGGCACCTTAACGAATGGAGGGTGTCACACACCAGGGCCCAAGATAAATCAGCAAGACCATAGAGGAAGCCGGGAGGGCCGCCTGACAAAGTGAAGGAGCGCAAGGACGGTGCTACGTCGATCAGCAAAGAATGCCAAGCAAATCAAAGGGGGGGAAGAGGCAAACAAACCAGCATCAAACCTTTTGCCAGGAAGTCAGACAAGGGACAACCCACTTCATCTGACGTCTAGCGCTGTACAGCAGGAGAAGAGCGAGAGCCCAATACTGGAAGCCACAGTGGCCCTGAAGGCGTCTGTGGAAAATAAGCTGGACACCGCTATAGCGACCCTAAAGACATCCCTGGAAAATAAGATGGACACGGTGATGGTGGACGTGACTCTCCTCCGACAAGACGTGCAGACCGTGTGGGTACAGTGGAACAAAGGTGCAGCAAAACACCACTGATGTTGAAACCACCCAGACCCAAATGTCAGACGTGCTCCAAAGGGTGAAGATCCTGGAACAGAGGGCAGAGGACGCAGAAGGGAGGGCCTGAAGGAATAATATCTGGATTGTTGGACTGCCAGAGGGGGAAGAGGGTCAGGACCCCACAAATTATGTCGAGAATCTCCTCCTGCAGGAGATCGGGGCTGGGACACTGTTCCAAGGATTTGCAGTGGAGAGAGCCCATAGGGCCATGACCAGGAGGCCCCACAAGCACCCCCCCCACCGAGATCAATAATCGCAAGAATCATGAACTTCGAAGATCGAGACAAAATATTGACATTCTCTAGAGAAGGGGGAGTTATAACTAGGAACCCCTCCAGAATAATGATCTACCCGGACTATACAATCCTGGTCCAGAGACAACGTGCACTCTATGGCCCCACCAAGGAACGCTTCAAAGCAGCAGGGATACGTTGCATGCCGTTGTACCCAGCAAAAACTGAAGGTGATACGAGAGGGCAGATCGCACTTGTTTGAGACAACAGAAGAGGCCCAAGCATGGATGGACCAACGGGGTATCCCACAAGGGAGATCCAGAAATGCTAATAATGATGAAAATCTACCCAGGGGACAGCGGCAGTGAGCCTACCAAGGGTAAGGTATCACCCTAGCCAGAGGGAAGATAACTAAAAGAGCAACGAGTATCGATATTGCCGCAGATGGCGACAGGACATGCAACCCCAAGACTTTTATTAGTTAGGATGTCAGTTTTAAGGCATCACGCTGCCTCGTGCCAGCCTCACTTCGGTCGGCGGAGCAAGAGAAGCAGCGGGGCCCGAGAAGGGGGGAGGGTGGCTGGGCGTTTGTTTAATAGTTGTAGTTAGTCAGTTCTTTGGTTGGTTGGCAAAAAGGCATGAAAAGTGGAGGAAGCGGCATACAAAGACGTATAAGGCATGGTGCATGCGGCGATGGCACCGATATGGATCAAATGAAGCAAGCCCGAGAAAACCTCCTCACCCTGTGGTCTGTGGTGACAACGGCACTGAAGGACAGAAGTGCGGGGAAGAAGTACCTACGCCCATGGGGAGGCAGGACAGTATGGGCTGGGTCGAGGCATACCACTGAAATGGGTCTGGACGAGGTAACCATTGCAACCTGGAACGTCAGAGGACTCAAAGCTTATGTCAAGAGACTTCGAGTATATGCCTGGCTGAACAGAATGAAGGTCAAAATAGCATTGTTACAAGAGACTCATTTAATGCCTGAGAAGCAGACCAAAGTGGCTAAGAAATGGGGAGGACAAATGTACAGTGCGATATACTCCAAATATGCTACGGGTGTCCTGATATGGGTGGCTCCGGGGGTTCCATTTCAATTGATAAAGCAAGAAAGAGACCCAGAAGGCAGATTTTTGTTGGCGCATGGAATGCAGGAGAACACGGAAATATGCTTGATAAATACATATGCCCCAAATCATGATGCAACAGAGTTCTTCAAGAAAATTGCATCCAAATTGGCCCAATACAGGGAGGCGACATTCATCTGGGCAGGCTATTTCAACTGCACTCTGGACCCGCTCCTGGACAGATCAGATGACAAATACAGGAAACGAGCACCGCCAGCAAAGACCCTACAAACGATCCTGAACCAACTGCATCTGGCGGACGTCTGGAGGAAGGTACACGGACAGGGGAGGGGGTACACACACGATAGCGCCCCCCCATGGGACATTCACACGCATAGATTACTTTTTCACGGGCAGAGAATCTCTGAGGGAATTCACAGGGATACATATTAGGGCACGGACACTGTCAGATCACGCACCACTGCTAGCGACATAGGCACACAATTATAGGAAGGCCCCAATACCAACGTGGCGGCTGAGGGCAGAGGCATTGAAGGAGGGCGAGTTCCAGGAATACATGCAAGACGCGATAGTAGATTACTTTGAACACAATGTCGGAAATGTAGAGAGCTATATATGTGGATGCTCCGCTTTGTGGGGAACTCGCGAGTGCACCTACCATGCTTACTGGAAGCAATAGCAGCATATACCAGACTTTCGGGTATAGCTATCAGTGAAGACAAGTCCTCTCTCTTCCACTTGACTGATCTATGGCAAGTCCCATTGAGCCAATTGCCAGACCTGGGACTCACATGGGCACCAAAATCCTTCTGTTATTTGGGGATAGAGGTACACACCGACACCAAGGACACACACAAATCCAACACACTGGGGGCCCTCGATAAGACACGGAAGGCAATGACCTTCTGGAAGACACTTCCGCTGGGGATGATGGGGAGGACAGCCCTGCTGAAGATGACAGTACTGCCACGCATGCTATACTACTTCACTAACATCCCACACGCTATACCTAAGGCCTTCTTTACACAATTGAACACAATAGCAGGAGAATTCCTTTGGGGGTGGGGGGGAAAGGATTGCCCTGAATACCTCACCAAGGGACTATGAAGCAGGGGGTATCAGACTGCCAGTCTTTGAACAATATTATTTTGCAGGGCAACTGCAGTTTGTGGTCAGATGGCTAAGGGATGAAACATCAATAGACTCACTACCCTTCCAGCCAGCGTTGAAGCAATATTATCTGAGGGAACTGTTATGGATCGGCAAGCCCCTGACCAGGACTCTACCCAACATGGTGAAACTGGGCGTGACTTTGTGGAACAAAGCATGGAAACTCCAGGGGGATCAAAACCCCTGCTCGGCACAGATCCCCCTCGCAGGGTTTGTGGGAATAAACACAGGGACCCAGGCAGCGTACCGATCCAAGTGGGAAGCCAAGGGCATAGCTCAGATAGGGGACCTGAGGAAGGAAGGTCAATGGGTGGAGTTCCGAAGCTTGATGGAGGAGCATGGTATACTCGAAGGTCAGGTCATCCTATACAACTGCATGTTCCAGACAATAAAGAGAAGATGGCCGGAATGGCTGGATAATGAGGACTCGGAGGGGAGTCTGGATGCATGGGAGGATGTATCAGAAGGGGGACATGCGGTCTCCAGATTGTACAAACAATTGCTGAAATCCAACAATGCAAACAAGAGACTGATGGGAAAAGGAGCTCCAGAGGCCCTTCACGGATCAGGAATGGACTATATCTTGCGATATCCGAAGAAAGTGTCCAGGAATGCAAGATTCAGGGAGGCACAGCTTTACCTCATGCCTAGAGGGTATCTCATACCCAGGAGGATGACTGATGAATATTGGAGAACCCCTGGGCTGCCCACGCTGCGTAGAGAAGAAAGCCGACATCCTGTACATGTTCTGGATCTGCCCAGTGATAAAGATATTTTGGGAGGGGATCAAAGAAAGGGCAGAGGGGGGCAGAATTCACATGCAAGTATGGCCCCCAGAATCGTACCTATTGGGCATCCTCCCTTGGGGAGACAGACACAGAACACATCTGGCCAAAATGAAGGCTCTGGTGAGCATTTTAGCAAAAAGATTGATAGCAATGGCACGGAACTCCTGCTAGGGACCGAGCATAGACTCGTGCTGGACGGATCTCAAGAAATGAAGGTCTCTCCACCATAGACCTATCTCTGGTCCTTTGTATGCTTTCCATCCCATAGCGATTCTATGTTTCACCAATATGTATGCCAAATCCTTTAATTTACTGACATGGCTCGCCCGCTTGGGGCATGCGGATATACCTAACATGCAAGCCCCTGGGGTCCTTACCTCCAAACTTATGCCCATCTTGGCTAGGGTCCGTGTTGGGTAGAATCACCTGCAGTACCCATTGGGAACACTACAGGCAATTAAGACTACAAGTGTAAGCACAATTTCACCTTTGGTACAAGCCTGTACTACACAGTAAAGTGGTAGCGATGGCTGAGCAGCCAGACCTATCTCAAGAGTTTAAGTTAGCAGTAGAACAAGTTACACAAAGGACCAACTAATACAGTGATTCAAATAAACTTACTCAAGGTTTCTTGGTAAAGGAATATACATGTATTTACTCCGTCAGTTAGAAAACATTACACTAGCATAAGCAGCTCAATATCACACACTACTACACCACAAAAATCCAACCGGTAAGTAAATGAACAAGTTTATCTCCTGTGAAGTGGGAGCAAAATGGCACTTCAGATACTTATTAAAGGGATAAAAAGACAAGGTTATAAGAATAGACAGCCCAAATACATTCATAGGCAGGGCAAAGGGTTTCAGTTAAATACAACCAGCAATTCTTCTCATAGGCCTGGGCCAAAGTCAGTGGTTCAGAGTCTTTGCATAGGATAGCACAGTTCTGGTAGATAACGGTTAAGTCTTTGCCACGGAGTTTAGAAGAATTTGGCTAGGCAAAAAGTTTGATGAATGTTTAGGGAAGGACAAGCCTTCGAAGGTGAGGAAAGTTTCACGCACTTTCTCGATGGCCGAAAATAGTTCCGGACCGCGTTTGCACAGTACCTTGTAGCACAGTACCTTGTAAATGAAGAAAGCTGTAGCTGAGGCAGTTGTTCCTGGCAGTTCAAGCAGATCTCGCTCTTCCTGAGCTTCAATCGTGGGGACAAGAAGGAGGACATCAGGAGGTTCCTGCTCTACCCCAGGATGAGGCCAAAAGCTGTAGCAAGACGTTGGTTTAAGGTGTGAGTGCCTTAAAGTCCATGAGCTGGTTTCCTTCCCTCTGGCTATCCGGTTTTCAACAGCACTCTGATGAAAATTCGACCAGATGGGGATGGTGTCCAGGTGGCTTACGAGTTGGTTGTTCCTACCAATCTCAAGGGAAGAAGTTAACCTTGAAGGGCTTCTCTGTCAATTGGTGTTTCAGGCAATTCAGACCTGCAGCAGGGCTTCACCGGTCATCCAGGAGTTAGAGCAGTCATCTTCCTTCAGCTCGTCTTCGGTTCTTTCATTCCAGTGGTCGACTCTGCTTTCCAAGTCCAAGAGACCTGCTTTTAAACAGTTTTCCCCCATTCATACCAGCCTGGCTGTCACTCACACAGGAGGGTGGCTGTCCTTGCCGCACAGTCAGCCAGCAAATCACACCAGAGTGCATTCAGGTCTCCTCAGAGACTAAGCACAGGGAGTTTTGGGCACCACCCTCACATCCTGTCCCCCCCAGACACTCAGGCGCCAGAGGAGGGCTTCAGCACTGAAGCCCGCCAAAGGCCAACGAACAAAGGGACCAAACCTGGTTTGGCGCGCAGAGACAAACACAAGAAGGACTTTTCCTAAAAGAAATGGGGAAAAAAGATGACCGGAGTCTGTTTTTACAGATAGGTTTGGGGCACCATATTGAAAAACATGGCTGACCCGATTTTTAGCTACCATTGTTAGCGGTCGGGAAGAATCACAGTAGTTGATCTAAACCACTGCCACCAGCCATTTAAAGTAGGAAAAGGTAACATTTTACTGTTACATGAGTGTTTTGACTCAGGGGAAGCTAGGCAACCCCTCCAGCACTCTATAGGAAGAAAGTGTGTGCTGGGTCAGTAAAGTTAAAAAGATTAATAAAGCCAATTTAACTTTACATGCTCTGGGAGACGGTAGTCAGTCCCAGAGAAGGTATTTAAACTTTGGGGAGTCTGAAAGACACCCCAGTGCCACTGCACTGAAGGTGCTGTGTGACACACAGAAGAAGATTATGCCTACGGAGTTGTTTTATAACTTCATAACCAAGGAACACAAAAGTAAAACACACACAAAATACATGGAAGAGTGGGGAAAAAGGCTCACACTCTTCCCAGGTAAGAAAATCAAATCCTAGAAATCCAACAAAGTTGCTGGGGGTCTCAAAAGGTAAGGGAAATTAGCACATTTTGAAAATACTCCCGAACAGTCCGAGCTATCTCCTCCCATAAATGCCTAATCTCTATACATGCATTGAAAGTGGGGTTGCTTGGCGTGCCAGCTTGATTAGGCTCTGCGCCCTAAGTAGGTAGGATTCCTTAGGTGTCGCAGATATGCAAGGACAGAAAAAAGAGGTCAAGCTCCAACCTCTTACGTAGAAGCAAAGAACATAGATAGTCCTCACACAAAATTACCTGCGCCACATGCTATATTTGACATGAAGTTGTCCACGCAAGCTAATCTACAGTAGGTAAGGACAATCAATACATTATTCAGAGGTTCCATGCACTGCCATATGTTACAATGTTACATAAATATTGGCAGCGAGCCATAAACTGTTAATTAACCAATGAGTGGACACCATTGAACACTATTGAATAGTATTAATAAGATCTAAGGGAATACTGTCCAGCACTATGGTAATGAGATATGACTAATGCAAAATCAGTACCCGATTGCTTTAAGGGATTGCTGTTTTGTAAATTGCTTTACAAACGATATATGTAAATTGACCTTTCTGCTTGTTTATTTCTCTCTTTATTTCTACAGCCTTCCTTGCCCACACCTTCTCCCTTTACCCCTCCTGTTTTTATCTGGCATTTATTTTTGATGCAATGCAAACTTTTGAATGAATTGTCATGTTCTAAACTGATATGTTCTTATTGTTATAATACACTATAGTAGCCCCGATTTGAAAAGGACACATGCATTGTCGAAACACATGTCATCTTATAGGGCAAAAGTCATTGAAATAATGTCAAATACTGAATCAATAAATTGACAACTTCATGTCAAATATAGCGTGTGGCGCAGGTAATTCTGTGTGAGGACTATCTATGTTCTTTAATCTCTATACATGCCCAGAACATATGTAGTAAATCAGCATAATTCTTTCCACATTTTGGACACACCTGCTCTGTCGCATTGCTAAATTTGGCAATGTTCTCCAGCGTCAAATACGCCCTGTGGGTGACATACAGTTGGATTAGCTGGAGCTTTGCGTTTCTGTAAACATTTTTATGGTACATTAGGGCTCTACTGCAGGCTGCGTCTGTCAGTTGCTCTTGCAAGTCTGTTTCCCATCTGCGCCTGGTCTATTCCATCATACTCCCTGGTCGTGATATTAACAGCTCGGTTAGCCGTGACACCTCATGTCCCCCTTCTGAAATGTTATATAACATTTCTATGGTCTTATCCTCTTGCAGCGTCCCGTTCGGGGCAGGCCATCTACCCTTTACCCTTTGAATTAGCGCCACATGTGTGATATACTGACCGGCGTGTATGCATGTTTCAGAGGCGAGTTTAACAAAGTACTTTAATTTACCCTCCAGCAGTAGGTCTCCCATCGTCGCCACCCCTAACGATTCCCAGTACTTGCATACTTTCAATCTAAGTTGCGAATCTTTGCATTTTAGTAACACTAATGGCACTTGGGGGGAGTATGGTGAATCTATATTCAGAAAGTGGCACACCCTTTGCCATGTCACTCTGCCCAGTTTCAAAAGTGTTGGGGGGTCGAGGATACCTGACTTATCGGTCCATATTACTTCCTTCAAGAAGAATGGGTCACACTGTGGCTGCAATAGCATAGTGTCTTGGGACTGTACATCTGACAACCAATTTGTCACGAATTGTAACTGATAAGCCAAAACAATAAGCTACAAAGTGTGGAGCGCTGATCCCTCCCTGAGCGTGCAGTTTTTATAATTTAGCAAGAGCCATACAGCATCTTCAATTATTCCATAGGAAGCTACGACATATTGTATCTAACCTCCTGAAAAAGCCTCTGGGTATATTGTGTGGCACATTTGTAAAAAAAGGTGGAGTACCCTCAGCAACACTTCCATCTTTAACAGAGCTACCCTTCCCATCAGCGAAAGAGGCAGCCTCCCCCAAAAAACCATGGATCTTTCTATTTCAGCCACCGCTTTCACCGTTTTTTTTTTTCATAACAACATTTTATTAAGTTGTACAGATCAATCATACATCAACAACAGCATTGTGATCAACAATCTCAACGTTCAGCAATACATATTCATATGGAAGATTCAGTTATTAGTCGGCATCAGGCAGAACTCCTTTGTGCGCTCCTATATTCGAGCTTGGTATATGTGTCAGCAGGTATGGGTTAATTGATTCTACTTGAAGGTTATAGGCTGGTCAGTAGAGGGGACTGCTTTGTAGCCATCTAGTGAGTGGTGGCCTTCTGGTCAGGGCCGGGAATCTGGCAGCATAGTCCATGAAGGGATCCCAGATATTCATAAATTTGATGAGGTAATTATTTCGGATCACGGTCACCTTTTCCGCCACCACAATGTCCCAGCATTTGGACCACCACATAGGTATCGAGGGACCCTCCTCATGTTTCCACAGGCGGGCCATGGCGATTTTTGCTGCAAGAAGTAGATGAGTGCACAACTGAGGTATGTGACCTGAGATTGGCAGTACTCCATCCCCTGTTTCCCCTAGGAGAATGATCCCCGGATCCCAAGGGATAGTAAATCCGGTAATGGCTTTGATGTGTTTGATCACCTCCCTCCAGTATGCTTCCGCTTTTGGACATGCCCACACCATGTGAATTAATGAGCCAGGATTGTTGCAGCCCCTCCAGCAGTGGTCAGAGAGATTCGGATGAGCCCTGTTGATTTGTACGGGGGTTGCATAGTATCTATAACAGAGTTTGTAGCCACCCTCCCTGTTGGCAATACATTGTGAGCTTTTATGCAGCCTGGTCCAGATTTTTGCCCATTCTTCCACCTCTATTTCCAGTCCAAGGACCCTTTCCATTCAATCATGTATCTTTCTTTTTTTGTGGGGTCAGTTCTGTCCAGGAGACGGTATAGTGTAGAAATGTTTCCCCTTTTTGTTGGGGTTGTGAGCGTGCTTTTTAGGGCCGTCAGTTCTCTAGTACATTTCTCTCAAACCGCCCAATTAGTTAACCAGTGCCTCAATTGAGTATAGTGAAATCGTTCCCTCTCCCCTATCCCAAATTTCTCTTTGCATCTTTCAAATGAGATGGGTGCGCCCTCCTCTAAGACGTCACTTGTTTTGTGTAGTCCCCCCTCCCTCCAGGGTTGGAAACTATTGGGATTACAGCCTGGTGAAAATTCCAGGTTGTTCCAGATAGGTGACAGTGGGCCCAGTGCGCCCCTAGTGCCCCATTTGCGAGCAGCTGCTTTCCAGCATCGGGCAGTTGTGATTGTGGCAGTCAGAGGGCCTGTGTTTGCTTGCACCTTTCTTTCTGGCAGGTGTGGGAGATCCTCGGGGCTGCCCAGGCACCAGGATTCCTCTATCTGCTTCCATTTTGGGGTATCCTCTTCCTGTACCCAGGAGAAAGTGTGTGACAGCTGAGCTGCTAGGGTATATCTGGCTATGTCTGGCACCCCCAGCCCTCCCTGATTCTTGTCCCTCATCATTATTCGTTTACCAATGCGTGGTTTTTTTCCCACCCCCAGAAAAATCCCAGTATTTTCCTTTGCATATCTACGAATACTGGGGCCGGAATGCGGATCGGTATTGCTGTGCAGGTATAGAGCCATCTGGGGACAATGTTCATTTTTATGGCTGCTATCCGCCCGAACCAGGAGATTTCCCTAGAAGACCAGGTCTTTAAGTCATTTTTGAAATGTGTAATAAGTTGCGGAAAATTTTCAGCATATAGTCGGGCCGGGTCCTCAGTAATTCATACCCCTAGGTATTCTATCGCGGCTTTTGCCCATGGAATAGGCAATAGTGGGCGGAGGGCAACTCTTTCGAGATCCTGGATATTGACTGCTAGGGCCGATGATTTGTCAAAGTTAATTTTAAACCCTGACAGTGCTCCGAATTCGTTGATTTCTTTCCATAGGGAGTTTAGAGATGATGCCAGGTTCGTGGCTGTAATTAAGACGTCATCCGCGTAAAGGGCGATTTTATATTCCCTGCCACCTATTTTGACCCCCTCAATCCTGGCATTCTGCCTAACCCTAGCTGCAAAGGGCTCCATTGATAATGCAAATATCAGAGGTGATAGTGGGCATCCTTGTCGGGTGCCCCTTGATATCTGTATTGCTTCAGATCTCCTGCCATTAATCCGTAACCGTGTTGTGGGAGTTTGATAATTGGCCATAACCCATTTGATAAAATTCGGACCGAACCCAAAGTTTTCCAATACTGCCCGCAGATACCCCCAGTCCATCATATCAAAAGCTTTATGAGCATCTAATGATAGGACTGCCATTCTGTCCCCAGTCCTGTGGGCATGTTCAATAATGTCTATTGTTCTCCGGATATTGTCATGAGTCCCTCTTCCAGGTATAAACCCTGTCTGATCACTGACAATCAGGTCCGGCAGGACCGCTCCCAGTCTGCCCGCTAACACCTTAGCGAAAATCTTACCGTCATTGTTCATAAGCGTGATCGGGCGGTAGGAGCTGGGCAGTTCAGGAGCTCTCCTGGGTTTATGTAGCAAGACAGTTAGCGATTCCGCCATCGACCCGGTGACAGAGCCTGAAACAAGGAACGAGTTGAACAATTCCGCCAGCTGAGGCACTAGGAGCCTGGCGTAGGTCTTGTAAAAAGCTGCGGATAGGCCATCAGGGCCAGGAGCCGTAGGTTTTAACGCTTTGATGGCTTTGGATATTTCCTCTGCCGACACAGGCATCTCGAGGTGCTCCAGCTGGATCGATCTCTGCTTGGGTATTGGTTTTAAGTACTTAGGTAGATTGTCTAGTGCTGTCGGCGACCTGCTCATGATTTCTGAGTGATATCTCGTTAGTTCCGCAATTTTATCCGCGTCACTGTAGAGAGCTCTGCCATCCGCTCCAGCTATTGTAATGATATTGTTTCTGCTTCGGGTTTGCTTCAATTTTTGCACTAGCACTATGTTCGCTTTATTGCCCTTCATGTAATAAAACTGTCTTGTGAAGGCTAGGGACTTAGCGGTGCGGTCGGCGCAGTGCATTTCTAAGGCTGTTTTGGCTTTTCTAAGCTCTCTCTCGGCTTTTCTGGAGTATTGTCTTTTCAAAACTGTCTCCAGTTGGTTCACCTTCTCCTCGAGCTTGGATGCAGATATTGGAGACCCTACGTTGTTCCGCTCCTGCACTAATTAGTGAGCCTCTGACAACCGCCTTCATTGCATCCCAGATGATATTGGTAGCAGTGGTCTCCGTGGTGTTTTTCTTGAAGTAATTGACTATTGTGTTCTCGACTTCCATCTTAATACATACATCTAGTAGCAGAGCGTCATTCAGTTTCCAGTGTCGTTGTGCAGGGAGCTTTTGTCCCGATATAGCTAGCTTTGCCGTAACTGGAGCGTGATCCGAGATCATACAGGTGTGTATTGTGGTTGCTTCCAAGCATGGGTAAATGACTACTGCAATTAGAATGAGGTCGATTCTTGAGAAGCCTTTATGAACCTGAGAATAGTGGGAGTAGTCCCTTGAGGTTCCGTTGAAGAGCCTCCAGGCGTCGACGGTTTCCGTTTCCCTTAGTAGCTTGGCCAGAGAGAGTGCTCGTGTGCAGTCGGATTTAGTGGGCGGGAGGGTCTTGTCCATTTGGGGATTCGGCATCGAGTTGAAATCCCCGCCCATGATTAAATGCCCTTCTTGGAATGCTAAAATGGTTGGGATTAGATTTGTGATAAAGTTAGTTTGGTCGGAGTTGGGCCCATAGATTGCAGCAATTGTGATCGGGAGCTCCTCGGACAGACCTTTGAGCATAAGATATCTCCCATTTGGATCTCTTTTTATGGTGATTTTTGCCAGGGGGACCCTATCACTTAGGAGTATTGCCACTCCCCTCTTATTTTGGCCCGAGGTAGCAAAGTATGCTCTTTGGTATCTGACAAATTTTACTCTGTGTTCGTCTTCCTGCAGTAGATGAGTTTCCTGAAGGATCGCAATGTCTCCCTCTAATTGCCCTAGCCTGTGTTCTACGGATTTTCACCTCCGTGGCGAGTTCAGCCCTTGCACATTCCATGATAAAAGTGTTATTAAGCTTGTATCAGCCATGTATTACTGTTCCCTTCTTATTCAAAGTTGAGTTCATATCTGCTTGCTGATAGTGGTGTTCCATTTCTGAGGCTGGTTCGATACCTCTGTGGTGCTTTGTTGCTGTTTTCATTGAACTGTTGTGATGTGATTGAGAGTTCTGGGACGGGCCACAAGGGCATTCTGACCCAGAGTATTTGTATGCTTTTGGGGAGTTCCTCCTCTCTCTCCCGCCCTCCTTTGAACAAACATGTAGGAAAAACAACGTCCTACTGCCACTGGGGAACTGGTGGCATCGATGCGTGCATCTTGGCCAACTGGTCCACCGAATGAACCGATGAACTAGAGAGAACGCTGTGCATCACATTTGGTGATATGTCGGTTTCTGTCTCAGGGTATGCATACGCTTCAACGTGATCCCCCCTTCTTCTTTTGGAACCGTAGATCCTTCCATCTTGTTTAGCTTTGAATGGCTTGTTCCACTGTAAAGGTGACCCGCTCCACCTACTTAGGTGGATATACATATCTGAATCATCCAGGGGTGGGGGATTTCCCGGGAGGGCCTCGGGGTCTGCGTCGTCGGGTGGGTTTCGACCATTCACCATCGGAGGGTTTCTTGTGCTGGGATTGAGATGTTTCCTCGGAGTCCGACCCGCCTCCTGATTCTCCGATGCCCATGAGTTTATTGGCCTCTTTCAACGAGCGTATTTGTCTTTGAGTCCCCTCCCAGTTAAACCTAACTGAAGTTGGAAACCCCCAATGATAGGGAATTTTTTGCCCCTCAGCCATTCCGTGAGTGGTCTCATGGCTCGCCGCTTCTGGAGTGTAGCCTTTGCTAAGTCCTGAAACAGTGATATCTTAGATCCTTGAAATGCTATTTGACCCATTTGTCGTGCTTCGTTCATGATTTCATCCTTGAGTTGGTAGAAATGAACCCGTACGAGGACATCTGGGGGGAAATTGGATGTCGATCTCGGGACTGCCCTGTGTACCCGGTCCAGCTCTAGATTTGCTTCATCCGGCAGGGTTATGATGAACCTAAGCAGCTGAGATACATAACTTCTTAGTTCTGAGTCTGGGATCGTTGCTTATATTCCCCGGATGCGGATGTTGTTTCTCCGCAACCGATTTTCTGCATCTTCTTCTTTGGTTTCTAAGAGTTCACATCTTTCTTCCAGAGCCCTGATTTTGTCTGTCACATTTGACTTCGAATCGCTGGTCACAGACTTCTGCCTCAAGCTCTGCCGTCCTCCTCTCCACCTCAATTACTTTTTTGTCCAGAAGGTTCATTTTTTTGGTTACTTCTTCTGTGCTTTTGTGAATTTCCTTTGTCAGTGCCGTGAGCAAATCCTGCAGGTCATTCTTGGTCACCATTTGTGCTGCGTTGTTCGCCGATGCTGCATTGGATTGTCCCACTTCACTGGGTAGAGTCTCTGGTGCCTCCCCCTTCTTCGGGCGGTCGGTTGAGGCGCCGGCCATTAGTGTCACAATATCCGTTTGCTTCGACACTTTCCGGCTTCTGGCCATCTTAATTCACTACTGCCCCTGATATTCTGTCCATTAGATTACCCTGTCGGAGAGTGGAAGGGATGATCAGAGTTGTAGGAGGTGGAGAAGAAGGGACGGCGTCCCGTCCCACAGAGCCTGCGGGGAGATTTGCCGGCTGTAGAGTTGTGGCAGAGCTTATTTGAGCGGCTGCTCTGAACGATGTGCGGGGCGAACGTTACCCCCTCCACAGCCCTCCTCTTCACCTTTCCAGCGTTGTTATGTGTGTGGGCTGTGCAGTGGTCGGGGCCCCGCTCCTTGCCTTCTATTAATGCTCCTGCTGTGCTTGATGGCAGGCTGGGTCTACCTCCCGCTTCCAGGGCCAAGCTGGCAACGGCGCAAGCAGTTCGTCATGCGCCCAAAGCACAACATGGCAATCTCGCAGGGACTCCCGTCTGCCTCGGGGCTATCGGGTTACCTTATGCGGACGGGGCTCTCGCGGCGAGTAGGTGCTGAGTGTGTGATACCCTCATCTGAGGCGTTAGGAACTCAGGACTCGGATCGGGGCCAAGGCGGTCGCCTCAAGAAGGCGAGATCCGTCATCGAGGACTATGTACGCCCCCGGTACGTGTCCCACCCGCAGGGCTTCTCTTTGCTTAGCCGCTGCCCACTCTCCAGGGGGCTTCTCCGTGTGGAGTGGGTCACGCCTCCAGATTCCCAGGATCAATTGATGTGCTGCAAGTGCTCGGCGTTCTTCATACAGGCGGCGCGGGTCCGCTTGGATCGATCAGTTCCTCCGGCGGCCTGCGTTGTGTTCATACGCCAGCTCCTCCCCCATTCTGCCACTTCTTGTGGCCCAGTGTAGCGGCCGCCATCTTGCCGCCTAGGGATCTCCCGGGCTGCAGGCTCTCCGAACACAAAGAGCTTGTAACGGCTCCGGATGCCACTTGTCTTGTCGCTGCTGCAGAGTTTCCCCCGCACTATGAGCCGATTTTCAGCGAAAAACGGGGGCCAGGGTCGGTGATTTTACATTCCGCGCCTCGGGCCAGTCAGGAGCTTTCACGAAGACATGCCGATCTCGGCGGCTTCAAGCCACGCCCCCGTTTTCACCGTGTTTTGTAAATGTTCAGTCTTAGGGTTAGGGTTATGATAAATATCCACTCTGAAATATCTGAATGTGGTTATCTCCCATTTAATTGGCAGTATTGGCAGCCTATCCTGGGTAATCCACTTGTACCCTGCTAAGGGGAACAAGCTGAGCATTTATCGTAATACCTGATAGTGCTGCATATCGTTCCAACACATCTAGAATATACTGAAGATTGACTTCAGGCTGTTGTAAGTATAGGAGCATATCAACGGCATACAGTGAGAGCAGATGGTTACTACCCCTTATAGTTATTCCTGCATCCTTATATTCCTTACAAAATATATTGCCAGCGATTCCAAGGCTAGTATAAACAGCATAGGGGACCCCGGACAACCTTTCCCTGGTACCCTTGCTTAACTGCCACTTATTGGAGATATACCTACCCGTCTTAACCCTGGCCATCAGACTCTTGTAGAGAAGCTGCACCCATTTTATGTATATCGGTCCCATGCCGAAACCTTTCCTCGCTGCTAGCAGCCATGGCCACCTGACTGAATCAAATGCTTTAACTGCATCTATTGAAGCCACCGAATATTGATTTGTGCTATCTTGAGTGTAATCTATGATATGGTGCAATCTCCTGACGTTACATGCTATACTTCTATTGGGGACGTATCCGGACTGGTCCGGGTGGATAAGCTTCATTATTTCCGGCTTGAGCCTATTGGCCAGCAAGGCTGTGAGTATCTTCCCATCTTGGTTGGGTAACGATAGGGGCCTATATGAGCCACAGTCATCTTCAGGCTTGTTAGGTTTCAGCAATGGGACAAGTATATGTTCCCTTAGCGACGCCGTCAACATGCCGGTTTCTAGTGCTTTGTTGAACATTTCTAACATGTATACCACATCTACCATAAACTCTATATAGATTTCACTGGGTAAGCCAACTGCTACCGGAGCTTCCACCGTTATGGGTGCTTCCAACCTGCTCACTGCCTCTTCTTCTAGTTTAGGGAGTCCTATTTCCTCTATCGCCTCATCTATCTCTGCCTGCTGCATTGTCTATGTCTCTACATATAGTTCCTTATATTAGTCATAACCTGCTTGCTTCACATGGGTGTTTTCATCGCATCCCTTTACTGCCTTTATCAAGTCCTTCGTAAAATCACTTTTATACAGCCAGACCAGCAATCGTCCCGGCTTATCCTCTTCTGCACGTTGTTTTTCTATGTATTTGCTATAGATTAAGTTACCTAGTCTAACCCAGTGTTCTATACATTCTTGCAGCAAACATGCTTCTTCCTGGGCTCGCTCCATAGTTGTGCCTTCTGCTCTATTTAATTCTCTCTCTATTGTGGCCTGCGTACCACTTATTGTGGCTATCGCCGTCCCCTTAATTACCACCTTGAATGCTTCCCACAATGTTCAAGCTGAGCTTACACTACTGTGTTATTACTGAAATAATCTTTGACCCCCTCCTTGAGTGTTGCATCTTTAAGAGACTCACGTCTTAGTTTCCATGTTGGGATGCATGCTCTCGGGGGGGGAATATTGCCACGTAACCAATAGGGCGCATGATCCGACAATACACATGCTTTATATTCCGCCGTTGTGAATTCTCCCTGCGTCTCCTCTTGCGTAAAGAAGTAATCTAATCTGGTATATCTTTTATTTAGGGCGGTGTAGTGTGAGTAGCCCCGAGTTTGTGGGTGTAGGGCTCTCCATACATCTGACAATGTAGATGCTTGTAATATTGTATTAGAGGCTTAAGCCAACAGGG
Organism: Ambystoma mexicanum; assembly: GCF_040938575.1. Classification (NCBI taxonomy): domain Eukaryota; kingdom Metazoa; phylum Chordata; class Amphibia; order Caudata; family Ambystomatidae; genus Ambystoma; species Ambystoma mexicanum. The sequence goes on along the minus strand of NC_090923.1, from coordinate 342,968,412 downwards.
TAGGGTGTACTACCTTGTCATCAGACCTATCTAACTTGGGTTTCAACATGCAATTAAAGTCACCTCCCCATATCAACATGCCCACTCTATGCGTGGCTAGTTGCAGGTACAGCGACCTAAAGTAGTCGGCCGTTCCCTGGTTCGGTGCGTACAATACAAAGCTCCTTCCTTTCCACCATCCCCTGTATTATCACCATCCTACCTTCTACATCCCTGTAAGTCTTTAGTACTTTTTTACAGGACTGACAGTGCCACCCATATTGGAACCCCTTTGGCGAATGCAGAGTATGTCGAGCCTTGTGTCCACCCATTCCATTTTCTTGCAAGTGTAGCTTGCCTGTCTATGGTTAAATGCGCTTCTTGGAGAAGTGCAATGTCTATTTTCTGGCGCCCCCAAAAAATGTCATTACTCTATTTTGTTTGATAAAACTATTGAGCCCTCTCACATTCCACAAGACTATTTTAAGTTCCACCATCCCAGATTAGCGATCTAGCCTGTCTTGACAGTCCGGCATGCATAATAAACATCACAGGTGCGGTTCCATAGGCTAACATCCCCTGTAAAACCCCAATTCCCCCTGCCCCCCTCCAACAATTGCCCAGCTTGGTACCTCATGCTCAGGCATTCCTGCTTCTAACTTCTGCCTTGGTGTATAAACTGCTAGAAGTGCAGCAGAGGGATACTCCGAAAACCATATCCGTGGACTAGTCCACTTTTGGGCATCAAACGTCTCTCCACAGTGTGCCCTTGAATGGGTCCCACTGTAAACTCCCCCGTTACACACAACAATAATGCCTGAGTATGTCATTAAGATTATTCACCCCATAGTTTTCTGTTGCTTCTCGTCCCAGCATGTGCATCTTCTTCAGCCAGTGTTATCTCCTGCGGCGGACGAGTCTTTCACTTCGGCCGGTGCATTTTCAGCATCCTTCCATTTCTGCGCCTCATCAGGGTTATCAAAAAAGACGCTCATGCCCTTGTGTATCATTTTCAGCTTCCTTGTATATAATAGCATGTACTTGAAGTTTCCTTTGCGTAGTCTCCTCTTGACTGCCGTGAAGTTCATTCTTTGCCGTTGCACCTGCAGGGTGTAATCCGGATATGCCGTTCCATTTGCAGAAGCCTTTTGAATCGTGCCTCCCTTCCGGAAGTGTTCCAGGATTCTATCTCTGTCCTTGTAATTTAGGATGCGGGCTATTATTGGTCACGGTGGGGCACCCAGTGGTGATCTTCTTGCCAGGGATATGCGTGCCTGCTCCACCGTGAAACCCTGAGTAAGATTCCCTGGACCTATTTCTTGGAGAAGCATGTTTTCGATAAAGTTAGTGGGATTAATGCCTTCTTCACCTTCCAGCACGTTACTGTGTCTTGCTCGCCCTTCTGCATCCTCTACTCTTCCTTCCAGATTCTGCACTTGTTGTTGCAAAATTCTGACATCACTGGAGGTATCTTTAAGACTAGTTGCATGTGTCGCCACCTCTTTCTCAAGCATCCTTGTGCGTTCTGCCAGTGCCCTAACATCTTGCCGTAGGAGGTTCACGTCCAAGCTAAATGGCATCCATCTTGGACTCTAGTGCAATCTTCATGCCACTATGGCCTCCAGTACCTGTTGTTCCCCCTTCGCGTTTGTCAATGCTTCTTGCAGGGGCACGTTCCTAGAGCCACCATTTTCTGCTGAGTTTGCATTTTTGGCAAAGGTGTCCAGAGTAGGCCGTTGGGTTTTACCTTTCTGATTCTTGGATGCCATGGCCGTTCTTCTTTGTTGTCGTCTAGTTCTCCTGGGGCCATCGTAAACGTGCAGGCCGTCCCTTGGGTGACAGGTAATAAGGTGAGGATTACCTCTCTGCGTCCCAGGCCTACTATTAGTTTAATGAGCCACTCCAGCTTACCCTCACCAGATGTCTAGGTTACCTTTCTCCAGGTCGTGTCACCTTGGCCGCTCCAGCATTAGCTGGCTCACATCATTCTGTTGTTGGGTCTCAATCGTTGATTGTTATGTTTACTCTAACGGCAAGGCAATCTCCGTCTGTCTGGTCTCAGCTTGCCAATATTCTTCCTGCGCTCATGCGTTTATATGGTATTGCGCCTACCCTCCACAGCACTCATGGGCTGCTTATGTTTGCTAAGAGCGTTTTCCTTGCAGTTGTCACCAGTCAGTGGTTAGGGTCCCTAATGTTTGCTGGTGCCTGGCTTCGCAAGGCTGTTTTGCGCCTCCTCCAGGTGATGTCTGCTGTGCAGGCCGGGGGGAAAGTTGCCCTGCTTCACTTCCTTTGCTTCTGAGGCCAAGCTATTGTCAGATGGTCCCAGCCAGGGCCTACGTCAACTTGTTTTTTTGGCTACTCCACATAGTGATTGTATGTCTTCTGGTCAAGTGCTCTGCCTCTCTTAACTGCTCCTATTGACAGTCCATTGTTGTGGCACTGTTGCTCGCGGTGTGTTAGATTCTTCTGATGTCTTAGGTGCTACGTGCTTGGTGTGTCACCAATGATCTCTGCCTTAATGCCAAGAAGACCAAGATTCTCCTCATCGGCACATCCGCTCCCTCCTTTTCTGCCACTCTTGGACCGGCCTCCCTTGACCCTCTTCCTGCTCCCACCTGTGTGGCTAAAAACCTCAGGGTCATCTTCGCCTCCACACTCTCCTTCTCTCCTCACATCTCTGACATCTCTAAGAAGTCACACTACCAGCTGCACCTCCTCAGAGGTATTCTTCCTTTCCTCTCCTTCCCCCAGAAGCTCACTGTCTCCAGAGCTCTGGTTCTCTCTAGGCTGGACTACTGCAACAGCCTCTTGCTAAATCTGCCTGCTTGTACTCTCCGCCCTCCTCTGCACTGGCCTGCATTGGTGCAAGGATTAAGTTCAAAACCCTCTGCATTGTCCACAAGGCCTTCTGGGGCCTGGGGCCGCAATACCATCAACTCTCTCTTCCTAAATATCTTCCTTCTCGAGCTCTTCACTCATCCACCTCCAACTCCCTCAGGGTTAGTCGCTTCTCCAAGCAACGAGTTGGTGGTAGATCTCTCTCTTCGGCTGGGGCCTCCCTCTGGAAAAGCCTACCTGCCTCCCTGAAACTTGAGGAGAATCATCTCTGGTTCCGGAAGCACCTCAATACCTTTCTTTTTGCTTCTGCTTTTTCTCCTCCTCTCCCCTGCTGACCTCCTTCCTGGCTGAAACTGAAACTGCACTGGTTACCTGGCCACCCTCGGATCTCAGGCCTAGGCCCCCCCTGCCAGTCACACACACTTGCACTGCCTTCCTGGCAACCCCCACCCTTGGGAACTGTTTTCTGTATCTCTACAGTTCCACTCCCAGCACTCGACACCTGATGTCTGCACTTACCCTTGCACTTGCCACCTGCTGGCCGTACTTTACTTATTGTTATTTATTCTATTATCCCATGTACTGCACTATCCTGTTCCGCCTTCCCTGCCACTCTTTCCCCTTGCCCCTTCCCATGCACTTGCGCAATCTGAATGACACCTGGCCCAGTAGGATCGTTGTCTTCCCTCTGTTCCCCCCTCCCTTGCCTCGTCGCACCTTGAAACACTTGTGTATAGGCACGTTATGAATGCCCTATCATATCATATCATATCATACATTAATGTTGCAGCGTCCGTTGGCGTATTACTATTTGCATCCGATGCTTCTTGTCCGGGCTGCAGTGAAAGCCTACAAACCATTGTCCTGTTCAAGCCTTGTTCCCTGGCGTGCGTGTCAGCAGTCCTCACTCACCCGCTGGCTCTTGTGCATATGGGTGGAACGCCCTGAACGCTGTGTGTCCTTTTACAGTATGGAACGATGCCACTCGCAGCTGTATCTCCTTTTGTCCGAGTGGGCTAAGGGTGGACCCCAGGGGGGACCAGCTCCCATCATGGCTCGATAACTCAAACGCAGGGCTCTGTATCCCGCATCCGCTTCATATCTAATTCTTTATTCCAGCCAGGGCTGACCGTCGTGAGCACAGGCAGTCATGCTCTGCTGCAATTTCAGCACCTCCTCTTGCTTCCTCCACCAAGGTCTATGCTAGCACTCTGACTGCATTTGCCGAGTGTACCTGCCTTCAAGGAGGCTGGCGACCAGGCCCCAGTGTCAAGTCTCCTGTTTAATCTGTGCTTGCCTCAATGCTTCTTCGCTGCCCGTCTGTCTTCCCATAGACCGGACCGCATTTGAGCAGAAAACTATCCTGTGCGTTTACGCCTGAGATAATTGAATCTCGTGCACAAAAACGTCAACTAGAATGACTGTGGCTTAAACATCCGTCCGAGGCAAGTCTTACTTCCTATAGGCTCGCTGTCAGACGTTATAAAGCCCTTATTTATCATAACGAATAATTGCATCCACATTCTCAGATTTCTAAAGCTAAATCTAGCTGAAGGGAGCTTTTTACTATACTTCAGGAATTGAAGGGATGCACTACAGCCCCAGTATCTCATGTTGATAGTTTATGGTGCCAAAATATCCATGACAGCTTTATTAACAAAACCCTCACTCATCAAAACAATATTAATGCTCAGGTTAAATTAATTTCTAACCACACGACTCATACAATAGGTAGCATAGAATGTGTCAAGGACTCCCCTGTTTTTTCCTTTAATGCAGTCTCTATAGAATAGGTTATTGATACAGTTTCTAAGCTTAAACCCACTTTGTGCAAAGGAGATGTATTCCCTGCAACATTATTTAAAGAATACATTTCAACTTTTGCCCCAAGGGTGACTACTTTTGTCAACCGATCTTTCCATGAGTCATATGTCCCTGAAAACATAAAGGAAGCATGGGTTACACCTCTGCTAAAGAAGGACAATTTAGATCCTGCAGAGGCTGGGAACTATTGTCCAACTACAAATGTTCCTTTTACCCTAAAAATTCTAGATAAAATTGCCTACTGCCAATATCAAACTTTCGTGGAAGAAGAAGATATATTAGCTACCCAGCAGTCCGGTTTCCGACCTAATCCTGGGACTGAGACTGCACTGTTGGATTTGAAATCTTATATCGCTGGCATTGTTGATGAGGTTAATACAGCTTTGCTGCTGCTTTTGGATCTGTCCGCTGTGTTCGATTTAGTCGATCATCAACTTCTGGCGGACAGATTAATTTCAGTTGGCAACTGCACTAAGGAAGCAGCGGCCTGGTTTAAATCCTTTTTGGGTCCACGAAATATGAGAGTAACCAAGGACAATGCCTTCTCTATTGTCTCAACATTGCTATGTGGGATCCCTCAGCGGTCATGTCTTTCGCCCCTCCTTTTTAACATCTATTCACGCCTTCTTTGTGCTCTTCTGTCAGCTATGGGCATATTTTTTGACAATTATGCCGACGATACGCAGATTGTTATTAAACTCACTCGTGAATATCATAAAGACTTAGAGCGTATTAATTATATCTTTGCAGAAATTCAGAACTGGATGGCCTTGAATTCTGTGGCTCTCAATAATGCCAAAACCGAGCTGCTTGTTTGGGTCACTCAGCAGCGGTTGAAGAAGCTGGATGTGAAATATGAGAGTTTTCGGATTGGTCAACATGCTATTCATGTAACAAAAACAGTAAAAACTCTTGGGGTCTTTTTTGACCCCCAATTGTCCTTTACCCGGCAGACTAACTATCTTAAATCCTCCTGCCATTTCTACATTCAGCTTCTCTGGCAGATACGGCCCTATCAGTACGAGCTGTGCTTGGCCTCAGGCGTAATATGCATGTTTCTGAGGCTAGGTGCAGCCTGCACTGGCTGCCTGTCCAACAAAGGCTGCAGCACAAGGGGCTGTCTATTGTGTACAAATGTTTACAAGGCAATGCCCCATCATATCTTATTGCAAGTATCAAAAAGAAATCCACTGGTTGGCTATTGCGATCCAGCTGCAATATTCTTCTGGCTCAACCGCCATTTACCTTGAAGCGATTTGGAGGTGCCAGTTTCAATTCCTGGGCTCCTATCTTGGGGAACTCCCTGCCAAAACATCTGGCTGAAAGCAGCACTTTGGCGGTTTTTAAGAAACAACTAAAAACCCTCCTATTTGATATAGGTCATGGGTAATTTTTCCTTTCCACGTCTTGACACTCATCCTTACATTGCCATTTTTGTTGTAACTTTGAATGATTTCCTTTTGTGGCATATTGGATGATTTCTGCCTCCTCTTTTTTCTCTGTTTTTATTTTCTTTGGATATTTTGTTCTTCGTTGTCTGTTTCTTTCTCTCTCTCTTGTGCGCACCCTGAGGCCTTAGAGTTATTGGTGCAATACAAGAATACAGATAGATAGATAGATTAGTATAGTGCAGCGTTTGTCCCCCAATGGCCCTCCTCTTGCTGCGGGTATGTTGAGGTCCACTCATTGCGGAAACCGATACTCGTTCTTCTTCTACTGCCCCAGCCCGGGGTTCAGTACCATGTGGTGGTTTCCTTTGTGTTGCTGCTTTCATTTCAGGCTGCCCCCAGTGGTACCATGCAGTCTTCTCGACTTGTCTTACGTTCTGCTCCCCATGTGTCTTGCTGAGATTCCTGCGATGCCGTTTCCTTGCTCTGCTCTTGCCGGGCCACGCCCCCAGACCTCCGCCACCTTGTATCGTAATGGCCGCCATCTTCCTTTGTTCCTCTGGTGGGACACCGAGCTTTCGTCGGCTTGTTCTCCGCCTCAGTATCTCTCCCCAGCAATACGGTTGCACACATTTGTGCTAGCAACTTTCTGACACTTAATGCAGTATTGGTTGTGGGCCCCTGAAAGCTGGGTCCACCATTTCAGGCTAGGATCATCACAGATCGTCGGGAGCTCACAGAGTGAACGTCTTCACAGCATGCTGCCTAGTCATGCCCCCCTTCGTCAATGGATTGTACAACTTTCCTGTTCATATATTACTGTCCAAATTGTTTATTGTTGTGGTGGCAAAAGCCCTGAGGAGCACCTTGAGTTTAAAGGTTGAAACACGTGTCGGCAAAGCCCACCTACTATTGGAAGATTGAGTATTAAAATTATTAATTTGAGATTGCTAAATTGTTATTTATTGTCATTTCTGATTCATTTCCATAAAATTGTAATGAGGCAGTGGCGCACATCGGAAAAATGTGTCTAGTTTTGTTTGTTTAGCTTCGTTGGGCTTCAAGCTATCCCTTTCCCCCCTAATTTGCAGCCTATTGATGCCAAACTGTTATCATAAAGTGGTTCTGTAACTTAGAAGATTGTCAGCGCAATGGAACATCAGCCTGTTTTCTAGTGGGATTCTATTTAATGGTTCAACTTCCATCGGACACAAATCCCTACCTAATAACATTTAAAAGACTATGTGAAAGGATGAGGTGCGATCTAGAAGTGTAAGGTGTGTAGAACCTGACAAAGTAGTAAAGAAAAAGATCAAAAGATGGTATGGAATTATGGATATCCAAGAGTTGAGCAGATTATAGTGTTACTCGGGTAAGGAGAATTTCTTCCTTCCAATTACCAAACATAGAGGTTATCTAGCGAAATTTCCTTCCCCAAAAATAAGACACATCTATCTAAGGTTCAGATTGCAGTGCCTTTCCGACACTAGAATACATCGGCCCTAAGCTGGGTATTCCTAAGGGTATGAGGAACTGCAGAATGTGTAACGAGGAGGTTGAGGAAAATATTTACCATCTTGTTATGAATGTCCCGCCTTTGGGGATCTAAGAATAAAATCATTTGAGAAATGTATCCACTCAACAGCATACGTTTTAGCTCAGAACATATGGTATAGGCTTATGACTACCCCACAAAAGTCCCTTATTATAGCTCTGGTCAGGGTGATAACAGGGATCTTAAGATAAATGTTAGGTTATGCACTTGATGCACCTTGTGCTGTATTACTGGGCTCCACTGTAAATAAGATTTGTGATTCATTTTATGTGCATTATCCTAGAAGGAATCAATTTGTTTTTTTAGAAATGTATTAGAGTGGGAGTGTGAACAATGGTTAAGATTAATCTTGCTATAATCCTACTTTATTTTGTATATACTTTTAATTGGAATGCAATTTGTTTATAGTTTGTTACTTTTGTGTAAAAATACTTTTGTGCTGAAAAACACAAATAACAAAAAAATGTAAATAAATAAAATTACATATGTACATATTTGATCACCGATTTCCCCCCACAGAAACCCTAACCTTGTGTAACAAACATTGGCAAAGCTACCATGAGGTTTGTATAGTCATGGGTAGGCATGTGCCATACATTACTATAATTGCCATACCTGCCATAAAGATGTCAACAGCTGGCAACTGGTGTGAGTACCTGGACATATGATGGCAGTGCCTATCAAAATTCTTATCTAACGCCTATACAAGAGCCAAATCTGCTAGCCTTGCCAATCGTTGAATTTAATAGTAAGTCTGTGCAAGAAATAAATGCAATGACACATATCACAGTCCCCAGAAAGAAGACCAATGTAGCCCAACGTCGAGCCATCTGCACAGATTCCTTTTACACCCAGATTGGGATTTTATGTTAATGTCTTGTGTCACTAATAGTTAAGCCAATTGAATTCAATGTATCAACCTCTTGTGTGTAGGACCCTCAAGTGCACATAGATACTCTAATAAAATGAGACCAACCAAACTTCAACTCCCAGAATGCAACCAGCTGTTGGCTGAAAGGCCAGAACTGTCTCAGGGTGGACAATTTGCAGCTTTGACAGTCATTTGCCAAGTGTTTCCCCAACACAATTAGGTAGATTGACATTGTTGCAAAATAAATGTATCAACATATTTAAAACTACAAAATTATAAAAAGGAAATGAGAAATGTATATCAGATTTGGAATACAAATTCAACATGAGGTCTATGTCCATATAGCAAGTACTCAAAGTTAACCAGGAGCTACAAACACTATTCATAAAATCTGGGTGATGAAGGTATTGCAAGCAGTTTAAACTTAGTTGATACATTGTTGCTAACGTCCTTGACTCCACTCTGGGAATATTTTCTTTATAAACTTTAACACAAAATTCTCGGTACAAGAGGAAAGGAGAGGTTTTCTAGACAGATTTCAAATTGCACAGAATCATTTTGCCTGGAAAGGATTTGCTCAAAGCACCAAGCGCCAACCAGCTCTGGCTCTGTAGAAGAGGAACAATGTAAACATTTTAACAACTGGTGAAATTTATAGTAAAACAATCGGCATGCCAGAGTCTATAATTGCAGCTATGTCTCCCCAAATCAATAACATTTTGTTGCGGGACGGCCCAATAATGAGACTTAATGGAACTAAACACTGTACTTGCTTTACCAACCAGAAAACTGTTTTTGTGACAATAAGAACCTTGAGTACAAACACAAAAGGACAGTTGGGAGGTGGGTTTGAAGCGGAAGGGATGATATGGCAGGTAAAGTGGGAGAGATGGGCTGAAAGACAGAGATAGGACGTAACAGAGAAAATGGGGAGGAGATGGGAGGAGGACATTGCATACCACAGAAAAGAGGATGTACGAGATTGTGGGAAACTAACCCATGGGCATGCCAAGAGCACACTAGACGAATTCTTAAGGAGCAGAATCTCATTTTGCTTGAAGGGTGATTCGCTTGGTTACTCTGTGTTAAAGAAACAGGCCAGGTTACAAGTATACAACCACACAGCAGTACTCTTTAATGCGCAACTGAAAAGCTTTATGCTATGTTAAAAAACAGAAACAAATAGAACAATCTCACGTAACTACGCAAAGTTAAATATTCTTATGATATAAAGGTATTCATTAGACATGCATTATAGCCAGAATATGCATATTATAAGCATATTATGCATGACAGCTTTTCATGTTGCCGTTGGTTGGCAAGTGGGCACATGTCATGTGATACTTTAAACCAGTTCTGGCCTTTTTGCAATAATGCTTTAAATGCTGGGAGATTGCACAGTGTGTTGGTTGAAATGCTAGTACTTTCTCAGTGGTGGCCACTTTTTAGCTTTGATTGTCACTTGTCAAATAGTTTCTTCCTAGGAAATTGGATGGTGTATTGTTGTGGCAAAACAAGACGTGCTTACATATTTAGAACACTGTGCAAATAGGGTAGGGAAACCGTGCAATCTATCCATGTGGCACGGTTCAGTGAAGCACTAAACCTTAAACGGAACACCTACTCACATACAACAATCACACAACATAAGCCGGGAGCTGCAGGCACTATGATGTGTGGATGATGAATATTTCACAATCAGTTAAAACTGATATTATTAGGTTGCTGCTTCTACCCTTGACTGAAATCTGTATATAATTTCTATAAATAAATTAAAACCCTGAATTTGCAGTGAAAGAGGAATGGGGAAAATCTATAAGCACATTAAACTTTTGTTCGTGTTGCCAAACAGAAATTCAGGCACTGAAATGTGCTGGAAAGGTGGCACTGGTATTTGGAAAATAAAACTGTTGTGTACTGGAAGGTAGCATCTATGGCCCTCATTAGTACTCCGGCGCTAAACCATGGTGCTATTAGCACCATGGTCCATGCCGGAGTCCGCCATGGAGAAAGGGGGAATTACCACCCCATTCCAAGGTTGGCGGGGCGGCAATTCCCCCTTTCTCCATGGCCCTTCCCCATTCCCATTTTTGCCCCATAGGGCTCAATGGGAATGGGGAAGGCGGCAATTACGGTACCGCAAATTGCAGTACCGTAATTGCCATCAAGATCCCATTTGCGGGTCCCTACTTTAACGGCTGGTCCAGATCAGCCGTTAAGGTCGAGAGCCGCAAAGGGACCTTGTAGTAAGGCGTTAAGGGGTTAACGGCGCCACAGCCTTTTACGGCACCGTTATCCCCTTAACGCCGGGGTCGTAATGACCCCCATATGTTTGTCAGGAAGACACTGCTTATAAATCAAGCGGCTAAAGTCACACTTGGTTGAAATGCTTGTATTACACTGGGAGCTGATTCTACAGCAGCAATTAAGCCATTAACTTTCAGAAGACTGCTTACATTTAAAAAATGCACCCTCATATCAGCCAATGTGTTGGTTACTGTGCCATAGTTAGCTTAAAGAGATCATAGAGGTGTATGTTTTGGGCTGGTAGAACTGGGTGTGGGTAGCAATTGCCCTAGTGACTTGTAAGACCATGGGTAGTCAGTGGGTGATTAAAAAGGCCAAACTTCCCCCATATCTGTAGTAAAATGGCAATTGTTTTGGCTAATAAGTGGGACTTGAGTGCCAAAACAAGGAATGGAGTGCCAAACTTCCTGTGGCCCAAAACAGGATTACCAAATCCCATTTTATTAAGATAACGCTTTCAGCAGTTATTCTCCATCTGTATAGAGACATATGCCAAGAGTGTGAACCAGTTATTGTTTTGAGCCTCTGTGGTACAAGCAAGCAAGACATAGATACATGTGTCATTTACAATTTAGTTGTACATCAGATAATGTGTTCTCCTCTCAGGACCCTAACATTTGAACAATAAGTGCCATGATGGCAGACACCGGCAGCACCTTGAAGATTGCCACTTAGGATGGGATAACGGGGTCCAAGCTAGGCCCAGTCACTCACAATACCAATACTATACTTCATAAAATATTGCATTAAATGGATATGGCTACTAAATAAAGAATTCAGCCCTAACCCATAACACAGCACCACCACCTTTACAGTAGATCCAGTCGCTCACAATACCAAACCAAATGTACCCTATTTCTTGTCATTGTTTAAGATGCACAAAAGCCAAATGGCGAAAGAGTTCACAAAATGGATATGGCTACTAGTAAAATACAAGAATATTTGGTTTTCACATTGAAAGGACTACTCTGTTCATGATGCATATAACCCAGATGTTAAACAGATGGTATTTAAAAAAAATGTTATGCGTAGAAACAAATCTATTGTGCCAAATCAAATCTAAGTTATAAGTGAATCGAAACATTGAGAATGTATCATCTCATAAATCATAGACAAAGGGAAACAATTAGTGGAACCAATGTACCTGAAACAGAAACTAAATAAATGTGCAAACACCAACACATACATGTTGTATATTTAATTGTCTGAGTTATTTTCCAAATATAATCAATTTTGCATTGTCGGCATATTTTGACTGAATGCGTTTCATAATTTAAACCTAATTTTTACCAGGCCAACACAATGCAAGAATTATGGATCAATTAAGTAAGGACACAACAGGAACAAACTGTGTTGGTTTTATTATCGATTTTTTATGCAAGGTTTCAATTTAGGAAATGCTGTATGATCCTCTGCGAGGAGCTGGCCAACCCTGCTGCAGTCTCTACCCCTCCTGCTGCCTCCCAGGCTCTTTGCAATGCCCTTGCCTCTCACTTCATTTAAAAAACCCAGGACATCCTGTCCACCCTCTCCACCCACACCCCTTCTCTCCATCTGTGCTTGCTGACCCTCCTTCAGCCACCCCGCACCATCCTTCTTGTCCTTTCCTCTTTTCTCCCCTGACAAGATCGCTAGACAAGTCCGATCTATGAAAGCCTTGTCAAAACAGGTTCATCCCTATTCCTCTAAAACCATCAAGGACCACATTGACACCCTCCCTCCGGCCCTTGCTGATTTTTGCAACCACTCCTTTGCCTCAGGATTCTTACCTTCCCCTCTGAAGCACTCCCTTGTGCATCCTCTTCTCAAGAAACCCACAGCTGATCCTTCTTGTCCAGCTAACTATCGCCCAATTTCCATTACTCCCTTTCTGGGCAAAGTCCTGGAAAAATTGACCATCTCTCAGCTTAACCTTCATTCCAATTCTGTTGGCTGTCTCCATGACCACCAGTCTGGCTTCAGAGCTGCCAGAAGCACGGAAACTGCTCTCCTGAACATCTGTGAAGATCTGCTCTCCAACCTTGACTCTAACATTCGTTCTGTCCTCATTCTCCTCGATCTCCCTTCTGCCTTCGACACCGTCAACCATACCATCCTGCTCAACTGTCTCTGTGAAAACCTGGGTATCACTGATCATGCTCTGGCCTGACTGACCTCTTTCCTCTCAGATCGACCCTCCCAGGTCCAACTTGGGTCCTTCCTTTCATCGATCTTCCTCTCTATTGTGGTGTTCCCCAGGGGTCTAACCTCTCGCCCTGGCTTTTCAACCAATACCTGGCAACTGTCGCCCACTGCATTGCCACTTTCTGCTCAAATTTCCAGTGCTACGCTGACGACACTAAACTCATTTTCAGGCTGCCCTCTGCCACCTCCTCTCCCTCTCATCTCTGATTGCCTAAATACCATTCAAGATTGGTGTGCCCTCAATGATCATTGTCTGAATGCCAGCAAGATGGAGATCCTCCTCATCGGCACACCTTCACCATCCTTTCCCCTCACTCTCTCCCTGGCCTCCCTTGGCCCTCCTCCTAACTCCACCTGCGAGGCTAAGAACCTCCAGGTGATCTTTGACTCCACCCTTTCCTTCTCTGCCGACATCTCTGAGGTCTCTAAAAAGTGACATTTCCTGCTGCACCTCCTCAGAGGTACTCTGCCTTTCCTCTCCTTCCCCCAGAAGCTCATGGCATCCCAAGCTTTGGTTCTCTCTAGGTTGGACTATTGTAACAGCCTCTTTCTAAATCTACCTGCCTCTACTCTCCGCCCTCTGCAACTAATCCAGAACAGGACTGCGAGACTTGTCCTTGGCCTCAAGCGCTGGGATTGAATCTCTCCGGCTCTGAAATCTCTCCATTGGCTCCCAGTGGATGCAAGGATTAAATTCAAAACCCTCTGCATTGTCCACGAGGCTTTCTGGGGCCTGGGTCCAAAATACCTTCAGCTATCCCTCCTCAAATACCTCCCCTCTCGAGCTCTTCGCTCCTCTACCTCCAACTCCCTCAGGGTCAATCGTTTTTCAAAGAAACAAGCTGGGGGTAAATCTCTGTCTCTGGCGCATCCGAAGTGCTCCGGAAGTGTGGCTGTTGGGCTGGGAGCTCTCGAACTTTTGGAAACTGGTGATTTTAGCGGTTGGACTCCTGAAACTTCACGGCGTCGGCAAGAGGAAGCTTGCACTGCCGCGAAACGAGTGACTGGAACTCACTTAGCCCCTCCTTGATTGCCCCGCCTCCTGTCAGCCCTCCTCCCACAGCCTCTCCCTCAAAAGCACTGGTGCACGCGCATCTCGCGCGCGCATCCGAAGTGCTCCGGAAGTGTGGCTGTTGGGCTGGGAGCTCTCGAACTTTTGGAAACTGGTGATTTTAGCGGTTGGACTCCTGAAACTTCACGGCGTCGGCAAGAGGAAGCTTGCACTGCCGCGAAACGAGTGACTGGAACTCACTTAGGTGACTGCTGCTAACTTGCAAAACCGTTGGTTTTGCTGCGAGTTTTGCTGTGTCCTGCTGAATTACGAGGGTGTAATCAATTCCCTATTCTCTCTCCATTCTCTTAGCCCCTCCTTGATTGCCCCGCCTCCTGTCAGCCCTCCTCCCACAGCCTCTCCCTCAAAAGCACTGGTGCACGCGCATCTCGCGCGCGCATCCGAAGTGCTCCGGAAGTGTGGCTGTTGGGCTGTTTGGCGGAGCGGCGGAAGTAAGGAGCCCCCTTTCTTTCCCATTTAACAAATAAAACCCGTGTGCATTTAGCTACGAGCTCACCAGCATCTTCATATTAAAGCACATGACTAATTTGTGGGGTTGCTAAAAGTATTGCTTTTCAATTTTATGGTCATCTTATACATGTCCTGTTTGCATATAAGTAATACATCAGTATTTTTATGCTTGCTTAGAAATGGTGAATGGTTTAAGAAGTGGTAGGAAATTGAACGACCTTCAAACCAGAGCAATGTCCAGCAATACTGAGACCAAGTCTGCATTATCTGTTGCACCATTACTTGAGACCCCTACCACGCCTTCAATGGTTACGAGACAGGATGTTGAAGAACAGATAGGTGTTACCTCAGCTACTCCATCTTTAGATATAAGACCGGGGATCCTGGAAGAAATGGGTATTAGTTCTAAATGTCACATGCCCATCCCGACATACTGTCCCAACCAAGTCAGTACTTCAACAAACAAGAAATTCAAGCTAAAGGACCTAAATAATAGTGACCAAATGGGTACCTTACAATCTACTCTGCCACAAACTTGCGAAAATAATATGCATAGTCATGCTAATGCAATTATTAATGAAGATATAGTTGATTGCTCATTGATGGGTCCAATAATTGAGGCAGAACTAGGTAAACGTATACGACTCTCACTTGGCCCTTCCACGCCAGTCAACCAACGATTGGTTGGACGGGAGGACGTATTTATGTTGACCACTTCTGCCAAAAAAAAAGAAAAAAAAAAAAACATCAATAATAGTCTACCAAATTATAATTGTGAAGTTTTGGATGTTGAAAAGTCCAAATTGGTATGGGAAACTGACTATATCTCAGATGCATCACTCATCAAACCCATGGTAAGTTCTCCAAATACAATGAGTGCTCAAATTGCACTCAATGAACGTATGATCATAGACATTCAAGAATTCCAATCAAGCATGAATGATAGAGATAAGGAAATCTCTGACAACGAGGCTCGCCCAGAGAATATTACTCTAAATGTCCCATCACTAAGTCCTGATTTCCCGGTATTGGCGAGAATTTTAGATCTACTTGACAAAGGGCATGAGCGCTCGCATTATGAGATAGGCATCATGAGAACAGCAATTGAAGAACTCACTAACAAAACTAACAGAATTGAGGGTCTCCTGTTTGCATGTGATGCTATTGCCAATCTATCAGAAAGACATAATACTAGGAAGATCATGATTGATAGTGCTAACCAATTTGACGGGATCCATGGTATTTCACAAAAACAAATACGATCCTTTGCCAGTGTGGTGACTCCAACTACACAACACTCCACTCACACACAGACTGATGGGAATGATGAAGAGATATTTAAAGTATTGAATTCTGTTCAAAGGATTGAATGTCATCTGGAGCAATTGAAGGTTAATTCTAACCTTATATCTTCATCAAGACAGATCTCTATCTGTGCAGAGGAGGAGAGTGACAATGTTATCGAACCAAATAGTCCCTCCCCTCTGACTGACCTGATTAGTCCTTCTCCTTTGATTGATCTGATTGATCTTTCCGAAGAGTGTTTAGACAATAATTCGTCTATTCAAACCATTATAAAAGAAAATGATGCCCTACCTAAGCATAAGATCGTTTTAACCCGCAAAGAAAAGCGAGCAGCTGGGAGGGCAATGAAAAGGAGGGCCAAAGCATTGGCACTGACAAAAAAACATGCAAGGGCAGCGTCAATTTCGCCTGATCTACTAGAGAATGAGGTGATTATTGACCTCTCTCAGTTGGATGACGAATCAAAGACTCTACTGGATCTAAATCGTCCTAACACCAACCAGGAATTGAATAAGATAACCAATGAAATAGGGCCCAAAAAGAATGATAGTAAGACTATCAATGGAAAAGGAGGGAAAAAGGCCTGCATAAATTTAACACCTAATAATTCGATCCAACCCGATACTTTGGCTAGGGGGTCGCAGCTGTCCCTTTCTCAGTTTTACCCTATTTCTCATAAACAAACTTCCTACAATAAAAGTAAAAAGTCTAAACAACAAACAAGTGAAACTGAATTGAAGATAGTGGAAGCAGATACAATCATTACATCTCTAGATGATGAGCCATGGATGATGGGTGTGTTGGGAAATGATCCAGCAAAATCAAAACGGTTAATGCATAACATGAATGCATTACCCATCATCAATGAAGTATCATCTATTAATACGGTGAAACATAATGTTCATGTCTCCGGATTATCTACAAATATAAAGGTCCCGCCAATAGATGATGTAACAACTGACTTAAATGATAAACAAAATGACATCAGTCATAACTTTGACTTTATTAAAGATCCACCCTTTATATTGGGTTGGGAAAACGATCCAAAAATAAATACCAGACCTAACTTAAATCGCTCTTTTCTTTTGAAAGCCTTCCACACTATCCCTTGTCTGAGAACAATTTGTTCAGGGGATATTGACTGGGTTAGATTGCCTACTATCCAGAGTGATAGAATGACCTGCGGTTTTTACTCTAGGCTGATTATGAAGCTGGTCTGGGAGCAAAGAGAAAATTTTGCATATGTAGGTTTAACTCCCTTCCTTCTACATTCTGAATCAGAGGCAAAATGCTTTCTGGAAAAACCGGCCGCCATCATTACAATAAATCAAAACATGGAGCAGAAACAATCAGCGTACATTAATGAAGAGTTGGTAAAACAGATATTGGCTATGGCTGCAACCCTGTCGGGGTACAATAACCAGAGTACAATGATGACTGCACCCGCTCTGGCTGCACCTTCCTAGTTCTACGCAGCATGACCAACCATTTGTATGCTTTTCCTGGAATAGTTGTGGATTAGCCAACTTTAATAGATGGTGGGGTACAGTGGATGCTAAAGCTTATCCTGCTGTTATACTACTCCAGGAAACTATGCACGTGAACCATTTTAATTTGCAAGGATATGATTGCTATACTCACCCCGCGTCAAGAGGGGAGAAGGGCCGACCATCAGGAGGGCTGGCAATCCTTGTCCACAATGCTTGTAGATTTATTACGAAATGTACATACAGGGATGATTCTGTATTAGCTGTTGAATTAACTCTAGACACACTAAGCAAAAATTCTTTTCTAATTATGTGTCTATACTGGAATAGGAGCAAGACAACGTTTATTGCAGCTTGCGAGATACTTAATGCAATTCTAGTAGATGCATTTTCTCGCCATACACATTTGGGAGTTGTGGTTGGCGGTGACTTTAATTCTTCCTGTCTGTATGATGATAAGTATAAGGGGCAGAATCTATTAAATACCGATCAAACTATAAAGAATGGTAAACAATGGGTTGACTTTTTCCAAAACTGGGACATTCAGGTAGTCCCCATTGATGAAAAAGGTCCTGTACACACATGGTCAAGAGGAGGTTTGGGTTCACACATTGATCATTTTTTTCAATCCTCGTCTCTACAGAATTCCCATGACCGAGTTAATATAAAAAAATTGGGTTTTAGTGATCATTATGCAATTTCTTTGAAAGTGAATATAGACAGCTGGTTCTTTGAAGCCAGTAAGTTATTGACGTTAGTTGAAAATGATCGTGTGGGCCTTTCTGTAAGATGGAATCCATCTATCTGTCATCAGTTGACAATGAGAATGAAAACTGACCCGGTGATGAACAGGGTTGTGAATGACTTATGTTTTGATCCAAGCAGTGTTGATATATTGTTGGCTGAAAGGATTGAATATCATCTTTCTTCAATGTCACGGAAAAAAAATGTGATCGTGCATCAAAAACATCATTTACATGTCTTCAATATTGAAATGTTTCGTTTAAAGAAGGATAAGAATTACAAGATTCGACAACTCGCGAAATTGGTACTTGAACCGCACGATTATTATTATTTAAAAAATAATATCCTTTATAAATATAAAATTGCGGTGAAAAATCTAAAAATAAAACTATACCTAGAAGACAACCGGAATATGATGCATAATCTGCTCAAGAGTGACACACGGAAAATATGGTCAATATTGAGGACATTGAATGCCTGCAATGATGGCCCAATGGAAAATGGTATATCAGCAGATGCATGGATTCACTTCATTCGAACTAAATATGATATGCCAAATCAATTCCTACTCTATCCCACACTCGACATGGTTAAGGACATACCCATAAATTCACCATGGAGACACGATGACATATCCAGGGCTATCATGAAACTAAATCCTTCACGGGCTACTGGCCCTGATGGCATTCCTGCATGTCTTTATAGATCTGATAATGACCTATGGGCAATAATATTAAAGTATAGATTCGATGCCATTTTCCTCTCACAAAAAATACCAAAATCATGGTGTTCGGCCATTATCATTCCTATTCACAAAAAAGGTCCTATAGATGACCCTCTTAATTTTAGACCTATTGCCTTAACAGACTCCTCTTCTAAGGTCTTCTGTTTGCTAATTCTTGAAGAACTCCAGGAATTCATGACTAAGAATTCCATATTGTCAAAATATCAAACCGGGTTCAGATGTCGTATGGGTTGTTCACTAAATGCCACCTTATTATCCCATATTCAATTGAACTCAAAACACCATCATTTAGGAGCTGTCTATATTTCAGCGTTAGATTTAAGCTCTGCATTTGACACAGTATTGCGTGATATACTATGGGTTAAGATGCTAGCGATGGGTTTTCCACGTCATTTGGTAGCGCTCATTATCTTACTACATTCACATACCAGTTATAGAGTACGATTAAATAAGGAGGGTGCTCTTACTGAACCTATTCCATCTAAAATTGGGTTGAAACAGGGCTGCACACTGGCGGCTGTCTTATTTAACCTATATATATGTGATGTAGAGGACTGTTGGGCTAATGAAATTATCTACCCGATTAAGCTAGGATGTCTTAAAATCAATTATATTGGCTTTGCGGATGATATCTTAATTTTAGACAAAACCCCCTTTGGTCTACAAAATAAGATTAATGCGTTTAATAACTTTGCTGTCTCTCATAACTTAAGAGTAAATCATTCTAAATCATCGATTATTGTATTATGTGATGGGAAAAAAAAACAGTGCTCTTATAATTGGTCGATTGATGGAAGATATATCGAAATAGCATCTGAGATCAAATATCTGGGTTATCCTTTGACTGATGATTTTTCCAAATCCTGGTGGCGGGAAAAAATACACACTAGAACCAAACCATTGATATCTCAAATGCGTATAATTATGGCAAAATATTGTGAATTTTCACTTTTGCCTATTATACAGTTTTATCTCCTAAAAATTGAACCAATAATTATTTACCTAACTGACATATGCCTATATGAGGTCGATGATATATTGGATACAGTTCAAGGGACAATATGGAAAAAGGTACTTGGCCTGCCTCTTGCTATACCGAATGACATCGTTCGACATGAATTAGGCCTCTTACCACTATCTGCCAAAAGAAACCTGCGATTGTTGAACAACTATGCTAAAATACTTGACCCTCCGAGCAATTCTCTTTATGTAGACCTAAAAAACCTGCTGGAAATAGGGAATGTGCGATCAATAAATGTTTATGCGGAAAAAATGAATGATCTAATGTCAATACTGGGAATTCCAAAAGAAGACATAATATTGGGACTACCAAGTTGTAAACGAAAATTGCACTTATATTATTGGTGCTGTCAAGCAGACAGAATAGGGCGTTATAGTTCTTATTATGAATATGCCCAGTATAGAAGAAAGTGGGGGGAGAGGTCGAAATATATTACACAATTTCCATCCTCTATTGCTCGAAGGTTATATCTTCGCTTCAAACTTAACTTGTATCATACCAATGAAAAGTTATATCAATGGGGGAAATGTGATGTAAAGTTTATGTCTGGCTCATGTCGATTCTGCAATAATTCAAAGGTTTTGGAGACTCTAAAACATCTAGTAATATATTGTACATTCTTTGAAGACCTACGTCAAGACAGGTTTGCTAATTTTTTGGATTCTGGTATAATTCTATCTCGTGAAGTACTATGGCAAAAATGTATGAATGGCAATAGTACCAAACTTATTATTAGACTAACACAGATTTTAACAAATATTGATATTAAATTAAATGAACTAGATTGTGATATGTAAAAAGAGAAGGGGAACAGAATGCATATAATCTTTAAAGGATATTAATTGTTCTAAATTATTGTTTTTTATGTGTAACAGTAATTTATAGGAAACTTACTGACTAATGTGTGATTCTTTTCAAAATTGTTTTTATTATATGATAAATTATGTACCAAATTTGTAAAGGTTTTTTTACCATATACAAATAAAAAAAAAAAAAAGAAATCTCTGTCTTTGGCTGGGGCCTCCCTCTGGAACAGCCTCCTTGCCTCTCTAAAACGTGAGGAGAACCATCTCCAGTTCCTGAAGCACTTCAAGACGTTCCTCTTTTCTTCTGCCTTCGCTCCCCGTCTCCCCCGCTCATTTGTTCTCTCTTGGCTCCGTGCACCTGGCCACCCTCTGTCCTCTGGTCCCAGTTACCTGCTCACCCCTCCACCCTCCCGCACTGCCTCTGGGCCACCCCTTGCACTGGGGCCTGTATCTGTACCCATACAACCTCCCCTTTTTCTTCCTGCGCTTATCAGATCTACCCTGTCTGCTGCCTTAAACCTAGCACTTGCAAATTGCTGGCTGCACTACCACTGGTTGTTGCCTTTATTATTTATTTACTGTTATTTATCTGTTTCTCCTCTGCTTAGCACTTTCCACTTCTCCGCCCTTCCATGCAGCTTTCCTCTCCCATGCACTTGCGCGTTCTCAATGCCACTGGGCCTAGGAAGATCGCTGTTTTGTTCTCCCTGTTCCCCTCCCTTGCCTTGTGGCGCTCTGAAACACTTGTGTACGAGCGCGATAGAAATAAAATATCAATATCAATATCTATATCAATACTCAAACGGACTTTGAATGCAAAAATCAATCGTGAAATATGCATTGACATTTTATATTTTTTCAAAAATAAGACTTGTGTTATTTTTATGATCACATTCTGACACTTTACTTTGTAGTTGGCTGATAACTGCAGTGTGAAATGTATGAGTACTATATAAACTCTAATTTCTCATTTGTAAATCATCAAAAGCCTCCTAAATCTCGACATTTAGTCAGCATGATACTGGCTTTACTCGTAGTCATTTGCCAGGTACCGGGTGGTATTGAAAGGGCAATGCATCATTAAGCTGCTGACTCCACACTGGACCCCTCTAGTCCGACCTACAGTGAAGCAGCATATCTTATTCACTGGTGTCGAAGGCAGCTGATAAAACCAGACTGATGAATATAGAAAGCAGCACATTGATTCACATATTAATTTAGTCCTGTGAGTTTTTACTATGAAATTGTAATATCCTTTGTATGGCTCTCATTTATGAAACAATATGAAACGTTTTAAGAATGCTGTGTAAATCAAAAATGTCTCCCGCAGATTATAGAGAAGGAGTCTGCTGAAGTGGAGGCAAAGAGCAAAACTGTAAGGAGTGATGAGGAAGTGGCAACTGTGAAAGCGGGTGAAGCTCAGGCGCTTAAGAATGAATGTGAGAGTGACTTGGCTGAGGCCATCCCAGCTCTGGAAGCAGCACTCTCCGCACTTGATACCCTGAAGGTAAGGCTCATACAATGTAGAAGATATGACTATTCTGTGTTCTTTCAAAAATGGGACACTCAAAGAAGAGGCCTAAAGTTCTCTTTAATTATGTATGCATGCATATATCCATGTGTGCATGTATGTATGGGATTTGTAAAGTTGAAATCAAGCTAGGAAGCAATGGAACACTGTACATTCTAGAAATCGAAATTGCCGGAACAGGGAGCAATTCAGCAGAAGAGACAGTTTACTTTGGCACAAACAGCTACGAGGGGCTACCTTTGACACCCAAGCCAACTGATGCCATACAAACAAACATACCTCCCTTATCTTATCGCTGTGTTTTGGGAATGTGCATAAAGAAGCATTAGGACATATGTAGAAAACATGTAAAGCATAATTGGTCATAAACACTGGACAGACGTTTATAGCGTGGATCTCACGTGGAAGATATTAGATTTGCAGCGCACTGTGTAACAGCTTCTCCATCCTCAGAAGTAGCTCCTGCTCATCAAATCTGTCTTCTCCAACCCTGCTGATTCTGTGCCATTACTACACTCATAATGGTGTAGTAGGAACACCCCATTTAATGTTGTGGCTATGATCATGCCAGTCATGCAAGCTGGCATAGCTCTAATAATTATTGAAAACATTTCTACTTCTCGTAAAGCACTAAATATCTTTTGTTTCACAGCAGTCGACCGAGATGTTTTTGCAGCCTTTAAGATTTTTTTTTCTCCTAAGACATTCATACACACGTTTGTCCCATTCCTTGAGCACTAGCATGACAGGTGACATAGTTGGATAGAGCCTAGTTAGTAGGTATTACATTTTTTGTTTTGTAAAATTGTTTTTCCGAATGTTCACATGACATTTTATCTGAGTTTTTACCATGTTTCAAGGCCTTGATGGTAAAGGATTTGTCGTTAAATGCTTGTCAGTTAATGTCCATTTATCTACTAATCTGGTGTATTGAACAACTTTGAAAGAGGAAGGTTTTCTCAAGTGTAGTTGTGTGGTGGCCTTAAGAATGTTGTGATTACACTTTAACAACTAACATTGAATTCTTAATTCTAAGAACCACAAATGCTGTATGATGGTCATGTTTCCCGAAGTATACTTTCATGTATCTGATCATTTATGCTCTTGCAACTTAGTTAATTCCTTAGCATCCGCAGTAGTATCCAAGATAAGGGGAAAGATGGTTGCACAATTCAAGTTGAAACAAACCAAAAATCTTAATGCATCGTTTATTCCCAGGAAAATATTTCTATGTTGGGTTATTTGCCATCATGCTTCACAGTACTTTTAAGCCAATTTTTCATGTAGTTTGTCACCTGTGCTCATTAATCTATACCTCTGCTCCCTCAGCGCCCTGTTGAAGAGCTCCGGCAAGAGCTTCATTAACTACACTGATGAGACTCGGCTAGTCCTAGAACTCAGCTGCTACTACTCTAAGGACTCTAGTAAAATCTCAGGCGTTTACAACATCATTGAGGCATGGATGACTATGAACTGGATGTGCCTAAACGGCCGTAAAACCGAACTCCTTATTTTCGGTTCCTGGCAGGCTTGCGATAAGCTGAGCGCAGATTTCGCCACCTTTAATATCAAGAAAAATGGCATCCTTTGGACTCCTCAGTGAGCGCCGAAGCCCATGTCAATCAAATAAACTAAAATTGTCAGTATCATCTACGCCTGCATCGGGCCTTTGATCAATGAAGAGAATTGCGCCACTATTGCCTGAGCCACTATACTTTTCAAGGCTGGACTAGGACAATGTACTCCTAATAGGGGCAAACACTGCTTGACTGACAAAATATCAGACAATCCAGAACAGCGCTGTGCGCATTATTAAAAAGATACCGATAGGAGAACATATCTCGGCCAGTAGAAAGGATCTAGACTGGCTGAAGGTGGAAGACCGGATTGCTTTCAAATCTAACACACTGGTACACCATTGTCTCTTTGGTACAGCTCCTCTCTATCTGAAACCACTAATCTGTCCATACGTGCCTAGCAGATCCCTGCGTTCAGGAAACCAGAGCCAGACCAACAGAATTACCCACAAACGGTCTAATGGACTAGGTAGATCCTTCCCTGTTAGAGCGGCCAACATGTGGAACAAACTCCCAACTACTCTAAGACTGCAACGAAATAACCTGAAGTACTGCCGTGCTTTAAAAACTGCTCTCTTTAAGTAATCACTAAGATAGACGGTTGTTTCTTCCTCTTTATGTGTGTCCTGTGTCACTTTTCTTTCGTCTCTTGCCTCCATGTTGACGCTCTGATGCCCGTGGGCTTCGACGCCTTATGAATAAATATAAATAAATAAATGTATGTATCACGCAGGAAATGTTGTATAAGGGCGAACCAAGCTATCTTTTACATTTTACATTTCAAAAGTTCTAAATTAGCTTTTGCTTAACAAATTGGGACAAAAAAACATTTGGAACGGGTGGTCCATTTTCGACTCTTTAATTCAATTCTAACTCTCCTCCTCTGCAATCTGTCTCTTTGTCACTTAACCAAAATGGCATCAGGACACTCCAACCTATCTTTGCTTCTTATTTTGTTAAACTTGTCTTGAACACGAAATCTCTGCTCCACACAAATTGTAATCACTGATAATCTTTTGCTGCTCTTTTTGCCTGCCTCTTATTTCACCTCCGTAACTCTTTAATTAAAGGGCATGTCTCCTGCCCAACTTGTGCAATGCGAAGGGCATATGAAGACTAGGGCAAATCCTCTTCGGTCCTGTTAGGACCTGAACCCTTGCTGTCCACATCCTACATAAACCATGTGTATCATACCTCACCCCTTTACATTTCCACCCTCTTGCTCACATGCAAACAGCCAGTGCACACCCTGCTACCACGTACCTTTACCCCATAGACCCTTATGCTCATCCTCACCAATATTCCACCCTTTGCTACCGACACTACACCTCCAAAAAGCATCTGTCAACAATGCTACTAACCATACATAGATCTTCCTTGGAGACTGCACAGGAGCCATGCCGCCTAGAAAACGATAGGCTCCACCCGAATGGCTTAACATCATGGACATCAAGCAATTTATCTCAACCAAATCACAACAAAAGTAACACACTGAACCTGTTTTTATCACCTCTCCAGCCATTCAATATATATCACCCTTGCCTTTGGTCTGGACAGACTACACAGCCATACCCACCCTGCTCCGCCAGACATCTTTTCCACCAACAGGGCCAAACCAACTCAACTAAGAGAAGCCAAAGAAACCGACGCTGGATCCTTGGATTCCCATTAACTATAGGCCAATTACTAATGTGCCTTTTCTCCTTAGGCTTCTGGACCGCATTGCTAATTTGCAGGTTCGGGAGCATCTGATAGCCAATAACAGTTTGGACAACAGACAGTCCGGCTTAAAAGCCATCCACAGCACTGAAACAGTGTTGCTGGATCTCAAATCCAATATCTTGCAATTTATGGATAATGGATAGGCTGTGCTCCTGATGCTGTTAGATCTTTCTGCTGCATTTGATCTAGTTGATCATACTCGTCTGACTGAGCGACTCTTACAGTTTGCAGCATTTTCAGCACCCTCATAACTCGGGCCTCCAGATGTGCCCTTTAAAAGACTGTCAACATGCAGATTAGCAAACACACTCACAACCTGAGACCACAATACTCATACACCACTGAAACTTCAACAGCATGTGCATCATACACAGACAAACAAGTGATGGCCAAATCCCACCAACTAGAAGACATCATCACACAGAGAACCCTCTCTTCAGCATGCAGGACACTCATTACAAGAGCCAAAGAACTCTTACTACACAGCACATATAATAGAAGGATAACTGTGCAATACTGCAATCCACTGATAAATGAAACAGCTTTCTCTTTACAGACAAGATAAGACAGCACATTGACAGCTCCAAACACACCACAGATATTCCACTTGTATAAGCCTGCAAAATAGCAAGATTAACCAAATTCAGGATGATTACTTCAGAAGGCCTGACGAAATGTCTCACAGCCGTCAAACCCACCAGCTACAAAGACAACATCCTCCACTATTCCATTCTCAAGGCGATCACAAGGGATGCATTCACAGCACTTCTCAATATCATCAACACATCCTTCATACAAGACATCTAGATGAACTGGAATTGAAACAGATCCTCCCCTGTTGAGGAACCCAACACCCAATCCGAATGTCCTGGCCAATTATCCCCCCATCATGCATCTAGCTTTCAGCAGCAAAGCAATTGATAATACCATCACTGTCCAGGTACATAAAAGGAGCACAGCACAATTCCCTACAGGACTAGCAATCCAGTTTCTAAACATGTTGTAGCACAAAGACTACCGCCATCCAAGTTATCGATAATGCTCTACAATTCCTGGACAAACGAGACCACTCCTTACTCGTCCTACTCAACCTCTCTGCTGCCTTTGATACCTTTGACCACGAAGCCCTCCCCAACATTGTCTTGTGCATGGGCTTCAATGGAGCAGTCCTGAAGTGGTTTAACTCCTACCTCCCTAAGAGAGGTCAACTCGCCTGGATGGACCTCCACACATCCTATCGTTGGCCAGTAACATGCACATTTCCACAAGGCTCCATACTCTTCCCCTGTTATTTACAACCTCTATGTAGATCCCCAACCCATTTTCCCTTTTCAAGGCACTTATGTAGGATGGCAGGGAGAATGCCCAGGACACAATATGTTGGAATGGTTGGCAATTGGAAGAGCCTAGTTTATATGATTTTAACTGCGTAGGGCATCTAGAGAGCTTGTGTGAGGTGTCATGAGGTAGGAAGGGTGCTTATGATTTCTTTGTCAATTAGGTCGTGGTATATTATTTCTATCTACTTAGATGATTAAACACCCTGGTGGTACCCTCTCGTGTGAGGGATTTTGCTCTGTGTCCCTTCTGCCTTTGTGTTGAACTCAGCCCATTTTTGCTTCATGTCCCACCCTCACACATTTCGGTGTTCCCAGACCGTAATCGAATAATCGGCTGTTCATTTTGGTGTTTAACTTCCTTTTTCAATTGGGTTAGTGTTGCTACATCAGGCACTGTCATGATCTTGCTGAGAGGAGCTTTGCCAATAGGTGATCTGAGCCAGCTAGATTTGAGGCCCCATGCTTGTGCTGGCCAGTATCTCTTATTGACAGTGTACCTGTGGCAGTATCTCTTTGAAGGGCTAAGTGGTTTACTGATTATAGTTTTAAAATATGCTCCTCTAATGCATCTCTATTAACACCATGCCTCACGAGATTAGGTATGAACTTGTTTTTAATTTATGGAAAGTAAGAACCTTCCTTAGCATTAACTTGGATGAGGTCTTTGAATATAAGTTTGGTTTTACCACAGCAGATTATGGATTTACGACGTACAAGTTGAAGGTCTCTGGTCTTAACATTGAAATTAAAAAAAGAATGCTTGATCTTACAATTCTTGATAATGATTTGATTACAATACACTGCAACAGTATATAGCATGTGCCATCAAATAAAGCAGGAGATGGTGGAAAACTTTGCATCATTGTCACACAGCAAAATGGGTATTCTTCAAAACAATGCTTCTAGCCCCATACCAATGCCATCTGTGTTATAGGTAGTTTCCACTATTTTGATGCAGCACTCAGTGGGCATGGGAGCGTAAATACAATTTTGAAATCAAATACAGCTGCCATAAAGACAATATGGTGAATATGTGACCCTTATCCTTCTGTAGAGAAAGAGTGACACGATAGTGTTTATATGGCAATAAAGTGGTTCACACCAACAGTCAGACCAGCATTAACAATGTTATGTTATGTTAAAGGTACTTATATAGCGCACCGTCACCAACGGAATTGGTCCCCAGGCGCACTGGCGGATCTGTAAACGAGAAGGTAGGAAGGATTAGTAAGGTGAAGAGGGGAGTTTGGTGCAAGTATTGGATCGGTGTCAGTCCAGGTGTGCTGTTGGTACAGTTTATGTGTTGTGGTGTGGTGAAGTGTGTGCAGCTTGTTGTGCGAGAGATGGTTGTGTGAGTTTTTCAGTGATATAAGTATGCAGAGAGTTTGAGCTTACATTGGTTAGTGGGTTATATGACATTTAACATGCTGACCTACATAGTTCCGTCTAAGTGTGGAACATGCTATAATTGGTGAATTCACTATCCTGTCTAGATACGGCGAAGGCTAATGTTCTCAAATTCTATGTGTGGCACATGCTAACATTCACAATCCTATCTAGATACGGCTTAGGCTAATGTTCTCAAATTCTATGTGTACAATGTCTAACTGCCTACATGTCCGACTACATCTAAGGCTTTTAGGCTTATCAGAGAGTAATTGCTTTCTACCTCTTTAGTGAGTACACAGATGAATTGCTACAATCGATGTATATGGTCTCTGTAATCTGGTTCAGCTGGATGCACACATAATACTGCTTTATATGTGGCCACTCATATTTTCAAATAACTACAAAAAGAACCATTGTCACAGCCAGTAGTATGGTCGTTTGTGTAGTCATTGTTTACGCCTCTTGCAGGCATCCCCAAATATTGCCATCCTATGCCCAAATGTTCATGTCATTGTGATGATATGCTTTGACAGCTAATGAACTGGTATACCAGCTTTTGCCACTAAAGGTCAAGTTACTTGCACCATTGCCAGGTTGTGCCAGCAAAGACAATTTACTCACACCATTGTAGGTTATGTTACTTATGACCTATAAAATGCGGATTTTGTCCCAAAGGGGCACCATTCTATTGGGCTGAAGAGAGCAGATCTATTCTATTTGGGGGTATAGAAACGTTCTGAGAGCTTGTCTCAAACACAAGTGATCATTAATATATCTTATGACTTGAGCCGCTTAGCAAGAAAATTATTCTGGATCTCATTTTACATAACAAGTCTGTGGGATAGCAAATAGCACGGGATCAGATGATCTGAGATGAAAGGAGGGATTGGATCTGGGAAATGTCTTTACAATAAAACTAGGTGTTATATTTGTGCTTTGCCTCCTACTTAATAGTTCTGTATGCATGAGCCCCTGATGGAATTTTAGTGTGGAATGTTATGAATTAACTGTGTCTGTGTGTTCCACAAAGTCAGTTGGGGCCTGAACTTAGAAGAAGAGGGGGCCAGTGGATGTCTCTCCCTCCTTATATACCTAATCTACCTGCTTCATGTAAACTTTCCTCCTGTGTCAACCTAGTAAAGTCTACTATACCTACGTGTGGCTCAGTTCACTTATTTCACCAAGTACTGAACTTAACACTAGGCCTCACCTCATGGAAGACTGTGAGTAATGCAGTTGATTTGAATGTAATGTGTTCAACTGCTGGGAGCATGTACAGTTGTCTGAGTGCTGGTGAGGGATGCACTTTTTAAGATATTTAATTAAAATGTAACAACATATTTTCTTGCTTTAAAATGTTTTAATGGCGCTTTTCAGAAAGCCAAGTTAGACTGAATTGGCAGTAGTCTACTCTGGTGGCTATTTAGCTGTTTTCAATTGGCAGTCTATGGCGGAGAAGAAATACAGGGGAGAGGCTTCCGCAGAGATCTATACATTCAAAGTAGAAATAGTCAAGGGAGATGCAGACCCAAGGAGTCAACAGAGCAGATTGAATGGCCATATTAAGTATGAGAGCACAGTTTCAGCTCCACCAACTAGTTAATTAAGACTGGGAGCACCTTTTCCTCCTTTACCTGTATCCTCTGCCCGCAGCCCACTGTGTTCCCTCTCTCCATGGACTTTCAAGTGTACTCCTTCATAGTCTATTCTTCTAAGTGTATCTACATTATTGTATCACTTTGAACAGCGCTTAGTTGCTTCGCAGCTAGGTTCGCTCTATATAAAACGCAGCAGCAGCACAGCGCCAAACATGCTTTGCGTACTTTATTTTTGAGCCGTCATAGGGAGATTACTAATCGTCATCATTCCCAAATTGCATATTTCCTTAACTGATGTGGGGGAGAAGGGTATTGAAGATATGGTTTAGGAGTCGCCTGAGTTTTAGAGGCATTACATTTTAAATTAATTGCGTACATGTTTAATGTTTGACAAATACAGTCTTAGAGTCTGAAATAAAGAGGCACAAATGTATGGGAGAAGAGAAGAGCTTTATTTGAGGCCCCCAGGTAGCTGCAGTGGAAGCATCAACTGGCGAGGCACTCTCAAATGGAATCTACATGCACAAGGTTCTAAGGAGACCTGTGCATGTATTACCATAACAACTCCCCCACGTGAGGCAAAAGAAAAAGGAAAAACAGGTGGGGGAAAAGCGGGAAAGTGAAAGGGAAAAAAAAGGGTGTCAAGTGGGAGATGCAGAGGGAGGATGGGTAAACTGGGGTACATTAGTAATAAATATAGTCATTGTTGAAGTTTTGGATGATTTTGCGGTTCCTTTTGGACATTCTTCCAGTGGGGACTCCTTGATGCATGGAGTGAGGTCTGTCATTGTCCACATGTTCACAGAGGGATTCTCTTGGGGAATGTGAGGTGTGTTGTGATGGTTTGTCAGGACTGTTGTCCTTAGATATGCTGGTCTCTTAGATGTCTTTTGTTACTTTTATGAGATAATCTCCAGACCATCTCTTTCCATCATCGAGGATGACAGACTTCCCATGACAACTCACAACTCTCTGTGGAGGTCTGAAGATGGATTCACCCTTGAGAGTTTTCTTCGGTTCTTTGACACGTACCCAGTCTCCTTCACGAACCATCATCTCTTTTACTCCATGTCTGGAGTCGTATTGTCTTTTGTATTTTGCTTGTTTTTCTCTTACTGTCTTTTGAAGTAGATCCATGTTCACCCTTGCTTCTCCCGTGTATAAGAACATCCACGCCGGTCTAAATCGGTTAGTTGCAACCCTACCTCGCATGAGGGTGAAGGGCTCTATGTTCGTGGTGGTGTGTGGGGATGTCTTTTGTTACTTTTATGAGATAATCTCCAGACCATCTCTTTCCATCATCGAGGATGACAGACTTCCCATGACAACTCACAACTCTCTGTGGAGGTCTGAAGATGGATTCACCCTTGAGAGTTTTCTTCGGTTCTTTGACACGTACCCAGTCTCCTTCACGAACCATCATCTCTTTTACTCCATGTCTGGAGTCGTATTGTCTTTTGTATTTTGCTTGTTTTTCTCTTACTGTCTTTTGAAGTAGATCCATGTTCACCCTTGCTTCTCCCGTGTATAAGAACATCCACGCCGGTCTAAATCGGTTAGTTGCAACCCTACCTCGCATGAGGGTGAAGGGCTCTATGTTCGTGGTGGTGTGTGGGGATGTCTTTTGTTACTTTTATGAGATAATCTCCAGACCATCTCTTTCCATCATCGAGGATGACAGACTTCCCATGACAACTCACAACTCTCTGTGGAGGTCTGAAGATGGATTCACCCTTGAGAGTTTTCTTCGGTTCTTTGACACGTACCCAGTCTCCTTCACGAAACATCATCTCTTTTACTCCATGTCTGGAGTCGTATTGTCTTTTGTATTTTGCTTGTTTTTCTCTTACTGTCTTTTGAAGTAGATCCATGTTCACCCTTGCTTCTCCCGTGTATAAGAACATCCACGCCGGTCTAAATCGGTTAGTTGCAACCCTACCTCGCATGAGGGTGAAGGGCTCTATGTTCGTGGTGGTGTGTGGGGTAGTTCTATACGCATGCAAAGCTTCTTTGAGAGTTTCTCTCCACGGGAGGTTGTTGGCCGTGGCCAGTTGGACTACGCTCTTCACGAGCCTGTTCATGCGTTCCACAAGTCCGTTGGAAATTGGATGGTACAAAGATGTTGTTATGTGGCTGATGGACCTTTTCTTGAGGAAATCAGCAAATTCCATAGATATGAACTGAGACCCGTTGTCCGAAACCAATTCCTTGGGGTCTCCCTCCCTGCTGAAGATCTCTGTCAGGAAATCTATGACTTTCTTTGAGGTCACATTGTCCTCAGCTATTCCCCATTCTGTCCATTTAGAGGTGTAATCGACAAGTACTATGATATATACTTTGACTGTTTTGAGGTTCTCGAATGGGCCCATGATGTCGATAGCCAGTTTAGACCACACATGTTTGGGAGGTTCAATAGGCTGTAAGGGGGTCTTTCTTAAGATCTTGGACTTGTCACTCATGGCACACGGGGAGCAATTTTTGACCAGTTCTTCTGCTTCTTTCCACATTCCTGGCCACCAATAGTTGTTTCTCAACTTGTTTTTCGTCAAGCTTCTTCCTAAGTGATCTTCGTGTGCCAGTTGGAGTACTTTTTTTCTGAGTTGGGTGGGTGGGATTACTCTATCGCCTCTGAAGATATGCTCATCGTCCATGGATAGTTCTTCCTTGAAGGGAAGGAAGGTTGTTAAAGCCTCTCCCGTTTCCACCCAGTCATTAGCTATCGCTTCCCTGATTTCTCGCTGTTCCGGATCAGTATTGGCATTAATTTTCCATTCATCTCTCGAGATGGCAGGGTTTACGACAGCTATGATGTCCTCATCTGGAGATGCAATCTCAGTGTCGATGTTGGTCGATAATCTGGAAAGACAATCTGCTACTTGGTTTTGTGGACCAGTAGTATAGCATAGTTGGAGGTTGTATTGCATGATGTCGAGGAACCAACGTCTTATTGTCGGTGATATAAGGTGAGGAGTTTTGGACTGAAGGACATTTACTAGAGGTTTATGGTCTGTTTTCAGTATGACGGGTAAGCCCCAAATTAGGTTCCTGAAATGCTGAAGAATCCACCTCAGACCCAGAGCTTCTCTCTCAATGGTGGAATAGTTTAGTTCGGCTCCCCTCAGTACTCTCGATGCGAATGCGATCGTCACGATGTCCTTATCTTGTTGCTGTTCTAGGACACCACCCAGTCCGGTTTTACTTGCATCTACGGATATGATGGTTTTAGCTTTACAATCGAACATTCCTAAGGCTGGGGCTTGGTTAATTTGAAATTTGATTTCTTCGAATTCGTTCTTGCATTCAGTGGACCATATGAATTTGGTTGCCTTCTTCAAGATGTTTCTCATGTTTTTGGTCTTATCAGCATAGTTGCTTATAAATTTGGAGTAGTATTCTGTCATCCCGAGGAAACTCCTTAATTGGTCTTTATTTTGACGCTCGGCGATATTCATTATGGTGTCCATGAGTTTCCTCTTGGGGCTGATGCCGTTGGCGTCAATGGAATGGCCCAGGTATGAAACTTGGTCGCACTTTATGTTGCATTTCTCTAATTTGAGTGTGAGCCCACTTTTTTGTATGACTTGTAGGACACCCACAAGTTTTGCGTTGTGCTCTTCTTTTGTACTAGCTGATATGAGGATATCATCTTGGAAGCAGTGTATGCCATCAAGTCCTCCAAATAGATGTGACATGAGTCTCTGAAAGACTGCTGCGGCTGAAGCGAGTCTGAATGGCATTCTGTTAAACATGAATGCACCGAGAGGTGTGACAAAAGATGTTAGGTTCTTTGAGCTCTCTTCCAAAGCAATCTGGTGATAGGCTGAGGAGAGGTCCAGAGTTGTAAAGTATTTTGCAGGTTTCATGGTCGATAGGAGTTCAGATATATTGGGAAGTGGGTGTCTGTCAACCCATATGTTTTTGTTTAGGTCTCTCAAGTCGACGCACATTCTTATGGAATCGTCCGTTTTTTTTACTAAGACAATTGGGGCAAGCCATTCTGAACTTTCGATGGGCTGTATGATATTTTCATCGCAAAGGCGCTTAAGTTCTTTCTTCAATGCCTCTTTTGTTCCAAAGGGAATATTGCGGACTCGGTGGGCCACTGGGACAGCACCTCTTTTGAGGATTATTCTGTGTTGGAAACCTTTTAGGAGTCCAATCTTGTCGCAGAACACCTTGGGGAATTGTTTTGCTAGATTAGATTTGATGTCCATATCATTATTGAGCACACTCAGCACGGGGATTTCTTCTCCAGGGTGTATTCTTACTCGAAGAGTGGCTTGTTCTTCCCATCCCACAACGGAGGAGCCATCTTTGGCTACAAAGAGTTTGCAATATGTTTCTCTGTCATGGAATTTGAGGTTCACCCACACATATCCCATTATCTCGATGGGGGTTTTTCCATAACCGGTAGCTCTTACACAAGTGCTTTGCAGGTCATGTATCTTGCCAGAGAGTACACTCAAAAAGGTCTTGAGATCC
This sequence comes from Ambystoma mexicanum, assembly GCF_040938575.1. Classification (NCBI taxonomy): domain Eukaryota; kingdom Metazoa; phylum Chordata; class Amphibia; order Caudata; family Ambystomatidae; genus Ambystoma; species Ambystoma mexicanum. Next base: position 342,934,194 of record NC_090923.1, on the reverse strand, counting down.
ACGATGGTGTAGGGGGAGCCAGTGTCTACCATTACAGGTAATGATATGCCGTTGATTTGCATTTTGACCCAGGGACCGTTGCTCTGTTGTTGGGATGTTACAGTGAGTATTTGTACCTTTTGTTGCATTGGACTGATAGATAACATGTCATTGTGCTCTTGGTTGCTTTCGATTACTCTCACAGAGGACGGTCTGATGAAAGGTCGCCTGGTGAGATTGCCATATCTGGTTGTCTTTCCCCGTGTGTTCTTGCAGACTTTGGCAAAGTGTCCAATCTGGCTGCACTTATAACACTCCACAGCGATGACGGGGCATTCTTTGTCAGGATTTGCATGCTTGTACCATCCGCACCTCTGGCAGCGCGTTGGATTCTGGGAGTTGTATGGCCTCGCTCTGCTTGAGCCAAATTTCGAACCCCTTGATGGCGGAGCCTTTCTTACTGCCGCTACTAGAGGCTCGTAAGGCTTGGACTCAGGGCTGACACATTTGATTTCCACACTGGTCGTGTGGTCACGTCTTTCCCTCATGCTTCGATCTCCCAATTCCATGCTCCTTGCTATCTCCGTGGCTTGGTCCAGGATGGGATTTTTGGTTTGCCACAATTTTTGTTGGAAGCGTGGATCAGCCACATTCAGCACCAATTGGTCTCTCAAATACTCATCACAGACACCTGTGAAACTGCAGGTTGACATAAGCGCCCTGAGGGACGCTATGTATGAATCAATAGACTCGCCTTTGAGCTGCTTTCTGGAAAAGAACCTGTATCTTTCCAGTACTACGTTGGTCTTGTTGCCAAAATGACTGGTGAGTTTGGCCAATGCTATGTCAAACTTGCGGTTGCCATCTCCTCCTATGTTGCCGGGTTCGGGAAGGGTCCTGAAAAGTCTCAGTGCTTCTGCCCCTATACAGTTCAAGAGGGTCGCCTCCTTGAGGTCATCATTGAATTTGCTGCCCCCAATGGCTCTGAGGTAGACGTGGAATCCATCGATCCATTGTTCCCATGGGCAGGTTGGACTCCCAGGGCATGGAAGAAACTTGGTGGGAGGCGGAACGCCCTGCATGGTGGTGTGCCTGATTCTAGGTTGTAAGTGGTGAGGAATGGCGTTGAGTGGCACCAGTTGCTGTAGTGTAGGCAGAGGTTTTCTGTACTGTTGGCAGTTAGCAAGGAGGCGCTGAGATACAGTCTTTATAGAATTGCTTGCATGGCAGGGTGGGACCCGATTCAGAGAATGCCCAGGTGTATCTGTACTGCAGAGTCTTTAGGCTTCAGTGTATGGATGGTCCTTAGTACAGATTATGACCTCACAATGGGCTGGGAGCACAGGTTGGCTGGTTCAGGGAAGACCTGATGGAATGTTCAGTTGTGATGTCACAATGGACCAATATAGTGAGTGATTAGTCCCGGAAAGTCAGAGTAGCCATTGAGAGAATGAAGACTGCTAATGCTGTGTGTGTGTTGCTGGGCAACAGCTAGCAGCTTTTGAAAATGATGCAGGGTTCTGCTCAGGACAGCAGTGAGGGTTTTACACAAAAAAAATGCCAATAAAAGGAAAGCGTAGGTTTCATTTTGTCCGTTTTACACATAAAATGCCAAATGAAAGGAAAGTGTAAGTTTCACTTCGTCCTCCCCCCTCCTCTGACCTGATAGATGGACAGCTCCTGCTGTCTGAAGCACTTTTGAAGTAGGGCAGGAGTGCAATGTGCGCCGCTCTAAACTCCCAGCGGGGAGGAGCGGCACCCTTTACAGTGGAGAACTGAAAGGTGATTTCGAGGCCTCTCTTGGCTGTTCCTCTTGGCTGTCCACAGCTGACAGGCAGGCCGCTGCAGGCGCTGGCAGCAGAAGTCGGCGGCAGCGAAAAAAGGGGGGGGGCTGCGCCCAATCAGGTGACCTAATACGCTCCCGGGGGCCTCGGGGTACAGTGCCTCGTCGCCATATGAAATAAAGAGGCACAAATGTATGGGAGAAGAGAAGAGCTTTATTTGAGGACCCCAGGTAGCTGCAGTGGAAGCATCAACTGGCGAGGCACTCTCAAATGGAATCTACATGCACAAGGTTCTAAGGAGACCTGTGCATGTATTACCATAACAGAGTCACATCCATGATGACAACCCAATTAATCGGTACACTGCACAATAGGTAATAAATATACATTAAAAAATAATTTTAAAAAGGCCGGGGAAGCAAAAACATATTACAGTTGCCATCATCCGTTTAAAGTGAGCTGGCACTCAATGCTGGCAATCTAGAATATAATATCAACTTGTTTCTCGGCTAATTGCACAATTTGGCCTTAGCAAACGCTAGCCTTTTGACATTGATACAATGAGCTCCCTCCCTTCAAAGAGACCATGCACCCCACTCATCAAAAGTTCCCCGAACCAATAAACGTATAGTCAAATATTGCTTTCGTTTTAATGTTAGCACGGGCTCAGGCGTGTTTATAAGAATGACAGAATCAATAGTTTTTGGGCAGTCGCAGTTAATGGAGGCCTTTCAAACAGTTGACTAGTATTAAATATTGTGCAAAATGATAGTTTGAGATTAAGAATGGCATGCTGCCAGCTTCCTTTTCACAACATTCGTTTGCCACCCAGTTTAACCCTAAAGGTGACCACAACAAAACACGTAATTCCTCACTTAAATCCTCCGATTCCAAGGCCACAATGATGAAAATTAAAGAGAAAAGTGTTTGCTTTTAGGGTTACAAGAGTTCCTTTAAACAAGCATTGCAAACCTAACAGTTTTGGCTTGTGTACAAGTATTAGTATTGTGAGGATGGCAATGCAGAGTGTACCCAAGCACAGTTTGTATTGTGATGGCTGGCAATGCGGAGAGTAATCAAGCACAGTTTGTATTGTGATGGCTGGCAATGCGGAGAGTACTCAAGCACAGTTTGTATTGGAATGGCTGGCAATGTAGAGTGTACACTAGCACAGTTTGTATTGTGATGTCTGGCAATGCGAAGTGGACCCAGGCACAGTTTGTATTGTGATGGCTGGCAATGCAGAGTGTACCCAAGAACAGTTTGTATTGTGATGGCTGGCAACGCGGAGTGTACCATATTGTGATGGCTGGCAATGCGGAACGGAATGTACCCAAGCACAGTCTTGGAGACTTCAACATCCACCTGGATGCTTCCTGTCCTTCCACTGGACTCTTTCGTGACCTCTGCAACTCTCTCTCACACTCTATTCTCCCCTCTGCCCGAATCACGCTGCAGGGCACACTCTGGATGCTCTGATCTCTTCAGACCTTCCCTTTTCGATCCCATTCACTACTCCTCTCTCTTGGAGTGATCACTTTCTCCTTTCCTTGGCTGACCTCCTTCCTCTCCGATCAACCCTCCCAGGTCTATCTTGGGTCCTTCCTCTCCTCTATCTCTATCTCTACCTGTGGTGTTCCCTAGGGGTCTAACCTCTCTCCATGGCTGTTCAATCAATAGCTGGCACTTCCTGCCCACTGCATTGCCGCTCTCGGCCCCAACTTTCAGCGCTATGCGGATGAAATTCAACTCAATTTCAGGCTCCCTTCTGCCATCTCTTCTCCTTCTCTCATCTCTGACTGTCTGTCCGCCATCCAGGAGTGGTATGCCGCCAATGATCTCTGCCTTAATGTCAGTAAAACTGAGATTCTCCTCATCGGCACACCTGCTCCCTCCTTTCCTGTCACTCTCTGGCTGGCCTCTCTTGGCTCTCTTCCTGATCCCATCTGTGAGGCTAAAAACCTCGGGGTCATCTTCGATTCCACCCTTTCCTTCTCTCCTCATATCTGTGACGTCTCTAAGAAGTCACACTACCAGCTGCACCTCCTCAGAGGTATCCTTCCTTTCCTCTCCTTCCCCCAGAAGCATTGTCTCCAGAGCTCTAGTTCTCTCTAAGTTGGACTACTGCAACAGCCTCTTTCTAAATCTGCCTGCCTCTACTCTCTGCAACACATCCAAAACAGGACTGCGAGGCTTGTCCTTGGCCTGAAGCCCAGGGATCGTATCTCTCGAGGACTGAAATCTCTGCACTGGCTCCCAGTGGCGGTGAGGATTAAGTTCAAAACCCTCTGCATTATCCAAAAGGCCTTCTGGGGTCTGGGGCCTCTATACCTTCAACTCTCTCTTCCTAAATATCTTCCTTCTCGAGCTCTTCACTCATCTGCCTCCAACTCCCTCAGGGTTAGTCGCTTCTCCAAGCAGTGAGTTGGTGGTAGATCTCTTTCTTCTGCTGGGGCCTCCCTCTGGAACAGCCTCCCTGCCTCACTAAAACTTGAGGAGAACCATCTCTGGTTCCGGAAGCACCTCAAAACCTTTCTCTTTGCTTCTGCTTTCTCTCCTCCTCTCCCCTGCTGATCTCCTGGCTGAAACCAAAACTGCACTGGTTACCTGGCTACCCTCTGATCTCGGCCCAGGACCCCTCCCCTCCATTTGCACACATGCACTGCCCCCCTGGCAACCCTTGCACACAGGGACTGTTCTGTATCCCTTGCCCCCAGCTGCCTGCACTTTTTTATCTATTATTTATTTTTTTATTTTTTTTTACTGTTATCCTATGTACTGCATTGTCCCCTCGCCCCCGCACTTTTCCCCTTCCCCCCTCCCATGCACTTGCGCAATCTCAATGTCACCTGGCCTAGTAGGATAGCTATCTCCAGCTTCTCTCTGTTCCTCTTCCTTGCCTCGTTGCGCCTTGAAACACTTGTGTATAGGCATGCTATAAATGCCATATCATATCATACCACACACAGCAAACAGAGTGAACGCTGGAGCGATTTATATAGTGCTTTATTACATTGCACTCTGCCAAGCGCACTTGGCGACCGTCCTTCTCATAAACCTACTATAAAACGTAGCCAAAACAATATAATCATCTCACAATAATGAACCATTTTAGCTGCAGCGTTAACTTCATAATTTTATCTACTCCAAGCGGCACAGTGGCAGCCCTGGGCATAACATTTGCCTTGCCTAGCACACCTAACTTCCCAGGCGGCGTGGCGACCATCCCGGGCAGAACCTCAATATGAAGCTTAGAGCAACAGCATAACCAACAAAACATAATCTATAATATTAAAACAGCTGAACATTAGTTACTCATATTCTTTTGAAGTACTCTCCCAATTTGTTCTTTAAAAATGTGGATTGTGCTCAGCTCTGCGTGTAGAAGTTTTTAAATGGACATACAATTACATGGAGCCGTTTACCTATATGTGTAGCAGTGTTTCCTATTCTTTGCGCGCCACCCAAAAACACAGCCGCTACCTTAACGTGCGTTTTATACAGAAAATAAAATAAACGCTCTCACATGCCCATTGCCTCCTCGCAAACTTTGCAATAAACACTAGCGGTTGCTACATAGCAAAAAACACTCTGGCATAAAATTGAAACTGAATTAAGGAAACCAGCGGTTATTAAAGAACAGCCAATTAATTGAGATGCACTCATTTCAGAAAATTGCGTGCCACATTCTGACAAAAAAAGTGGCCCAAACTGACCCCATGTAAACACAATCAGTGAAGCAAGACCAATGAAAACCGACATCCATCTTAAGAACTGCTGCATAGCTTTACTAACAGTCCAGAAAGGAGCAACCCTCTTCATACCACAAAACCAGGCAGCAACCGGCCACCCCGGACAAAGCATTGTCCTTAACAAGTGCCCATGAAAGGCTCGCCCATGCGGTAGACTGATAAAACACATGCCCTTGAGGGCTTACAGCACAGTACTGATTGCATACCCTTAGCACACTCCCAGGCGGCACAGAGACTGCATTGTGATAAAAACATTTTCTTTAACAAAATGACCCATGGGCACGGCAGCTGGCCCGCACCCAAAATAAATGGTTGCATTCCACTCACAAGGCTATTGTGGCACAGCGTTCGCCTCTAATAAAGAACCTTGATCCCTCCAAATTACAAAATAGAACGCAACAGGGACAAGTGACGCACAGACGGCTGCCAGGCTTTCTTTTTCTGCCTGGGAGTATGCCTGTTCGGTTTGTGTGAGACTCCTACTTGCGTATGCTACGATGAACGTGTTGCTCGAGTCCGTAGGATCCTATTGCGTTAGTATAGCCCCTAACCCCACTGGGCTTGCGTGGACTATGAACTCTGTTTTTCTTTCTGCGTTGAAGTACTCCATGTCCTCGGCCTTGGAGTTGTTGTTGCGGATGGTCTCGAACGCGCGCTGTCAGTCTGCCGACCACCCAAAGGGTTGGTCCTTCCTCGTGAGTAGACGGAGGGGGCTGCTGATTGTCACGTAATCCTGGAGGTACCTTGAGAAATAGCTTGCGAGCCCCAAGAACGAGCAGAGCTCAGACACGATCTGCGGTGGCTGGGTGGTGTTCAGTTAAGCCACCTTTTCAGGGTCAACGGTCGCATCCCCTTCTCCGAGAATATATGACCGAAGAACCTGAGCGAACCCTTCTGAAATTTGCAATTGTTTTTGTCAAGAGCCAAGCCGGCTGCTTCGGGTGGCGCGCATACCCGATGAAGGGTGGCGTCATGTTCTTCCTTGGACTTGCTGAATACTAGGACATCATCTAAGTAATTGAGGCAGTTGGGGACGTACCATATGACTTTGTGGATCTCGTCTTGGAAGATTTCCGTGGTGGATGAGATCCTGAAGCTGAGCTGCTTGTATTGGACGAGATCCATTTGGTGATCAAAGTCGTGATGTAGTGTTACTCGGGGGTTATTTCAAGTTGATGGTATCCTTTTGTGATGTCTAGCTTTGAGACAAATTTTGCACCATGTAATAGGTGAATCATATTGGTTATTCTGGGTGCCTGGTGTCTTTGGCGCTCAATTGCTTCATTCGCCCTTCTCATGACCACACATAGCCTGAAGGAACCGTCCGGTGACTTTTTAGGGACGGGCACTATGGGTGATACCCAGGAGGTGGGTCATGTTGCCGGTTCGATGACCTGTTGCTTCAGCAGCTTGTCAATCTCTTCCTCAACCTGCCATTGTATATTGGCGGGTATGCCCCTGTAGTGTTGGGCGGCGGGCTAAATGTCCGGGTTGATGCACAGTTGAATTTTCCAGTTTGTGAGTTTTCCCAGTCCTCGAAATATTTTTGGGAATGCTGTCTCAATGTTTACTGGTCTCGCGAAGTATTTGTGGGCCATCAGTTGGTATAAGATGTGCACAAGGCCCATCTCCACAGCGGTCTGCTGTTTACGTCAGTCTTGAGTAAGTGAAGTGGGATTTTCGCACTATGAGCTTTATGGGTGCATGTGGCGTTGATGACTCTATTGCATGGTAGTGGCACGGTCGATCTGTACGGGTAGACGTCAACGGTGGATCGCTTGATTTTCATGGGGCCAGTGGATTGACTTATATGCTTCTTCGGTTATGATGTTGACTGTCGCCCCTGTGTCTATAAGGAATTCTGGGGTGGTGTCATTGACATGGAGCATGAGGACCGGGCTGTGTTGTTTCGCTGTGTTGTTGTTCAGCGCCCAGACGTTTACTTTTTTGCGTTGGTCATCGCTCGACGATGGTGAATCACTTCTGCAGGGTGACCTCATCTCGATGTATCGAACATACCATCTGCGGCACCCGTGTCTGGAACTGGCTGTTATTCATGCTCGTCCCACCTATGTCTCCTGAGTTCACTGGCCTCGTGCGGGCTCGCTTTTGACGTCTTCCTCCGCTTCCTGAGTGATCTTCTGCTGGCTCGGTGCAGGGGTGCATTTTTACAGATGGCGTGGAAATGGTTGTCGCCACCACATGCAGCACATTTTTTCCCAGTGCCCGGCACTCCCCGGTATGACGATATTCATATCCGCATAGGAGCACGTAGCATCCGAGCGTCGGGTCGGGAAGTTCGGGGTGGCATGTAGTTTGTTGACTGTGTCGGTCTCCGCGGCTTTGGGTTGTATCGTGATTTTGTCCAGGTGGTCCAGCTGTGATTCTACCTCTGCTTCCATGCATGCCAAAGCTAGGATCTCCTCCAGTGACCTCTTCTCTTGCAATAGATTCTTACTGAACGCTTGAGAGTCACATCCAGCGATGACTTGAGATATCAAGTCCTCCTTCTTGGAATCCGATGGAATTTGCAGTGTTTTAGCTTTATCCGTAGGTTCATGGTGAAGTTGTCTAGGGATTCTCCTTTGTCTTGGCACGTCGTGTGAAAGATGTGTCTTTCATAATCGGCTTTGGTAGAAGGCAAAAAGTATTCTGACAGTTTCGTATGTAGGTCCTGGAATGAGGCTGTCTCGAGGTTGAGTAGTTCACACGCGATGTCCCTGAGTGCTGGTCCGATAGCCATGGATAAAGTGTTCTTTAGCCTCTCGTCGTTGATGAGCCCTATGGCTCCCACATAGAAGTTGAAGTCCCTTAGCTATGTTACCCACTGTTGCCTGAGGTTGCTCGTGTCACGCAGGTCAAATGCATGTGGTAGGTGTAGTATCTGTGTTCCGCCACCTGCAGGGAGAATGGGTCCTGAGGCACCGCCTCCTGATGTGTAGGCAACGCCATCTCGCTGGTAAGGCTTATTCCGCTAGGGGGGGCTCTTCCCACACAGGTGCCCATGTGCCGTGGCCCAGCGTTCTTCGGTGGGGGGAAGGGGTCCCTGTGTGCACGTACCCCCTTTTGGCTGTGGGGTTGTGCTTGGCCCTCTTTCACATTGCCCTGAGGGGGATTCCCCCTGGGCTCGTGCCCCTGTTATCGTCCTTTGGTGGGGGTCTGAGCATGCTTTCCGCTATGTCTGTGCAGTGAGGTGTGCAGGCGCCTTGTGGGAGCATCCGTATCCCTACCCGCCGTACCTTGTGCAAACGCTCACATACAAAACATTTCCCCCAGCATTTCCCGCCCTTCAGGCACAACAGAAACACAACCTTCTTGGCAAACCCCCATGGCACGGCGACCCCCCAGGGTACAAAGCGCAAATCATTCTGTGCAAAAGGATCACATAACCCTTGTGGCCCAGCGACCGCGCAGGTACTGGTAACAGTGAGCAGCATTATAGCTTAATTCCCCCAACAAACATCGAGCAGTGCTGGCAATACAGCGACTGCAAGTGACCAAACTTTGCAGCCAACAATCATACATTATAAATAACGGAACCCGGTGGCACAGTGACCGCCTGGGGCCTGACAAAAATGTACGCGAGAAAAAACATCAGGAAGTACATCCACTTAAACCTGGCGATACAGCAACCACCAGGGATCACATAACCACCTTCCCTCTAGCCCTGGCACTAATGCCAACCGCCTGCTCCTAAATCAGGATGCAGAAGAGCAACCACAGGAGGGCCGGCACTTCCTATTCCTTTTGACGAAACACTGTAAACAATGGACTTCACAGGAGACACTAAAACACCACCCGCAAATCAGTATATGGACATTTTGAAATCCATTTTACAAAACACATATCTTTAACAAAACTTCTTTATTTTGAAAACCAAATACATTAACATATGGAACACAGCTTAAAAGATGCAGTAAATATTTTTTAAAGTATCAATTAAGTGAAATAACTTTTAAATAACATTAACAGATCGCTCTTGCCATTTTGGAAGTAAAAATGGCTGACGAATTCACCACACAGTAGCAATTCAGCCAAAGAGCCACACTAAATAAATCCATCCTCATACGTCAACCTACACTGAAAAGCATTACAAACCTGCATTTAAAGAGCCTATGTCAAGGTCTCATGTTAAAGCTCTTATTTTAATTAACTTAGGTTTGGCTTTATAGGTAACACTTTCAGCGCCACCTAATAGCCAAAACTAAAAACCATCCAGAACTGGTGTCATCTCACACTGAGAGAGTTGAATTCTTTGTATTTGTAATTTGTGATCAAAAAGCTAAGTCAAGATAAATGCACTTTGTAACCCTATCTCTAAGTGGTTGACTGGTAATGTGATACTGTGGGGCAATCTAAGTCTGTTCTTACAAAATGAAAATCTACATGCACATCTGTTGTGTGATCCCACCCCACATTTGTGCACCATTTAGTAATACCCTGTGTTCCTTACTTTATGCACATGTAATAGATTCTTTATCGTGTCCTCACCCATTGCTTTATGATTTAACTTGCAGATTGGCCAAACACAAGTAGTTGCTTTGCTCTTCTGAGCACACATGTGGTTGTCCATTTGCAACAACAGTTAACCATAAAACCCAAATAAATAAAATTATCCACAAGTTAGCGAAGGTGCCATCTAAACCTCACTCCTTACAATGCCAAACCAATATCTGATATTCCTGAACCATCTGAATTTGTGGGTTTTATGTTGGTGATGGCGATAAAGTAAGTGCCATGAAGACGTACAATTGGTGTATTGTCGTCTTACATAAAAACACATCCCAAAAAATGCAAATGTTTAATTGTCAGAGGTTGAATATATTGGTTAAACAATAATGCTCATGTATATTTTGTGATTGTAGATGTAGATGTATTTTTGAAAGTCGTCTGCATATTTCTTTAATTGCAAATTTTGGGAGGAATTATACTTCGGTACATTTTAATTTAAGTTTGTTATTATGTAGTAATTTATTATTGCACACGTTATACTTTCTTTTAGTGTTTCAGGTGTACATTTTATGTACTTTGAATGATTTGGCATTTTATACAACATTTTTATGTTGCGAAATTGTTATAATTTTATGGTAATATTGTATGCTTTTAAGTGTGTGGGTGAGTTAAGGTTAGCATGTTCTAATAGTGTTTAATATATTGTTACCATTTTGAATTGTGAAGATTAGCCATATGTCACACTAGATTTGTGAAGATTAGCCATCTGTCACATTTAGATAGAATTGTGAAGATTAGCAACCAAGAAATAATTTGAAAGTACCCGATGTACTAAACCCCCCAGTCCTGCTCACCTCCTCCACATATCCCTTGTACTATACACACCCATGGGCTAGCCAAACTACACACAAACACTGTAATGCTTCCATACAACATCAATCCCAGGTACTGGACCATAATCTTAAACACCAGCCAATGTACACATAAAACACACAAACACACACCCAACATAATAGACATTCATATTCAACAAACAACCCGGGCACTGGGCCTAATCCTTACGGATACACAAGCCAGTGCGCTCAAACACAACCTTAAATACCAGCCATTTTACACATAAAAGACACAAACACACGCCCAACATAACAGATATTCATATTCAACAACCCGGGCACTGGGCCTCACCCTTATGTATACAACAAGCCAGTGCATAATCAACCCATCTGCAACCCAAAACACACAGACATCAGTTTCTCCTGGTTCTGGACCTATCCTATCCCTCTGCACTCACTAACCAACCCTGTCCTCTTTCTTGTAGAGCCACATGAGTACCTGGAGACTGCCCTTCGGTGGTAGCGGTGCATGGTATAAGTCAACAGAACCATAACGCTATTATTTCTGTTGTTTGTACACTTTAAGGTTTATTTGGTTTAACATGAACTCTTTTTGTAAAATTCTCTTTTATTTTGTGGTTACATGATAATAGTTTTTTTGAGTTGTTTGTTATAGCCTGTGTTGTGAGAGCATGTAGTAGTATAAGTGTGTGTGTGTGTGTGTGTGTGTGTGCCATAAGATCATGTTGCATAACAGCAGATGGCGTAAGCATATGTCTGTAATTTATGTGTTAAAGGATTATGTGTTGTGTGTGTTGTAGCAGCATGTGTTGTAGAAACGTGCGTTGTCAGTGCTCATGTTTTAGCATTGTTGTTGGAGCACGTGTCATAGGAGTGTGTGTCTAAAGAGTATGTGTCGTAGGATTGTGTCATAGCATGTGTCATATGACCGAGTGTCATAGGATCATGTGTCAAGGGTGTAGGTGTCCTAGGTGCATGTGAAAGCATGAGTCATTTACCCACATGTTGTGTAGTAGGCCCATAGGTAGTAGGAGCTTGTTTTAAGAACATATGTCACAGGAGTGTGTGTTTTGGGAGCGCTTGTTATTGAAGAGTGTGACGTAGGAGCACGTGCCGTAGGAGCACATGCCGTAGGATCACATGTCATAGGATCACATGTCATAGGATCACGTGTCATAGGAGCACGTGTCGTAGGAGCGTGTGTCGTAAGAGTATGTTTTGTACATGTATGTGCTGTAGGTACATGTGATAGCATGTGTCATACGTCCACATGTTATGTTTAGTAGGTGCACTTGCAGTAGGAGTATGTGTTGTACGAGTGTGTTGTAGGACGATGGGTTGTAGAAGTGCATGTTGTAGGATTGTGTCATAAGTGTGTATCGTTAGAGTGTGTGTGGTAGGGGCATGTGCGGTACAAGCATGTGTAGTAGATGAATGCTCTGTGGACAGTTCGTATTGAAAGTCTACATTTTTTCAATCACCAGAAAATTGACATCAAATGTCATCTGTGATTTGCCTTTATGAGTTTTTAGGAGATTAATTTTGTAATGTACCAACTGCAAAACTCATACGCTCAGCATACGTGATTGCAGCGCATGTTGCAGGTGCCAATGTCGTAGAAGTATGTGATATGAGTGTGTGTCGTAGGACCATATGTTGTAGGAGCGCATGTTGTAGGATTGCGTCCTAAGTGTGTATTGTAGGAGTGTGTATGGTAGGAACATGTGTCATAGGTGCATGTGAGAGCATTTGCCATACGTCCACACATTTTGGCAGTTGGCTCATGTTTAGTGGGTGAGCGTGTCATAGGAACATGTATGATAGGAGTGTGTGTTGTAGGAGCACTTGTTATAACAGCATGTGTCATAAGAGCCAGTGTCATAGGATCATGTATTATAGAAATGTATTTCATTAGAGTGTGTGTTGTAAGAGTGGAGTAACTGTGTGTCACAAGGGAGTGTGTCATAGATGCATTTATGGTAATTGCACGTTCTGTGTACAGTTCATACTGAAAGTGTACGTTTAATCCATCACCTCAAAACTGACATCAATGTCAGCTGTGACTTGTGTAAGGGCTTAGATAGGTGAGGCGGACCACATAGTAAAGGGTTTTTAACTTCTGCCATTTTATTAAATAAAACAGGTTGATCAAATACCTCACTATCCCTACCTGAAAGTCAATTTCCCTACTTATTGTAAACTAAAAGGGAACACACTAACAAAGGGATCTCTAAACCCTCACACTTATACAATAATATCAACATAAAAACGTATCATATGGCAACTAAATGCAACAAATGTATATAACATATAATCTGGTTCACAGTATAGTCAGTATCCCTTGTCATGGACTGGGCAGACTCATCCCCAGATACAAACAAGGTTATTTCCACAGTTCAAAAGAAAACCAAGGAAATCCAGTTTTAACACACAGTTCTGTTGTTTCAATGCACTCAAAGTCCAACGCTCTCACTCTTCCTTCCTGGAATGAGAACTCCTTCACATCTTTGGCAACAACAACTTGTTTGGTTGGCTTCAAGAATGATTGCAGGAAGAGTTGTAACTTTTCTTCAATTAGCTTTCACAATTCTTCTCCAATTGCCACAACTTAATCACTAGGTTTCTTCTGGGCAATCACCTCTTGCCCTACGGGTCTACTTGCCTACCCGTCTACTTCATCAGAGCTAAAAAAAAAAAGGAGTGCTTCAAATGTAACTTTCACAGTAGAACAACAACCACTTCAGTGGCCTTCTTTGGCATACACATGTCAAAATCATTCAGGGAATAGAACATTTACACTGATCCTCATCAGGACCTCTCCACAAACAAATATCCATCTCCCTCTGGATAACCACCTCCAAAAGGGCATCCTGTGTGCCCCCTTCCTTTTCTCTTCTGCATCAATACCAAAAATAATGTAAACGAACAAGTGTTTTCCTGCTTCTGTTTTGGCTATAGCAATGTGAATCTACATCAACCACAATAATAGGTATTCCTGAACCTGAATGGTAACCTTTACAACCTTGGGGCTTCTCACCATTCCCCTCTTGTGTTTGGCAACCTTTATGTGACTGATATTGTCAGTTTCTCCAGGTCTCTTTGCTCGGTTTGTATTTGTATTTTGTTTATTTGTATAGCGCCCCTGGCACAAAGGCATCTGGGCACATGTCTTAGGTTACAATTACATAGTAAGCAAGGTGACAACAACATAGGTTACAATAGTGAACATGAGGAGCAGAGGAAGCATAAAAAATATATATAACATATATACAGAATCAGATTTCTTACAAATAATTACAGTGTTTTTACATTCATGGAACTAGTCAGGCAGGGTAAGAGCAAAGGAGGTGGGGGCTATCCGACTGGTAAGGGCCTGTAGAAGCTGGGTGGGCCTTGGGAAGAAAGCCAAGCTTTGGCCTTGCTCTTAAAGGAGTGGAATTAGGGTTCCGCTCTAAGAGGGTTGGGCAAAGATTTCCAAAGTTTTGTGGCGAGGACTGGGAAGCTAGCTCCGCCTGCTTTCTGAAGTTTGAATCTTGCTACTGTGGTACAGACAGTGGGCCTGGGCATCTCTTTGAGGGCGGTTAGAGGTGTGTTGAGCCAGGTAGCTGGGCGCCTGGTTGGCCAAGCATTTATGCGTCAGTGTGAGCGTTAAGAGGGAGACTCTTTGGGCTACAGAAAGCCAACGTAAGCCACGTCTGGTGTCGGAGATTTGTTGATTCCTAGGGATATTTAACACTGCTCTGATGGCGTTATTCTGGGTGACCTGAAGCTTGCTATGGTTTCGTAGGCTCGTTCCTAGATAGAGGGCATTACATTAGTCGATTTTTGACATAATCAGGGTTCTGGCCAGGATTATGCAATTGGCAGTCGTGAGAAAAAGGCGGCAGGCTGTGATGAGTTTGCAGGTGTAGGCAGATGCCGAGATTACAGCATTCGCTTGTCTGTCGAGTGATAGAGTGGAGTCAAGATAGATGCCCAAAGTTTTAGTATTGTTGGATACTCTAATGGTGTTGCCATCGATGACGAAGGATTTAAAGGAAGGGTCAAGTTTGTTAAGTCTGTGATGAGAGCCCAGAATGAGGAGCTCTGTCTTTTCATCACTGAGCCAAAGCTCATGTTGGGCCTTCCAAGCCTGAATGACCAGGTATACATTGTTTAAGGCTTAAGTGTCTGTCATGATTCTTGCCCCTCATGTCCCCAGCCCTCCAAGATGTCAGGCTGGAGCCAGGCCACGATCACCTACATGGCCCTTAAGGGCCTCTCCATGCCTCCAAAGACCCACTTGGAGTCAGACTTGGCGCTTGTGGCACCAGACTCACTCACTCCCATAGGATACCATTGGGGATTGGACTTGCAGTGCATTGATGGGGACAAGATGGATGCCCCCACATATTTCGGTTCCCAGAACTGCATGTGCGGTCTAATCTTTTGGGTGTGGTTCAGCCCAGAGACACCTGGGATATCCAGAGACCATTTAAGCCACACCCAGGCTGAGAAACATGCTTTGTGTTTTCTGCACCTGCAGGGTGACACTCACCGTGTTCGGATCGGTCTCCAGTAGGCCTGCATCTTTCTTCTGCGCTCAGCTCCTGCAAGAACAAGAACACCGTTAGGAATAGCCTTACCTTGCGGCGCTTCTGCCCATCATTCATCGCTCCTTCTGTTCTGCAGGCATCTTCGGCGTTGTCATTCCCATCCCGGCACGCCGCTTCCTAAGGAAAAGGGAAAAGAACAGAAAAAAGGTATTAGTAAGCATTCTGCAAATCTTTGCTTATTTTTAAATACTGTACGAGCTTCAAAAGCTTCCCTGAATCCCAGCGCTCTGGAGGAACTCTGTCTCCGGAACTTCTCATCCATCTGCAAGAGGGAAAAGACACTCCAGGTTAGCGTGGAAACATCTAGAGGCGCTGCATACCGCGCTTACCCAGCGCATTTGTTCTTCATAACCGGCATCCACGCTGAAAACGTTGCAGCACCTAAAAGACACAGAAAAAGAACTCTGTTCAATGCAAATACGAAAGGAGTGCATCGCGCATCGCGCTCTCACTCACCTTCAGTGCTACTCATCTCAGCAGCACGCCGCCATCCCCGGACGCCGGCCATCATCTAAGGAAGGAAAGGAACGAAGTTAGAGAACTGTTCAAAAGACTCATTATACTTACCTGTCGGACTCTTGCCAGTGAAGTAACTAGGCAGCAACGAGCCTGTATCAATCAACGCACCCCAGCGCTGAAAGCAGGACGGAGAGCACACTATCCAAGAAAACAAGGCCCTGTCTCCAGTCAAATAGCCTCCAGGGAACGGTTCGAGGTCGTAAGAGGTCAGAACAGGCTGAGTGATGTCCCCGTGGATACCAGGTGAGCGTTACAGAACACAAAGCCTCACATCAAAATCCACCTGGGCATCATGGAAACGTCAGAAACCCACCAGTTAGCCCACATGTTGGGGCAGCTACGTTCCGAAGCACATGCAACCAGGCAGGAGACCAACAACCTGAGGAGAGAGCTGATAGTAGCCAAAGAACGCACTGATGATTTAAGCAAGCAACTTCTCCAGTCAAAAGCAGGGCATGCACCATTGCCGGGAAGCGTGCCCTCGATGCCAGTGCCATCAGCCAATCCCGTTCAGATAACCCTTCCTGGGGCAGATCCCATGGCCCCGCCTGAACGATTTACGGGGGATCCCAAGAGGTTTGCAATGTTCATGACCCAGTGCCGCCTGCACTTCCTTTGTAGGCCAGGCGCCTTTCCGAATGATCAATCACGGGTCGCTTTTGTGCTATCCTACCTGAGTGTTAGCGCCGCAGACTGGTCTGTACCCTTTGTGGCCCAAGACGATCCTTTGCTGCATGACTTCAGGAGCTTTCAGCAGGAGATGGAAAAGCTGTTCGCCCGTCGTACTCATGGGCAGGCATTAGACAACAAACTTCTGTCCCTACGCCAAGGGAATCAAGACCTATTAACATACATAGCCACGTTCAATAGACTCGTATTTGAAGCAGAATGGCCAGTGGAGAAGAGAACCACGTTATTTCATCAGGGGTTGCGGGGGGAGCTCAAGGATGTTCTCGCACAAGTAGTGAACCCCCCGAAAGACTGCTCAGAATTCATTGACCTTGTTGTTCAACTGGATCATAGGTTGCAGGACCGAAGAGCAGACCGAACCAGACCGGACCCTCACCCTATGTATGTGCGTTCAAAGGACAATACTGCCCGAACAACGGAAGGTTTAGGAGAACCAATGCAAATCGGGGGGGGTCAGATCCCCCTTGACTAAAGGGGAAAGGGATAAAAGGAGACAGCAGCAGTTATGTCTGTACTGTGGAAGGTCAGGTCATTTCATTAAAGAGTGCCCTGTGAAGCCACCGAGGAGGACGGTAGGGGCCAACGACAAGGAAGATACCATCAAGGAATCGGAAAACTCCCCAGCCCGGCAAGTGTAGGGGTCCGCTTGTCGAGCGAAGAAAGTGAACTACAGACCTGTTTTGCACCTGTGGTCTTGATCAATCACCAACAACCATCTCGGATGCACGCAGTAAGAGACTCAACGGCAACGGCAGTAATTCCCAACGGCTCCAAAGACAGTGGAGCCATTGGGAATTATATCGACCAGGATCTTGCGGCAAAGATGGGGCTTCCGTTACGCACTAAATCAACCACCAACACTTTACCACTGTCCACAGCACGAAAATAGCTTCTGGTCCAGTATCCAAATGCACTGCAGCTTTAACCCTTCTGTGCCAGGATGGACACTAAGAATCTATCATTTTCGACCTCATTAAGGCACCGCAGTTCCGGTTGATTTTGGGAATGCCATGGTTGGTAGCTCACAATCCTCGAATCGATTGGCGAGCAAAAGAATTGGCCTTTCCCGAGACTTGCGCCCACACATGTTATCGCCAAGAGAAACAACCAATAGACACCAGAACCTCCACGCTTGCGACTGTGGCAATCGGCACCCTACCAAATGAATACCAGAACTTTCAAGATGTCTTTCAGAAAAAACAGGCTAATACCCTGCCACCGCATAGACCATACGATTGCCAAATAGACCTGATACCCGGCGCCCAAATCCCTTGTGGGCGAATTTACGCACTCACGGAACCAGAAAACCAACACCTGAAGGCCTATCTTGACCAATACCTAGCCAACGGGTTCATCCGTCCCTCGAAGTCTCCAGCAGACAGTCCTCTATTCTTCGTACCAAAATAGGAGGGGGACTTGAGAACGTGCATCGACTATCGCGCACTGAACCAGTTTAACGTAAAAAATCGCTACCCCCTGCCACTGATCCCTGAATTGCTTGATCAAGTCAAAGATGCCCAAATCTACACAAAACTAGACCTGAGGGGGGCATATCACCTTGTTCGCGTAAAACAGGGGGATGAATGAAAAACCGCTTTTCGCACCAAATACAGGTTGTACGAATATCAAGTAATGCCCATTGGCCTTTGCAACGTGCCTGCTGCATTTCAATACTTCATGAACAATGTCCTACGGCAATTGATTGATGGCTGTGCTCTAGTGTACATCGACACTATCCTAGTATATTCCACATGAAAGCAGGACCACGTTAAACACGTCCGATCTGTATTGGAGAAACTCCGTCAACACCAGCTCTACGCCAAGCTCGAAAAGTGCTCATTCCACGTCTCTGAGGTGGAATTCCTGGGCTTTATTCTCAGCCTGAATGGAATCCGAATGGATGTACACAAGGTAGATGCTATCCTGAACTGGCCATCCCCAAATTCATTCAAGGGGGTTCAAAGTATGCTGGGTTTTGTAAACTTCTACCGCCGGTTCATCCCAGGATTTTCGCAAATCGTGCATCCCATCATGTCACTACTAAGGAAAAGCAACAAAAAGTTCCAGTGGACAACAGAAGCCGAGGAGGCTTTCCAGGAACTCAAAGCAAGATTCACATCTGCCCCATTCTTACGCCACCCTCGCCCTGATCTCCCATACCTGACCTGGTGAAAACGGACGCCTCAAGCATGGCTAAGGGAGCCGTCCTCTCACAAAAGGACACCGAAACGGGCCAGTTACACCCTGTTGCCTTCTGGTCGCGTAAATACACACCCCCTGACCTCAATTACGCTATCACAGACAAAGAACTCCTGGCCATTAAGTCAGCCTTTAAGGCATGGCGGCACTACCTCTTGGGCGCCAGATACACAATCACCGTAATAACTGACCACCGGAACCTCCAGTACCTAAAAACGGCAAAGGCCCAATCCTCACAACAACTACGTTGGGCTCTTTTTTTGCTGAATATGACTACGTGATTACATTTCGACCAGGGGTGAAAAACGGGAAGGCCGATGCCCTTTCCTGTATGGGGGTGGAAGAGCAAGGGTATCAGACCCCTGACCCAATAGCAATCATCCCGAGTGACAAGCTCCTAGAAATCACAGCAACCATAACTCAGAAGGAATTACATGAAGAAATACAAAACCTGATGAGTCCGGAGCAATTACAAGCGTGGAGTGCACAAGGAGAACATTACATGATAAAAGATCAGTTGTCCTACTTCAGGAATCGTTTATTCTTACCAAACCAAGAACTACGAGAACAAGTCATGTCTGGTTATCATGATTCCTTGATCGAGGACCACCCCGGAATCGCTAAAACCCTAGCCAAGGTAAAACGAAATTATTGGTGGCCCACGTGGCGGAAAGATATTATCCAATTCATCCTATCTTGTGGAGTGTGTGCTCAAAACAAGTCATCCAAGCAGAAACCAGCTGGGCTATTACAACCATTGGAAATCCCACCAGCACCCTGGCACACGTTGTCCCTCGATTTTATTACTGACTTACCACCCAGTCAAGGGTTTAACACTATTCTTGTGGTCGTGGACCTATTTTCAAAAATGGCACATTTCATTCCTCTTAAGGGACTCCCAAATGCTTCCACTGTGGCAAAGGTATTTCTTGAAGGCATCGTATGGCCCCATGGGTTTCCTTCAGTTTTGTTCTCAGACTGAGGTACTCAATTCGTATATAACTTCTGGAGAAAATGCTGCTCTATGGCTCAGATCGACATCCGGCTGTCCACCAGTCATCATCCCCAAACAGATGGTCAAACTGAAAGGACAAATCAGACGCTCGAGCACTATCTGCGTTGCATGTTACACCAAGCTGAAGGAAGCTGGTTCGACCTATTATGGATAGCTGAATATGCTTATAATAATTCCCTACAAACCAGCACTGGGCAGACACCCTTTTCTACCATGTATGGCAGGCACCCACGTACTTCTGAGTTGGACGTTTCTACAACCCTGGAAATGCCGGTGGTCAAAACCTTGCACACAACCATTTCTCAAACCTTTAAAAGGGCAGCTGAACACCTACTTCAAGCTAAGAATCGCCAAAAGAAGTATACTGATCAACACCGAGCAAAGGCCCCCGACTACCAAGTGGGAGACAAAGTCTGGCTGGCGTCTAAACACGTGTCCATTAAAGGAGCCCAAACTTTCCGTCCAAGATACCTGGGTCCATTCACCGTCACCTCCGTGATAAATCCTGTGGCGGTCAGACTAGCTTTGCCGTCAAACATGCAGATTCATCCATTGTTCCACATGTCTCTCCTTAAACCTGTTCAACCTGGGACCCGGGTAGCAACGCCACCGCAGCCAGTAGTAGTCGCCGGGGAGCAAGAATTTGAAGTCAAGGACATCCTAGATTCAAAGTACGTCAGATCCAAATTATACTACGTAGTAGACTGGAATGGGTATGGTCCACAAGATAGGACATGGGAGCCTTGTGAGTACATCCATGCACTTTGCTTGCTTAAACGATTTCATCAAAACCATCCAACCAAACCAGGACCAGACAGAAGAGCCACCTTGAGAGGGGCCTTGGGGGGAGTGCTGTCATGATTCCTACCCCTCATGTCCCCAGCCCTCCAAGATGTCAGGCTGGAGCCAGGCCACGATCACCTACATGGCCCTCAAGGGCCTCTCCATCCCTCCAAAGACCCACTTGGAGAGACTCACTCACTCCCATAGGATAACATTGGGGATTGGACTTGTAGTGCATTGATAGGGACAAAATGGATGCCCCCACATATTTCGGTTCCCGCAACTGCATGTGCGGTCTAGTCTATTGGGTGTGGTTCAGCTCAGAGACACCTGGGATATCCAGAGACTATTTAAGCCACACCCAGGCTGAGAAACATGCTTTGTGTTTTCTGCACCTGCAGCGTGACACTCACTGTGTACGGATCAGTCTCCAGTAGGCCTGCATCTTTCTTCTGCGCTCAGCTCCTGCAAGAACAAGAACACCGTTAGGAACAGCCTTACCTTGCGGCGCTTCTGCCCATCATTCATTGCTCCTTCTGTTCTGCGGGCATCTTCGGCGGTGTCATTCCCATCCCGGCACGCCGCTTCCTAAGGAAAAGGGAAAAGAACAGAAAAAAGGCATTAGTAAGCATTCTGCAAATCTTCGCTTATTTTTAAATACTGTTCGAGCCTCAAACGCTTACCTGAATCCCAGCCGCTCTGGGGGAACTCTGTCTCCGGAACTTCTCATCCATCTGCAAGAGGGAAAAGACATTCCAGGTTAGCGTGGAAACATCTAGAAGCACTGCATACCGCATTTACCCACCGTATTTGTTCTTCATAACCGGCATCAATGCTGAAAACGTCGCAGCACCTAAAAGACACAGAAAAAGAACTCCGCTCAATGCAAATACGAAAGGGGTGCATCACGCTCTCACTCACCTTCAGCGCTACTCATCTCAGCAGCACGCCACCATCCCCGGACGCCGGCCATCATCTAAGGAAGGAAAGGAACGAAGTTAGAGAACTGTTCAAAAGACTCATTATACTTACCTGTCGGACTCTTGCCAGTGAAGTAACTAGGCAGCAAAGAGCCCGCATCAATCAACGCACCCCTGCGCTGAAAGCAGGACGGAGAGCACACTATCCAAGAAAACAAGGCCCAGTCTCCAGTCGAATAGCCTCGAGGGAAGGGTTTGAGGTCGTAAGAGGTCAGAACAGACTGAGTGACGTCCCCGTGGATACCAGGTGAGCGTTACAGTGTCTGCCGTGTAGACCCAGAGATGGCGACAAGTTTCTGGGTGTCATCGGCGTAGTTTGTGTAAGTGACACCCAGATAATCAAGAATGTTGAAAAGTGGTTTTGTGAACACATAGTGTCCGTGAAACGCATGATCCTTGGGGTACCCCGCATAGGACTGGTGAGGGTTCAGCAGAGGCAGATGGGGAGAAGACCATCATGGATCTGCTGTCCAAGAAGGATCTGATGCAGGTGGTGGCTTTATCTGAAAAGTGGGTGGCAGATTTGAGATGACGGCATAGGATTTAGTGGTTTACCAAGTCAAATGCTGCCGATAAGTCAAGTAGTAGTAGCAAGGCCAGCTTCCCGTTATCTTTCAGATCCTCAATTTGCATTTTCATTGGATAGTTGACTTAAACTGCAACATCAACATAGAGTCCAACCAACCGTGTGCGTGGTCCGACCACCATTTGATTAGCTTCAACATCATAGCCAACAACCTTTGTGTCAGACAGGACATTGCACCCGCAATCTGTACAAGAAACAAAAGGGATATAACCTTCGAAAAACTACTCCCTATCCTCCTACCAGCTCTCGACAAACTATAATCATTCTGCACAGACCCCACCGTCCTAGTGGGTACGTTTAATCAGACTACTGACTCCAACAAGGACCCCCTCTTCCTAGCAAACCTTAACTACAAAGATGCCATCCTACAAACAAAAAAAGATACTTATAATAAGTGCATTTTACAAGCAGAATCCTACCAATTACAGGCCTATCACCACTGTGCGTTTCCTGCTTAAAATCCTAGACCCTGCAGATCCAAGACTACTTTGAATCCAACAAACTCTTGGGCCTCAGGCAATGACTCCTGAATTACATTTTTCTTTATGTAGCACTCTCAGGTGTGGTGTAAACCAAGAATTAAGGTGTGCGCATGGTTTGGGTTTCCTGGATTTAATGGGTGCAATAGAATCCAGTGCTTTAAGCATAGTCTGATTAAACGTACCCACTAGGACGGTGGGGTCTGTGCAGAATGATTATAGTTTGTCGAGAGCTGGTAGGAGGATAGGGAGTAGTTTTTCGAAGGTTATATCCCTTTTGTTTCTTGTACAGATTGCGGGTGCAATGTCCTGTCTGACACAAAGGTCGTTGGCTATGATGTTGAAGCTAATCAAATGGTGGTCGGACCACGCACACGGTTGGTTGGACTCTATGTTGATGTTGCAGTTTAAGTCAACTATCCAATCAAGAGTTCTACCCTTGTTGTGGGTAGGTTCCCTAATACAGTGGGTGAAGCCTAGGTCGGAGAGGGTGTTCGTGATGTCCAGAGCTTTGAGGTCATTGGGATCTTGGAAGCCAAGGTTAAAATCACCAAGTAAGATCATTTGAGATTTAATCTTAGTATTGTCTGCTAGAATGGAGGTGATGTCTTCAGCAAATGTTGTGACAGGTCCTGGAGGCCTATAGATGAGGTGTATCGTGATAGTTTGGTTAGGGAAGATAGCTAGTTTCCCTGATAGTAGCTCAGCCGAGGGAATCTGTTGATTGGGAATGACTCTGAGGCCAATGGAGTTTTTGTGAATAAAGGAGATACCACCTCCTTTCGTTTGAGTGTCGCGGTCGCTTCTGATAATGGCCTAACCTGTGGGAATGGCAAGGGAAAGTAATGGTCCAGAAGCTGCATGCAACCAAGTATCAGTGATGGCGAGAAAATCTAGGTCGTGCGTAATGACCAGGTCAGCGATATCCAGCGCATGGGCAGGGAGGGACCTGGCGTTGACAAGGGCACCCTTAACCGCGGTTTGTTTGGTAGTGTAAGGAATACTAGTATTGGATTTGGTGCTCTTAGTGCGAGGAGACGGGGTGCGGGAGTCAATTGCTGGGAGCACTGTGGATTTCATGGGAGTGATGTTGCGGTGGGGGTGATGCGGTAGTCTTGAGCCAAGTCAAAGACTCCTTTGATGTAAAGAGCAGGGTTGGTTAGGAGTAGGTTTGGCAGCAAAGTGTTGTAGCCAAAGGGCTGGGGAATTCGGGTAGGGGTTGGTAGAGGGTGTAGTGGTGGATGATGCAGAGTTCGAGCAGGGCTGTAGTGCAATGGGCAAGGTTAGGCTGTGTGATTCTCCTCTCTGGTTTGGCGACATGTTGTGATCTGAGTGTCTGAGAGTCATGTAGTTAGGTGACTCAGTAGGGGTCATCTGGGTAGGCTGGAAGGTGGGGAGCGCTATAGTGTGCGGTAAGTAGCCAGGCCTGGGAAAGTAACTTGAGTATAAGGAACAGAGCGCAGTCTATGGTGCGGCGTACTGCGTAATGTACTACAGGCATTAGAGGTAGTGGGCAGGGAGTTGCAGGTGGACGTGCAAATAGGTACGTCCTGGGTGATCAAATGTGTACTAAACCCAACGTCTTACTGGTCACAGCTGGGCGGAATGACTCGGGGAGCAGTGCTATTTGGCTTCCATATAAACAAGAGTAGCAGCAATAGGGTGGCCTAAGTGCAAAACAACACTCAAGTGGCACACACTATAATATCGGCATTTAGAGGCACAACATGATGGGCTCCAGATCAGAGCACTAGGTCTAACTAATTAGGCAATGGGTACTAGAAGAGTAGGCTAGGCAGTAGGAAATATGACCATGAACGCTAGGCAATAGGCAGCACAATATAAGACCAAAAATGCAAAGCAAGATATGACCATGAACTCTAGGCAGTAGGCAATACAGTAGGCAATAGGCAGCACAGAGTAGGACCAGAGATGCAAAGGCAATGGGCATTAGGGATCACAACATGAACACTGAGCCGAATACATCACAGCAGGCTGGAACACAGAATATGACCAAACGCGCTAGGCAATAAGTAATAGGCAACATAATGAACAATAGGCAGCACAAAGTAGGATAGAGATGCTAGGCAATAGGTGAGGGGAATCTCAACACTAAGCGGTATACATCATAATAGGCTGGAACAGTGGTGACAAAGATAAGCGACTATATCAAGAAGTAATATGCTATAAAACTGCATTCATTGAAGGAAGTAACGCCTGGAATCCGACGGCGTAATAGTCACAAGCAGAATGGTGGGGCGTGGTGCCCAAGTCAAATGATAATAGAGAGTATGTAAGTCCAGAAATGTGTGTGCAGGCGAGCAACACCAAGTTAGGTATATTTTCACAGGTTTATGGTAATGAAGCGGACAAACTTACTCCAATTTGCAGGGGTGTGCGTAGAATAGGGTCTGCATGTCTCGACTAAAAGAACATAGCTGACGTTAAGGATGGGGCAGAGACCGCTTTACGCTACTCGTTCCGCTTAGGGTTTAACACAGGATTAGCAGGCTTGTGAGTAGTCTGAAGATCCTGGACATGCAGTTGTAGAGCGGGCACAGAGGACGAGGATCGGCATGGGATAGACCAGAGAGCAGGGCACCTAGCACTGGTGGCGCTCGGTCAGCTCAGTCAGCTGTGCCTTTATTTGTGCCTTTGTTCGGGTCGGCGCTCGCGTGCCTGCTAGGTGTGATTGGACAGAAGAAGCGTGCATCAGCCAATAAGGCGTTTTGGTGGCCATCTTATCAAAGGCTGGGGGTGGTGGAGGTTGCATCAGGCACAGCGGCCATCTTAGGATAGGGCACTACACGTTGCAGGCAATGGAGAAATGTAGTAGGCAACCCAAAGTAAACCCAATTCCTGGGTAAAATGGGACAGGCAGCACAAAAGATTCTTTTCAGGTGAAGGCTCGTAATTTATAGGTGTTCTTCCGGACGAATGTAGCGCATCAGAATACAAGGCATTACGGCTGCTATGATCATGCCCAAAGCTTACCTTTGCGAGCACCCATGGATGGTGCGGGTAATGCTGCTCCTGCAGCACGGAGGAACGCTGAGAGTGCTCCTGCTCAAATGGAAGCTGGAATCATGCTGATGAGGCTCAATCAGCTGTGCTTTTGTTCGTGCCTTCGTTCGGGCCGGCGCTCGCCGGCTGGCGAGGTGTGATTGGACAGAAGAAGCATGCGTCAGCCAATCAGGCGTTTCGGCGGCCAGCTGTTCAAAGGCTGGGGGTGGGGGAGGGTGCATCGGGCAGGGCGGCCATTTTAGGATAGGTCACTCTACGTTGCAGGCAATGGAGAAATGTAGTGGGCAACCCAAAGTAAAACCAATCCCTGGTTAAAATGGGACAGGCAGCACAAAAGATTCTTTTCAGGCGAAGGCTCATAATTTATAGGTGTTCTTCTGGACGAATGTAGTGCATCAGGATAGGAGGCTTTAGGGCTGCTATGATCATGCCCAAAACATACCTTTGCGAGCACCCATGGATGGTGCGGGTAATATTGCTCCTGCAGCACAGAGGAACGCCGACAGAGCTCCTACTCAACTGGAAGCTGGAATCATGCTGGTTATTGGTGGTATGCCTGGGTTTCTAGTACGACCTCCCCACCAGGTTGTTGGTGTTTACCCAAGTTCACACTTTCTTTCCTGCACCTCGTTGGGTTTAATATCAGTCACTTTTGCAAGTCCGCCTCAGCTCTGTATTCTTAAGACTGGTTATTAGCTTGCCTTTGTAAATTTGCAAAGGTTTGGTATGTGTGATGCTTATCAGCCTGCTTTTGTATGCTAAAAACAGTTCAGCACTTGTACTGTTGTTTATTCTGCCTTTCACTCGTGAGTGATTGATCCCGCCTGCGCTCACCACTAGGCCTGCACCGGAGTGTCCTGGAGTCACTTGTGTGGTTTAGACTCATCTGGTAAGTCACTTCTAGGTGCTCTGCTCCGCATTCACAGGACTGCTGATGCTGATACCGTGGCTTCTCGACCAGGCGCACCTTCTTTCCTCGGTCTCCACTGCCTCTGTCACGTTGATTTGCAAAACTACCACTTGAGACATCTCGACAGCTGGCACTACACCTTCTACCTGCTGTGAAAGCTCTGCATGACATAGTCTTCTCAGGTAGCGTTTCTTCAACATACCATCCGCTGCGCAGGCTCTGCAGTTTAAGATGCCCTCTCAGGACTCACAGCAGTCCCGGCATCTTCCAGCTCCTCAGCTCCTGTCTCCTGCAGCAAACATAGCCTGCACTTCCTCTGGTTCTTCTACTGGTTATTCTGCTGCTTCTGCTTCTTCTCTACCACCTGCACCTGGGGGGGCCTTTTATTCCTCCCAGTATCCCCCAGGTGTAGTTCATTCGTATTAATTAGCTGACCACTTCCACATCTTTGTTCCTCGGTATCCCTCTTCCTCATCCCAGTAGTAAGGGAATTATGGGACTTGTAGTCCCGAATGAAAGAGTTAGGTTGCCTTTAGAGTGTGCGTTATAAGAGTGCGGTAAATGTGTGACATAAGAATATGTGTGGTAGAAGCATGTGTGGTAGAAGCATGTGTTGTAGGTGCACGCTCTGTGCGCAGTTCGTATTGAAAGCATACATTTATTCCATCACCTTAAAACTGATATCAATGTCAAGTGAGACTTGCCTTTGATGTGAGTTTGCAGTTGTCAATCTCAGTACTGTACAAACTTTTAATTGCGTAACGTAGAACTGTAGAACTCATAGGCTCTGTGCACAATTCGTATGAAAAAGGCGCACTCATCCTGTGCATGCGTCATACATAGATACATTTTCAAAACCTAACATTGATTTTCAATTTTTTTTTCACAGTTTCAATCTAAAATCTAATTGCCTGCAAAAAGTTAGGAAAGTTGAAGCAGCTAATTTAGAGAAATTTGTGCTGACATTTTTCCCCCCTGTGGGAAAACCCCATGTCAAAAGCTGCTCAAAACACAACCAAAGTAAACATTTTTAAAACTATGAACGCCTTAAGACATCTGGGGTTTTGCATGCACAGCGGGCTGCCTCAAAATAGTACTCTGGAATATTTTCAGAATTGGTCATGCTAGCGTTCGAAAGTTATTAAATAACTTTTCTGAAACACCAAAGAGACTTTGTTATAACCTTAACTATTTTTTGCACTGGCGCAAAAGCATTGTATACATATATATATATATATATATATATATATATATATATATATATATATATATATATATATATATATATATATATATATATATATATATATATTTCGAATGGATTGTGTCTATCCTCCCACGTATTCCTCATCTTTTCATATTTCCCATATCCAGCTTAGCTGCTTCGGAAATCTCTGCTTGTCGACTTAATATCCCTCGGCGGCCTCCGTATAGATGTCGACGTCACTGATCGTATATATATATAGTGCGCGCAGTGCCCATTGGCTTCAGTTCTGTTTTTCTGCGCTAACATGGTACGCTTCATTCCATTGTGAAGAGAAATCTTCGAGAAATATTTCAAAATCTTCGAGGCATCTTCGAAAGAATGGCTTCGTCATCGGCGTCTTCCACTCTCAAATCGGTTTTAAAAAAATGCTGTAACTGCTGTTCAAAGATGTCTCTTATAGACCCCCACAGACTATGTCTGTGGTGGCTGGGATCCGCTCATGCTTCATCGGAGTGTGAGGACTACATGTCCATGACGTCGAAAGCCCTGAGAGAGCGCAGAGGGAAACTTGCAGCAGGTAGGACCCATAAATCCTCTGTCGAAAAGACAAACTTTGTTTCTCCTCGCCAGAAAAAAAAGAAACGACCCGATCGCGAAGTGGTTCCCACCACTCGTCATCATCTAGACATTCGAAGAAACTGCGCCATAGGTCGCCATCTTTGACGTCTTCAAGTTCCTCTCCGGAACGGGGCGTATGCCCAACTAAAACTGCCTCACCAGCTGAGTGGGAAGAGTTTAGGCTGAAAATGATGAAGGTGTTCGAGAATGTGGCCTTCACCCCCTGGAGTACACTCAAAAGCCATGCTCCGGTCAAAATGCCTGATAAGCATAAAAGCCATGCACCTTCGGGTCGGGCAGGCAAGAATCCTTGGGTCTAAGGATCCCTCGAGTCGAGGAAAAGTACCTTTGAGGACTGAGTCGTCAACACCGTTGGTGCCAAGAGACTCTACTTCAACGCCATTGGTGCCGAAAAATGCGTCATCAACGCCAGAAACTCATGAAAGGTCATCGACGCATTGAGCTTCAAGCTCCTCAACGCCACAGGTGTCGAAGCCGGCGACGCAGCCATCGAAGCCATCAACGTCAACAATTTTGACGATTTTGGCTCCTTTGTCGACAAATATTATGACTCCATCGAGTACTGTGGAGAAAACATATACCCCTTTGCCTAGGACTGACTTTTTCAAGTCACTTTCCTCCATTTATGAGGATGCAGAGCCATCATCAGATGAATCTAGGCCTTTTGGCCTCCAATATGGTATGCCATCAGTCCCTGAAGCCCTCGTTTCTGAAGAGTCCAGAACAAAGGATCTCTAAGAATGTCTGCATGATGCCAGTGGTTTGGACACCTCACCAGAGGTAAACTTTGGCAGATCAGAATCATCTGATCATGCAGAGGTTACCTACAGGCAGTTGATGTCATGGATAGTTTCATATATGGGATGGGCTAGACCAAGTACAGTCTTTGAACAAGATAACTTGACCAACATTTTGGACAGGGGACCACAGGAAGACCCAATTGTGCCATTACATGCAGCTTTGCAAAAGCGTATTGCTACCAATTGGGAGGCGCATTAACTCAATCTGGCGGTCAACAAGAAACTGACCTCTAAATACAGGGTTTCAAGCAGTGACCCCTACTATTTATCAAAACACCATACACCAGAGAGTCTGGTGATTCAAGCTGACACCTCAACCACTAGACACAATGCCTACCCTACTATCCCTCCTGATAGGGATGATAAGCGTTACGACACCCTAGCCAAAAATGTTTTTCGGCTGGAAGTATGGCTCTGAAGTCAGCTAATGCCACGTGCACGCTGGCAAGATTCACCCACACCCTTTGGGACTGTATATCCATTGCAGCTGACCATATCCCCGAAGGGGAAGAACGAGACAGGGTTTTAAACATACTCAAGGATGGAAAAGACGCTATGTGTGAATCCCTCCAGACTGGTCTCGACTGCAATGGCAGCTAGTACAGTTATGCGCAGATTTGCCTGGTTGAGAAAGTCAGAATTTGTTCCAGACGTACAATCCAGACTGCTCAACATGCCCTTTGACGACACTCATTTGTTCGGAAACAAGGCTGATTAAAGTTTGGATAAACTGCAAACTTCAAAGGCAGCAGCCAAATCTCTTGGTGCTGCGATTAGTCAACCTCCAAATCGCCCCATAGGTACGCCCTGCAGGGGTAGGTCCTTTCGTCACTACTCTATATTTGGAAGAGGCAGAGGACAGTCAGTCAGTTCAAAGAGGCCAAAGAAGATTCCCCCTTGGTGGATGGGGAAGAGCTACTAAGACCACCTCAGCAGCGGCTACTTTGCCATTAGCCACTGCGCCAGCTACCCCAAACCCTCTCTGAGGTCTTAGTTCACAAGACCGCAGTGGGAGGCAGACTGTCACAGCATCTGGTAGAATGGCAAGCTATTACTTCCATTGGAAACAGTTGCCCAGGGATACTGCCTTCCCTTTCTAAAAAGCCTCAGAGTCATCCACCGGGAAACAGCTCTTACAAAGTTCCAGATCTGCTCCTTATGCAGCAAATGTTAACCCTGCTAGAGAAAGGTGCTATAGAACCAGTACATGTAGCGGAGAAGAACAAGGGTTGGTACTTCCCGTACTTTCTAATACCAAAGAAGGATGGAGGATTGAGACCCATCTTGGAGTTAAGAAACTTGAACAAGTACCTCAGGAAGAACAAGTTCAAGATGGTTACCCTTTCTTAGATCCGTCAGGCCCTCCAGCTTCCGGATTGGATGGTATCATTGGACTTCAGGATGCTTACTTTCATGTTCCGATCCATCACAAGCACAGACAGTACCTGAGGTTTGCCGTTGGCGGTTGTATCAGTTTTGGGTTCTGCCATTTGGGCTGACCTCCGCCCTGAGGTTTTTCACCAAGTTAATGGTGGTTGTGGCAGCGAGTCTCAGGAGGGGGAGAATTCACGTTTACATCGAACTGGACGATTGGCTGATCAGGGTCAGTTCCTCCGCACAGGCCCTGGAACATCTCAGCTCCACCTGTCACTCCCTCCACATACTGGGCTTCTACCTCAAATTCAAGAAGTCTCACATGATAACATCTCAAAGGCTCCACTTCATTGGAGCTGTCCTGGATGTATCCCTGGGAAAAGTCTCGCCACCAGAGGTGAGGGCTCAAAACATTCTGCAGATGGTCACCAAATTTCAGAGTGCTCATTGTCTTCCGGCCTTCGATTTTAAGAGGTTGCTCGGCCTCATGGCATCCTGCATTTTTCTGATGCCAGAGGCTCGCCTGAGAATGAGATCTCTCTAATGGGCTCTCAGAACCTGTTAGGGAGAACTCTCCAGAATGGCTAATTTCCCTTACCTACTGAGTCCCTCAGCCGCTTTGCTGGATTTCTAGTATTTATTTTTTTCACCTGGTAAGAGTGTGAACCTTTTTTCCCACTCTGTGTTTTTGGCTATGTGTTGTACATGTTTGTGCTCATGGACTATGGAGTCTCACCTACTCCATAGGGACTCCATTACACACAGTACTCCATTTTACTGTCTGTCACAAAGCACCTTTAGTGCAGTGACACAGGGTTGTCTTTTTAGACTTCCCACTTTAAACTCCATTTTCTGGGACTGACTACTGTCTCCCAGAACATGTAAAGTTGCCATTGACTTTTACTAGTCTTTTTAAATTTACAGACTCGATACAAACTATCTTCCATAGAGTACTGGAAGGGTTAATAATTATTCCTTTTTGTGTGTTTCTCATGGAACATTATTTCGTTCCCCTTTCTCTAAGATTTGGCTAGTGGCAGTGGTATCTACCATTTTTATTTTACCGCGAGCTATGAAAATAGCCTTGGTTCTGTTAGAGGCTATGGTGGTAGCCTCAAACTTTAATCAGCTTGGACCCCTTGTAATTTTATTTGCTTCCGGTTGGGTTTATTGGCCATTTCTTTTAGTAAAGGTATTTCTCATGTTTTACTCTGCGCGCCATACCATGTTTGGCTCCTGTGTTGCCCGTCCTTTGGCAAATCCTAGAAGCCCTCTATGGCGCCTGAGTGTCTGGATGGACAGGGTGTGAGGGAGAGGTTTGAGGCCCCCTGCACAGGGTCTCCTTGGAGACCCAAGTCGCCCTCTAGTTGGATTGGCTAGGTGACTGTCCTGCCAGGACAGCCACTCTACTGTGTGATTGACCGCCAGACTGTGTGAATGGGAGAAAACTGCTTAAAAGTAGGTCTCTGGGACTTGGAAGGCAAAGTCACCACTGGAACGAGAGAACCAACGAGGAGCTGAAGGACGACGACTGCTGCAACTACTGGACATCCCGGTGATGCCCTGCTGCAGGTCCGAATTGCCTGAAACTCTGACGACAGTGAAGATCTGCAAGGAGTCTTCTTCCCTTGAGCCTGGTGGGACCAACCAGCTCACAAAGCCCCTGGACCTCCTCTTCAGCCTGGTTGAATTTGCTGTGCTACAGGAAACTGGATACCAAGTGAGAGAGAGTCCATTTGTTCTTTTAAGGAGCTCACCTTTTATTAGACGCTTTGTTCTGCTGCTGGCTTCTTCCCTGGGCAGTGCAGGACCCTCCAGTCTTCCTCCTTCTTGTCAGTCCGACAGTCGCTTCAGGAGCCGTGAGTCTGCAGGAAATGCCAGCAACAACCGCTTCAGCTGCAGCATTCTTCTTCATCTAAGGTACTGTTCAAATCCAGTCGTTCGTTCCGTCCGACTGCGGTGAAAGTGTATTAAATCTTTCGCCTCTCTGAAGGCTTGTCCTTCTCCACTCTTTTGAATAACCTTTCCTTCGACCAACTTCGTTTTGAACTCTTGGCAAAGACTTAACCGCAAACTGCTCTGAACTGTGTGATCCTCTGCAAAGACTCTGAACCATTAACATCGGCCCAGGCCTATTGATCTGAATCCTAGTTGTAGTCAGCCTTTTCTAGATTGCCCTGCATATTACTTGTTGGTGTTGTTGATTTTTGATAAACTTGTTCTTTCCCTCCCTTTTTAAATTGCTGGAGTGCCATTTTGCTTGCACTTCATTTTGAGCTTAACCTGTCCAGAATTGATTGGGTTTCTGCTGCTTTACATTAGTGAACTGTTTTATAACTCATGGTGTAAATAAATGTAAATTCTTTTACGGTTCATCAAACTAAAATGGGAGATGTATATATGGCTTCCCTGGACCTCTCTAATGCCTTTGATGGGGTATTAGAGCAAGATTGTGGACAAAAATGTTAGCTATGAATGTTCCACGCAAGATTGTCCAAATCTTGGCTCTTTTACATAGGAATACCTCCGTCAGGGTACGTTTATCTCAAGAAGGTTCCCTATCCGATCCTGTTGATACTGAGGTTGGGGTCAAGCAGGGCTGTTCCCTTGCACCTACGCTCTTTAACCTGTACGTTAGTGATGCGGAGGACATGTGGCAGGGCCCTTCCATTGCTCCGGTCAGGTTGGGTAGCTTGGCTATTGAGTGGATGGCCTTTGCAGATGACTTTATCCTTTTTGATCGTATCCCGAGAGGCCTTCGCAGAAGGATGGATATTTTTTACCAATATGCACTGGCGAATAATCTTTCCCCCAACGCTTCGAAATCCCGAACGATTGTAATTTCTAGGAAGAGAGTGGTCAAACCATGTATCTGGAAGATGGGAGATAATTCGGTGGAACAGGTTCAGGCCATAACCTATCTAGGTTATAATTTTTCCAAACAATCAAGCCTAAAGATGTGGAAATTGAATCTTGGGGATAAAGCAGCTAAACTAAAAATTGAGATGAAATTTCTGAGGGCAAAAGTATGTAAATTCTCGCTCCTGCCTATTAGACGTTTCTATCTTGCGAAATGTGAACCGGTTCTTTTGTACGGTTTGGACATCTGTTCAAAGGACTTGAGTTCCTATCTAAATGTGATCCAGGGGAAACTGTGGAAGGAAGTAATGGGCCTTTCTAGCGCAGTCCCATTATTCGGCACGAGTTATGTCTCATATCACTTAAAGCCAGATACTTGTGGAGGCAACTCTCCTCTTTTAGAAAAATACATGACCCTCCGATAAACTCCTTATATGAGCTGGTGAATAAGGTAGTCAAATCGGGGGCTGTACTATCTATCAAGAGTTTTAGCGATAGAATGTTTTCTCTGTTGGAATCGCTGGGACTTTGCTTCGATGATTTGATTCAACGACCGGGATTAGTTAAAAAAAATGTATTTAGGTCAGACTGGGTAGACACAGTAAATGATATAGAGTCCCATGTAACCTACAAGGAGTATGCTAAATTTTTGCATGCAAGGGAATCGATTCCTCTATATATTCAAAAATTTCCTTGCCAGAGGGTGAGAACCACATTTATGCGTTTCAGACTTAACCAGATGCCCACCCTAGAAAGAATCTACCATTGGACCCATAATGAAAAAGGGTCGAATGAAAATTCTAAAAGTCTCTCATGTCGATTTTGTGGAGCCACTGACATGACAGAAACACTTAGGCACCTTCTCCTTACATGCACCCATTTTGGGACTAAACAGTCTCTCTACTTTACAGATAGATTTGATGGGGATTGGGAAATGTCGAAGAATCTGTTCTGGAGTCGCTGCATGTGGGGTGTAAATATCTCCCTAATCCTCGCATTGAATTCACTCCTACTTAATATACAGGAGGAACTGGAAGTAAAAAATAAGGAATTCAATGCGTAGAGACTAGAGTGGATCTATGGTATATGAAATGATCTACGGTATATGAAATGTAAACTGTATATAATACGTATGGAATTTGATTTTATGTCTGGGAACGATTTTAAAGGTTGATAAATGCGTTGAAATTTTTGTATATATAGATATTTGTATATTTGTATATCTGTGCATAATATGAAATGTACTTTTCTTATTTGTTTGTAATGCACATTATGTTGTATAAGGTTTTATGTAAACTAATCATACAACAATAAAAAAAAAAAATGTAAATTCTTTTACTCAGAAACCTTGAATCAGTGTTTGCTTGAACCATAGTCATTGGTGTCCTTTGTGTAACTTCTGTTACTGCTCACTGCTACCACTTTACTGTGTAGTACAGGATTGTACCAAAGGTGAATTTATACCTGCACTTGTAGTCTTAATTATGTGTGGTGTTCCCAAAGGGTACTGCATATGATTCTGCCCAACACTGGTGTACAGTGGTAAGGATAAATTATAGTGATTACACTTAGAGTGCTGCTATTACCTTGGCTCAACAAACCACAAAGCTAAACACCACTAAAAGCACATTTTAATCATGTCTGATATGGAAAGCTACAGTCAGG
This sequence comes from Ambystoma mexicanum, assembly GCF_040938575.1. Lineage (NCBI taxonomy): Eukaryota > Metazoa > Chordata > Amphibia > Caudata > Ambystomatidae > Ambystoma > Ambystoma mexicanum. The sequence continues at coordinate 342,899,049 of NC_090923.1, read as the reverse complement.
AGACCCTCCTTAGTTACACTGTTGATTATCTGAAAAATCTGTGTAGAGAAGGGAATCTCTCTGTTAAAGGCAAAAAATCTGAATTAATTGAAAGGTTGTTAGAGAAACAAAGTCTGGGGAGTGGGTCTGAAATACCTAACCCCCCCAGCAAATGTGGAAAATAATGAGGATGATAATGTGTCATATATTATTGTATTATTGATGAGCTAGATGAGGCAGATGTGTTGGCCCTGCTGCTCCTCTGCTTGTTCAGCAACCTCAACCTTTGTCCACTGGGACCCCTAGTGCTCACTTTACTCTTGAGATAAGTCTGGCTGCTCAGCCATTGCTACCGCTTTACTGTGTAGTACAGGCTTGTACCAAAGGTAAATTTGTACTTGCACTTGTAGTCTTAATTATGTGTGGTTTTCCCAAAGGGTACTGCAAATGATTCTACCTAACAGAACTCACTGGTCCCAATTCTCAGGAAGGATGTCAGACCTACAGATTCCGAGCAGAGTCTCACATTAACTTCGGTGGTGGCAAAAGAAGAACCTTTTTGGCACCCATGGGCAGAGATAACAGTAGTGACGGACGCCTCACTCACTGGGTGGGGAGCCCACGCCAACGATCTGACAATCAGCGGTCGTTGGTCTCCATCGGAGTACAAACAACACATCAACGTTTTGGAGCTGAGGGCAATCAGACTAGCACTGAAGGCCTTTCTGCCATCTGTACAGGGAAAGAATGTCCTGATAATGATGGGCAACACAGTGGCCATGTACTACCTCAACAAAAGAGGAGGTGTAGGGTCACTACTACTGTGCAGAGAGGCAATGCAGCTCTGGTCCTGGGCATTACAAGAAGGGATCTCCTCATCAGCAGTTCACCCAGCCGGAGTGGAAAATACGGCGGTGGGCGCTCTGAGCAGGCAGAGCACAGTCTCCCACGAGTGGAAACTAGCTCAGGAAATCCCTCAAGAGATCTTCGCTCTTTGGGGAACCCCTCAAGTGGATCTGTTTGCGACCAATGTCAACCGCAAGTGCGTACTGTTCTGCTCCAAGGATTTTCCCCAAAGAGGAGCTCTAGGAGACGCGTTTGTGGTGAACTGGAAGTTTCCACTTCTGTATGCATTTCCTCCAGTCCCTGTCATTCATCACGTGTTCAGACAAAGTTTGGGAAATCCATGATTAATTGCTCCGGATTGGGCCAGGAGGACGTGGTACCCGGACCTTCTGGACATGTCCATCTGCCCTCCAATTCGTCTTCCACAAAGAGAGGGCTTTCTCTCGCGAGAGGAAGGTCAGGTACTCCATCCAGAGATTAGGATGCTCAACCTTCATGCATGATTTCTGAGAGGTTGAGATACAAGGATTGGGACCTCCCGATGATGTAATGGTGAATTTGCTTTCGGCCAGAAGACCAGCAACTAAGTCTCTGTACCGCTGCCATTGGAACAAATTCTGCAACTGATGTAGAGATGAGAATGTTGATCCATTTAAATGTAATACTCCTATGGTGTTATCTTTTTTGTTACACCTAGCTAATCTGGGGCTCCAGATTGGTACTATTAAAGGATATCTGGCGGCGCTCTCTATATTTAAGTGCACTTCGGAGGAAGTTTCTTACTTCAAAATACCTCTAATAATGCAATTTCTAAAAGGATTGACAAATGTTTTCCCTCCAATCCCTTTTCAACTCCCAGTTTGGGAACCCAACGTGGTGTTGAAATTCATGATGTGTGCTCCTTTCAAGCCTATACACTCCTGTCCTTTGAGGCTACTAACCTTGGAAACTATCTTCTTAGTAGCCATTGCATCTGCCCGAAGGGTGAGTGAGCTTCAGGCTTTATCCTGCAAGCCTCCTTACACTATTTTTTAAAAGTCCTTAAGGTAAAACCCACTTTTTTACCCGAAATTGTCTCTGAATTCCATCTGACTCAGAAAATGACATTACCTTCTTTCTACCCTACTCCGCACCCTGGGTAGGAAGAGGAGAGACTTCACAGACTTGACCCTAAACGTGCACTAAGCTTGTCTATCACCAGAATGGCAAACATTAGACAGGATGACCTGTTGTTCGTTGGCTACTCAGGCCACAAATTGGGTATGGCTATTACCAAACAAACATTGTCCAGATGGAAAATATTAGCAATATCTGAACGCTACAGACTGGCAGGAAATGATCCTCCAGAATGCCTTCGGGCTCATTCAACTAGAGTCATGGCAACTTCCTCTTCATTACATAGGGGAGCCACCTATAAAGGAAATTTGTGTGGCTGCCACCTGGTCATCCGTACATACTTTCACCAAGCCTTACAGTTTAGACTCTTCCTCAGGCCAAGAACATGTATTTGGTAAAGCAGTGTTGCACTCTGTGCACACGCAACCATGAAAATAAATGAATTGTCATAAAAATTCTGACTCCCTCCTCCAGAAATGCTAGAAACTGCTTTGGAAGTGTGTCAAAAAATAAGGAATACGTAGGAGGACACAATACCCCGCAGTAGAATTTCCTTTGCAATTATAGTCTGCGCTCTCTCAGGAGGAGTAACTGTCGGGTATGGGATGAATCCTTCATTCGTAAAAACAGAACTGAAGCCAACGGGCGCTGTGCGTGTTATTTATACCATCAGTGACGTCGACATCGAGACAGAGGATTCCGAGGGACATTGAGTTGACAGGCATCGTCGCACAGCGCCCCCTGCTGAATTCTTTTTTCAGAAGCAGCTAAGCTCGATATTGGAAATATCGAAAGATAAAGAATACGTGGGAGGAACATCCAGTGGAAAGAACGTTACCAGGGTTAAGTAACTTGTTCATCTGCATCTCCATCCAACAGGTGTCTCTTGGGAGGACCCCTATTTTTCACTTATGGTCTGATTCGTGCACGAATATATCCTATCAGGCATGTTGTTTTTGGGGCATGCATTACACTCTTGTGATGTCTTGCATTTCTGATCCTGTGTCAGGGGTTTGTGGAGTTGGTGGTACTTTGATCGCACACTAATGAGCCTCATGAGGTTCTATGTTTATCTTATGGCATCCACCACTTGTTTGAAGGTGGTCCGCTTTCTGGCAGCACCTATCTGAGTGCCATCAGTGCTATCTGCACACAAACTCTCAGCAGCATCTGCACTTCACCTCTGTTTCTCTGCATTTAAAGTCTGCAAGTGCCAGTGCATCCCTTGGGTTCTTCTTTTCCTTCTACCCTCTGTAGGGCTTTAATAATGAGTGTGTTATGCAGTCATCATATGTGACATGGACCCTGCCTTATGCCCTTGCCCTGACCGGGACAGTGTAGACTTGTTTCTTCACCCTTTGGGGCACATCATTTTCCTCTCTTTTCACATCTGGCTCAAAGATTTCATGCTCACTCCACTTATTCAACAATGCATTCATGTCTATCCTGTGCCCGGCGCAGCAGTCAAAACTGCAACTGTCCTTTACTTAATACTCTCTTGTCCTGTCTCTGTGTCTCAGAAATTGACAGTAGTTGCCAGTTCTAATAGACACTTCAAGAACTGCATGGTGCCATGCTAGGTTTCATTTGATAGAACGGTTTTACATTTTCCCATTCTTTTGCTTGGGACACAGCATCAATTTAGACATAACAATAAATATATTTACTCTGAACCAATCACTGAATTGCATTTTATGTGCTACTGGAAATGTTTCACCCTTGTTATAATGTGCGTAATATATTTTGTACATTCATTTTTTCAGCCGGCTGATATCACAATTGTGAAGGCAATGAATAATCCTCCATCTGGGGTCAAACTAGTTATGTCAGCTGTCTGTGTCATGAAAGAGATAAAACCTGAAAAAATTATGGATCCTGCTGGCACCGGGCAAAAGGTAAAATCTCTTCTACAATGAATGCATGTTTGATCTTTTGTATTACGTTTCTTCAAGGAAATATTAATATATTCCAGTATATGAATTAGCACTCATAATATGAAAACTGTGCAGATGCTTTTATTATTTGGAATCTATAATGGAGCATGTTAATGAGCTATGGCTATACATTCATGAACTACAAAAACAAGGGAACCACAGCATCAGTTTTTCTTTAAGAGGAGTGCAGAAATCAGTTGTAAAAAAATGATGGGATAAGGGAAAGGTGAAAGAGAGAGGGAGCGAGAAAGGCAGAGCAGTTTATGGGTATTTATTGCAGATAAGGGGTGTGCCAAATAGTTTTTTTTACCATTTGCATGCTTTATCTGGACCTTATAACTTGGATTTTGTAATCCACTTAGGCAGCAGATAAGGGGATTAAATATCCTATTTGCTCCCATGGCAAACCTAAAAGGAGACGAGGGGATAAGAGGTGAAGCAAAGACTTGCCGGCAAACTGTGGATGAGCATTCGTATGATGAGGTCCTCTACCTGCTTCAGGGGAACAACCAGGGGATATATTTGTGTCTGTAGTGTCGGAAGTGGCTGCTTGTCTCTCGGTCTGTGAAGCAGTGTGGTTTGACACGTCTCCTTGCACGTTAGTTGCTTTCCTCTAACTCCTCAAGCCTTCCTGCTCGCCGCCGCTACTGTCAGAGAAAGAGCTCCAGGACCCCTACGAGCCAGGCAAGGCTAGTGAGGACTGAGGAGTGTGGCAAGCAGCTGGTGGCTGCTGGTGGCAGCGTTCCACGAATCTCCCTGGAATTCCGGGGGTACAGGTCAAATAAAAATAAAATATTTTTAAAAAATTAGAAAAAGGACCGACTGTGGGAAAACCCAGCGATCATACTGGAGAACATGGAAAGTACACCATCCATACTACATGCAACAGAAACCAAGATGGTGCCTATTTGGTTCCGTTTATTCCACTTCTGAGAGCGGGTCTAGTTTATCTCAAGATGGCGACCTCCTCACGCCAAACGCTATATCTGTATTGTTATGATGCAAATAGGTGCGTCGCTACTCGCTCCACACCCTGTGCAGCACTTAGCAGCTCTCGCTCTTACTTATTGCAAACCTTTTCTGTCTCCATATTCCTGACTACGGTCTTTCCTTTCTTTCCTCCGTTATATCCTCCTTTTGTTCCTCCTCTTTCCCACGGCTGTTCCCTTCCTCAGCCGCTTCCTTCCTTCCGCTCTTCGACCTCACCGGGAGCCTCCTGCCCCGTTGAGCGTCCTGTTGCTCAGCCTCCGCTCTGGGCTCCGTGCAGCCCCGTTGGGCCTCCTGTTGCTGAGCCTCCACTCTGGGCTTCGTGGAGCCCCGCAGAGTTTCCTTCGTGCACGATTGCTCTACTTTCGCTCCGGGTGCCGTTTTGCCCTGTTGAGCGTCCTGCTTGAACACTAATTCCTGGATTCCATCTCCGAGCTGAAATTCAACTTCTCCTCCAGTGCCGTGCAACTACTTTCCCAGTCTCATGGTATTCGGCTACGCGGCTCCTTGTTACAAGATAACTTCTGTCAGCTGGACTCTTCTAGTCATGGCACAAGATCAAAGGACTTTAAACTGCAGCCTTACCACACTTGATTGCCTACATTGGAGGATCCCTGAAACATCATTAGGTTTTATTCCCCGGCGGATTTACCGAGGGTGTCGCCCACGAGGCGTTTGGAGCCCAATCATTGGTCTCTTCAGCGCCTTCTGGGAGGCACACCACAACTTCTATACCACAAGGACGAACCGAGAAGCCAAAGGAGAAAGACACTCAGTTCTGTGAGTACCATCTTTATACATTATTGAGAGTCTAAGACCAAAGCGTTTGCAAGGAAGACTCTAGGGGTGAGTCCCGTGAGCTCAGGTTACAAGGTGGTGAGTGCATACTGCACCCCGCCTAGCCCCTGGTGCGAGGCGGCCTCCCCTATTCTTTCCCTCTAGCTCCCTCCTACTTGCTACACACCGAAACCTAGCCCCTGGTGTGAGGCGGCCTCCCCTATTTTCTCCCAGTAGCTTTTGCCTACTGGTTACACACTGCAACCTCTGTGGATCCCCTGGTGAGGGGGTGTGTGTGGGGAGTGTTGCCCGCCCAGCAATTTTGATTGCTCAATTGGGGTGGGCGGGTGCTTCTCTCTTTCAACGCTGCTCCTGCACTCCTAATTAACAGGGGGCTGCCTTACGGATACCAGACACTCCTTTCTGGGGAGATAAATTCTTGCTGGGTGGTGACTGTGGGCGTTCTGCCTTTAAACCGACTCTGGTTTACAGCCTTACCTTTCTTACCCAGTGGAAATAGGTAAAGTGACAAGTGTGATGCCCAATTTAAGGAGTGGCTTTGGCTTTTCCAAACTGAGCTCTGGGTGTTCGAAGTGAGGAGATAGCGGCATCCGCTTGGCCCACTGATGTGGCCTTGGTGACAACGGAGGACTTAACCTCTGGCTCTGTAACAAGGAAAGGTCAGGCTTTTCTGTCTGAGAAAAGGTCAGATGTGGGGCTTATGAAATGTATACTGACCGATCTGGGGGCCCAAAGGATGTCATCGTTCGCTCCCCCTGTTATGGTTACAGGGATGATCGTACAATTTCACGCCTCTACACCAAAGCAGTTAAATTTGGGTGCAACTAAAAACCACGAGCAACATAATAGTTGTATATCTAAGACCTTCGGGACTGATGCTAACCCGTCCATTTTTGTGTTTGGAGATTTGTCTAAAGTGCACCAAAAATCGGCAGGACCGAATATCCATTCGCCACATGTACAATCTGCCCTTGAGTATAATCTAGGAGTTGGTGGTGGCCATGGGCCGTGTGACGCATGTTATGACAGTGAGCTGCTTGTCGATTCATTCCACTTACTCTCATCTGCAAACAAAGGCCTACTCAGAGATATTACTGATCTGGAAATGGCTTCTGTACAGGAGGATCTGACATCACTTAAAGGAAAGGGTAAGCATTCTGGAGATGCTGCTTTTTGTGGGAATGAAGTAATTCACCCTATGCGCTATTTAGGTGCATTAAAGACTGAAGTAAAGGAACGTACTTTGGACCTTTCTACTGTTGCTAACAGCGATGACTTACATGGCCCATCTGTGCCAAATATTCCTGGTCCAGACTGCTCGGACATGCGGCCTGATATAAAGGAAAGTCAACAATTTGGCAACTTTGAATTGGGGTTATCCTCTCTCTCTCTCTTTAACCACAAAGGTCCTAAAAAATCCTATTGAAAGGTTTCAAGCTCCTGCTCTCAACATTGACCCCATTGACCTGATTAACCCCGCAACAGCGAATGAAGATCAGTTGATTTCGAGCCTGATCTCTTGGCTCTCAAACACAAGATTCCTTGTTAGCCAACCTTCAATTAGTCTGAATCTCGCAATAAAGACCTTGGCAGACACCCACCAAAACATAGGAGGGGTTTTAGTGGGTCAACAGTCGGCATTTAGCAATTTGATGAATCATATGGCTTACCTGGAAGGTTTCACCAAAGGTTTTATGATACCTAAGGAGGACTTGGTGGGGGGGGGGGGGATCAGGGGGTATACAAGATCTAGTGTTGGGGAATTCACAAAAATTGACAAAGTTGGAGGAAAGGTTGTGCTCCCTACATGACATCCTATCTACAGGGGAAATTGTACAGATTGTAGGTGTCAAAGGTGGTAGAGCTGTGCTGAGGGTTAATGAGGAGTTGCCTGAATCTTCTAGAGTGGTGGCTGCGGGTCAATGTGCTCCCAACACCTCTGTGCTCTCGGCTACACCCAATAGTCCCACTACTTTAAATGAGGCAGCTGCCAGTCTGGAGAAACAGGCAGGGGTGTCCCAGATCCCAAAGGTGTCGACAGATGATGTGTCTGACATGGTGGAACAAGAGGCAACTACTGTACTGAAAAGTGAGTACCTCATTGTCAAAGGGAAATAATGCTCACAGAAAAAGAAACACCAAAAGAAAACAAACAATATATCAACTGTTAAGTTAAGGGGGCACACTGCGTCACTTAAAGGAATATATAAACTGTCTAAAGTGGCTGAGCTGTGTGACCATGACCCTGAGATAAGTCATGGTATTCAGAAGGGGAGAGTGAACCCTGGGGGGCGGGGAGGGGAGAATGATGCTGTGTCCAAGGGAAGGTGGGGGGACTCATCTGGTAACAAACGCCCATTCATTTACACCGGACGGGACAGTAGAACAGCCGACATGCAGTTCTGGTGAAAGAGCTGAAGGGGCTTTGAAGAAGAGTCATGAGTCCCAGCTTAATAAGTCTAGCACTGGGACAGATGAAACTTGACCACTGGCCAATGTCTGTGATCCTACAAGGCCCAATGATCGGCCTCACACCAAACTAACAAAGATCACCTAATTTGGGAAGATCACAAACAGACCATATGCTCGGGTGACTGTGGCTAGTCGGACCACAGAACTGGATGGTTCTTCCAACTGCACCCCTTAGGGCTACCAGTAAACCATTTGGTGAGGAAAGCTTGGAGGCAATGTAATCTCCTGCCAACAACCAGTGTGCAGACGAGTCAGTACAGTGTCCCTCAAAAATATTGTGGTGGGAGTCAACAAAACAAAGCAGCGATTATTCTAGGCTCAACAGGACCAAAGTTCTGGCCATTTTCAAACAGATCCCTCAGATGAGGTCAATTACATCTGATGATATTGACAGAATTTCCCTCCCTATAGTAAATAACGAACGGATGGTGAGCTATTTCCATTCTGAGATTGTATCAAATATGGTGTAGGACCAGCGGGCGAATCTGAAATTGTTGGGATATGATCTGATTGGCCTTAAAAAGGCTGACGATGATAAGGTGTTTCTGGCTTTCAAGCGCAATACTCCCTATATGAAGGTCCTGGGTGAGGGCTGGATGGAAGGCGCGAAGTGGGTGAGCGATCATACCACACTAATTACGAGTCTTCTCCAAAATGGCCAAGACTGGTCTTGGGTGGGAGCTGCACTCAAAACCATTGAGGTTTTTACACAAGGTTTGGGTCAATCCTAGCAAGACTACAGTGGAGCTCATCACATGGAATGTCTGTGGTAAGGGGAATCTATTTACATTCTGTGAGAACCCTTCCAGGGTGGGAGTTCACAAAATCTACATGTTTCAGGAGACCATGGCAACTGCCCACTTTGACTTAGATGGTTACGACACTTTCACAAGTTCAGCTGTTAAGGGTGAATTGGGTCGTCCTAGGGGCGAGCTGGCAATGGACATTGATCGCAATCTAAGTATGAAATGTGAACTTATATTCCACTCAGAATGGATACTGGCCATGGTGTTAAACCCGCCCACCCAACTGTCCATATTGCTTATTAACATCCTCTCCTCTTCCTCTCCTTTATCTCGATCTCTAGAGTTCTTCAGGGGTCTAACCTCTCCCCCTGGCTGTTCAACCAATACCTGGCACTTCTTGCCCACCACATTGCCGCGCTTTGCCCCAACTTCCATTGCTATGCGGATGATACTCAGCTCATTTTCAGGCTACCCCCAGACACCTCTTCTCCCTCTCTCATCTCTGACTGTCCGCCATCCAGGAGTTGTGTGCCGCCAGTGATCTTTGCCTTAATGCCAGTAAGATCGAGATTCTCCTCATCGGCACACCCGCTCCCTCCTTTCCTGTCACTCTATGGCCGGCCTCTGCTGGCTCTCTTCCTGCTCCCACCTGTGAGGCTAAAAACCTTGGGGTCATCTTCGACTCCACACTCTCCTTCTCCCCTCACATCTCTGATGTCTCTAGGAAGTCACACTGCCAGCTGCACCTCCTCAGAGGTATTCTTCCTTTCCTCGCCTTCCTCCAGAAGCTCACTTTCTCCAGAGCACTGGTTCTCTCCAGGCTGGACTACCGCAACAGCCTCTTTCTGAATCTGCCTGCTTCTTTCCACTCTCTGCCCTCTGCAACTAAGAAAGGCTAATACTCAAACCCCTGAAGGGCCGGAAACACCTTGGTGTAGACCTTGACTTGCTGAGTCATAGTGAAAAACACTCACTGTTTTTTCCTGTAACTGTATCCATTTGTTCTTTGTTCACATTTGTTCACTTGCCATGACCCCTGCCATGACGAATCGCGACAGTAGGATTTGTATGTTGTAAATTCTATGTATTCAACTCTAAGTCATGTATCTTGGAGACATATTTGGTGCAATTCATTCTGCCTTATCAAAGATAATATTGCTGTTCTGTGTGGTGTCTCTCAGTAGACATATGTATATAATTGTTTCAGAAGTAGAATGAAAAATGTTTGGAAACAATGAAGGGGTCTGATCATTCTTTTGACCCGGGAAATTTGTTTACCCCATGTGCTTAAAAGTGGTGGGTGGTATAGTGTTCTTCTCTACCGACCCATTAAATTGTGTCTGATGACAATTTAGCCCTTCTGGGTAGAATAGGGTAATGACCAGGAGCCCTCCTTTTGATCAGGTTGCTACTATTGAACCCTCTCTGGCACATGGCCAATCTTTTTAATTATTTTTTTAATGAGAAAATTGAACTAATTAAAAATTATATTGCAACTGAAGCTCAGATCATAGTCTCGAATTTACCAAGACAGGTGAACGATCAGTTCTTAGTGGGACCAACTCAGTTACAGACCATGAGCTCATCGGTTCGTTTTGATTTTCATCAGGTATTGCATATTCGCTATTTAAAGTGTTGAAACCCACTAATGACTCCTTATTTCGTTTGCCCGCTTACGCAGCAAAGCGCTTTTCCCTGGAAATAACACCATTCATGACTACATTTATTAATAAATCCCTGAACCAGGGCATAGTATCCCAAAGACTAAAACACTAAATTTTGACTCCATTATTGGAAAAACCTACTCTGGATCCAGAGACTCTCCAGAACTATTGACCTATTGCGGTACTCCATTGGCCCGCAAAGATCCTTGAGAAGGTAGTCACCTGCCAGCTGCAGGATTTTGTGGAAAGAGAGTTACTGCTCGACACTTTTCAGTCAGGTTTCCGACCTAAGTTTGGAACTGAGTGTTGGGGAGAATTCTCAATATGTGCTAATTTCCCTTACCTTTTGAGACCCCCAACAACTTTGCTGGATTTCTAGGATTTGATTTTTTCACCTGGGACGAGTGAGAGCCTTTTTTCCCACTCTTCCATGTATTTTGATGTGTGTTTTACTTTTGTGTTCTTTGGTTATGGAGTTTTAAAACTACTCCATAGGCATCATCTTTTTCTGTGTGTCACACAGCACCTTCAGGGCAGTGGCACAGGGATGTCTTTCAGACTTCCCAAGGTTTACATACCTTCTCTGGGACTGACTACTGTCTCCCAGAGCATGTAAAGTTAAATTGGCTTTACTAGTCTCTTTAATTTACCGACCCAACACACACTATCTTCCTATAGAGTGCTGGAGGGGTTGCCTAGCTTACCCTGAGTCAAAACACTCATGTAACAGTCAAATGTTACCCTTTCCTACTTTAAATGGCTGGTTGCAGTGGTTTAGATCAAACTACCATGGTTTTTCCCGACCGCTAAAAACAGTAGCTAGAAATCGGGTCAGCCATGTTTGTCAATATGGTGCCCAATACATATCTGTAAAAACAGACTCCGGTCATCTTTTTTCGCCATTTCTTTTAGGAAAGGTCCATCTTGTGTTTGTCTCTGCGTGCAAAACCAGGTTTGGTCCCTTTGTTTGTTGGCCTTTGGCGGGCTTCAGTGCTTAAGCCCTCCTCTGGCGCCAGGGTGTCTGGTGTGGACAGGATGTGCGGGAGGTGCCCGAAACTCCCTGTGCTTAGTCTCCTAGGCAACCTGAATGCACTCTGGTGTGATTGGCTGGCTGGCTGTCCGGCAAGGACAGCCACCCTGCTGTGTGAGTGACAGCCAGGCTGGAATTAATGGGGGAAAACTGTTTAAAACAGGTCTCTGGGACTTGGAAAGCAGATTCAACCACTGGAACGAAAGAACCAAAGACTAGCTGAAGGAAGAGGACTGCTACAACTCCTGGACGACCGGTGAAGCCCTGCTGCAGGTCGGAATTGCCTGAAACTCCATCGACAGAAGCCCTTCAATGTTAACTTCTTCCCTTGAGTTTGGTGGGAACACCAACTCGGAAGCCACCTGGACACCGTCCCCATATGATTGAATTTTCATCAGAGTGCTGTTGAAAACCGGATAGCCAGAGGGAAGTAAACCATCTCGTGGACTTTAAGGCACTCACGCCTTAAACCGACGTCTTGCTAAAGCTTTTGGCCTCATCCCTGGGCAGTTCAGGAACCTCCCGACGTCCTCCTTCTTGTCCCCACGACTGAATCTCAGGAACAGCGAGATCTGCTCGAACTGCCAGGAACAACTGCCTCAGCAACAGCTCTTCTTCATTAACAAGGTACTGTGCAAACGCGGTCCGGAAATCTTTTCGGCCATCGAGAAAGTGTGTGAAACTTTCCTCAACTTCGAAGGCTTGTCCTTCCCTAAACATTCGTCAAACTTTTCGCCTAGCCAAATTCTTCTAATCTCCATGGCAAAGACTTAACCGTTATCTACCAGGACTGTGCTATCCTATTTTTTTTTTGTTTCATGTATATGGTTTACAAAAGAAACCTTTACAAATACATTGAATAAGAAGAAAAAAAAACATAGATTACAAATAGATTTCATTACACATATGGTAAAAGATACATAAAGACCCAAATATCCTTTTTCTAAGAATAAGAGACATAGCGCAAATCAATTAAAAAAATACAGTGCAAGTTAAAATTCAACACAGTGTTTAGTGATTAAAAAGCAGCTTCCCATTACGTATAGACAAACTTTAGCAAGAATGTCATAAAATATTTCAAATTATTAAATACATACATAATATAGTTGGTAATATAAGAAGTTAAAATTCATCATACAAGTTAATCAAAGGGAAGAGACATACAGATCCAATGATTTGATAAATCCTGCCACAGCAAGCCCATCTTTGATTTTAGAGATGGCAAGACACTTATACCAAATAAGGTTTTCTGCCCCCAGTAGACCCAAAGTGTTGAATCTACCTAAATAGATGTCCCTAGGACCTTTCAGAGCAACGCAATCTAAGAAGAAATGGCGTGTAGATTCAATTACCCCAGGAGTGTGACAGAAATGGCATGAAAGGTCCAAATCACTAATCTCCTTCCTTCTATGGAGGACTTCCCTACTAGGGAGGAGATTTATCTAAGCTTGAGGAGATTAGTGGAGGGTAGTGGCGATTAGGGAATTGAGTCAGTATAAAAGACAGGCAGCCTCTCTTCTTATGTTCAAATTGTAGGTCACTGAGGGATGGGTAAGCATGCAATTACTCCAATCACAGCTAAAAAGACATTCCTTAACTTTATTAGGGTTATTTAACAGGGTATCCCTATCAGTGGAGAGATCTAATAGCGTCTTGTCGCAGAGGTCACAGAATCTTGAAAGATATAGATTTTGGTCTAAGGATCCCTGAGAAAAGAGCGTTTTACCCACATCAGCATAGAGGGTATCGTGTTTAGGAGAGAGCAGGGCAGAAAAAAGTGTAAGAACTTCCCAAAGAATTCTAGCTTGCATAGAAACTAACCCCAGTTCATATCTTATGGCCACTATTGGGACACAATTAGGCAGTTTCATAACTTTTCTCCAATAGATACCCTCAAGGGTGTCCCAAAAGGTCAGGAGGTCTAAGTAGTGCAGTTCCATTCCATATATTAGTTTTGGGATCACCTTTCCCTTGAAGAAATCTACAATAGGTTTAAAGAAAAACATGCCATATTTATTGTCTAGCTTAATAGATTGAGAGATAAGCAGAAGTATTTTGTGTCTAAGGGAACATCTTAATTCAATGGCCGAAGGTTGGGCTAGAATAAGGAATCCCAAAAAGACAATTGCATGTGCTCTGATGATATTTTCACCACCAATTTTCCACACTGTTTTGTTCCCTTTTCTCCCCCTGGAGAAGACCATCGTTCAGGTTTTACTCGGGTTGATTTTTATCCCGTTAAGAGTGGCATATTCTTCAAATTTGCAGATAAGCCTCTGCAGGACAACTTTAGTGTGGTCAAAGAGAAGAAAATCGTCGGCATATGCCAACCATGAGAGCCTGAGATCCCCCAATTTTGCATTCACCATGCCTGTATTTCCAAGAAATACATCTGCCAGATAGAGGATAAAAAGGCATGGGGCTAATGAACAACTCTGTCTGACCCCAATTCGAGTCCTTATCCTTCTAGAGAGCTTTCCTTCAAGATCTATCCTAATATGGACCCCCGAGTTCTCATACATTGCCATGATTAAAGACAGAAAACCTGCCAGGATCCCCCACTTAGATAGTTTTTCCCACAGTCTCGACCTAATTCCAGATCAAATGCATTCGACAGATCAATTGAAGCAACATAGAGAGAACCACCGTATTTTCCCCAGGTTGAACTTTGTAGGGCAGTTAAATTGATGCCATTGAGATTGGTTGAATGGCCAACCCTGAAGCCTGTTTGTTGCTTTGGGAGGATATGACTTTCCTTAATCCAGACATTAAGGTGGGAGAGAAGCATGGAGGCAAAAAGCTTACAGTCCGCATCGATAAGAGAGATTGGTCTATAGTTCTTGACCAGAGTTCGTTGGCCTCTCTTAAAGATGGGGACAATGTGTGCGGTCTGCCAACTGGTTGGGACATTACCAGAATTAACAACATCTTGGAATAGCAGACACAAGAGTTTAGCCCAGATTTCTGGTTCCGCTTTCAATGTATTATTTGTTAGGCCATTAGGCCCGGGGGCCCTTGAGTTCTTAGCTTTGGCAATAAATATTGTCTCATAGTCAATGACGGGCTCCCAGGTATCATTTAGAGCATTCTCCCCCATTATACAGGGTTCTAGCCCCTCTCCCCTGTACCAAAAAGTTTGGTGTAGTGCTCTACCCATTGAACCTCTGGGATAGCATTCAACTGGTCAACCACCGCCACATCATCTTGGCTGGAAGAAATAGCCCAGAATGCCCTAAAATCTCTTTTTACAAGTACTCTAAGCATAAGCTCCACATCATTTTGTAGCAAACTAGATTTTCTTGATTTGCAGTAGTTTTTATATTTTGGGCGGATAGCTTTAATTTTTGTTTTTTTGTTATCCCAGTCAGTATCGAGAGCTTGAGCCTCTCTGATAAGTTTCCGAGTGTAGGCCTTTTCATTGGCAAACTCCTGATCAAACCTATGAGCATGAGATTTTTTAGAGATACCCTTCCTAAGAGAGTCAGAGATACTGCTGTGGAGAGCATTGAGAAAGCTATCAAAATACAGGGTGTTGAATACTGTAAGTTTCCAGCAAAGTGAGGTATGATTAAACAAAGGAATCAGTTTACAGTTGAGGAGATTGATATTGGCGGGTGACCAACGTACCCCTGTGCCTTGTCCCACATTTTAAGATTACGTGGCCCCCCAGCGGGCAAAAGCTTCATGGGAAAAGGAGAAAAAATGTAACCAATAGTGACCCATGGTCACTCCATGGGTTGAAGGAAACCTCAACCTCAGACGAAAGAGCGGACAGAGAGTGATCTACATAGACATAGTCTAAAGTAGACGTTGACAGACCTCTATGCTATGTAGGGCAAGGTGGGAGAGTAGCATCATAAGAGCCATTAAGACACATTAGACCAACTGAATCCAAAGTGAGATTCCACATTCTACCCCATACATATTTCTGGCCTCGCTGATTGTCATCCTCCAAAGCCAAACCCAGGTCCTCGTAGTTGGCCTCGGACGAAATAGAACAGTCGGAGTTAAAATCACCAGCCAAAATCAATTTCCCCCTGGGATATACAGATCTCCATGCAAGTACCATATCCGTTAGACTTTCCAAGAATGGCTCGAGGGCGGCAATGCCCTTGTGCCAATATACATTAATCAAAAGAAGGTTAACCAGTCGATCAAGGGAACTGACCTCCAGAGCCAAAATCCCAAATGGCGTGTCCACAAGGACCTTGTTCCTGAAGCCAAAGGAAGCTCTAATTCCAATGAGAAGGCCCCCAGAGGCCCTCCCTCCCGAGCTAGACTGTGCTATCCTATACAAAGACTCTGAACCATTGACTTTGGCCCAGGCCTATTGAGAAGAATTGCTGGTTGTAGTTAACTGAAACCCTTTGCCCTGCCTATGAATGAATTTGGGCTGTCTATTCTTATAACCTTGTCTTTTTACCCCTTTATTAAGTATCTGAAGTGCCATTTTGCTCCCACTTCAGGGAAGCTAAACTTGTTCATTTACTTACCGGTTGTATTTTTGTGGTTTCTAAGTGTGTGATATTGAGCTGCTTATGCTAGTGTAATGTTTTCAAACTGACTGAGTAAATAAATGTATATTCATTTACCAAGAAACCTTGAGTAAGTGTATATTTCAATCACTGTATTGGTTGGTCCTTTGTGTAACGTGTTTTACTGCTCACTAAAGTCTTAAGATAAGTCTGGCTGCTCAGCCACTGCTACCACATAACTGTGTAGTACAGGCTTGTACCAAAGGTGAAATTGTACTGACACTTGTAGTCTTAATTGCATGTAGTGTACCCAAAGGGTACTGCAGGTGATTCTGCCTAACACAGAGACAGCCCTATTGACAGTTAAGGATGACCCCTTTAGAGGCCAAAGACCGAGGCGAGCTATCACTGTTGGTGATGCTGGACCTATCCACTGCCTTTGACATGTTAACCATCACATCTTACTTGATTGATTGAGAGTGGTGGGCAGGGTCTCTGATCATGCCATTAAGTGGTTTTAATAATTTCTGACTAACCATCGGCAACAGGTTAGGCTGGGAGATTACACCTCAGACCCCACTAAGATGGGATGTGGAGTACAACAGGAGTCCTCACTGTCACCTTTACTGTTTAATCTATACCTGCACCCTTTGAAGGAGATTTGGAGGGGCCATGGATGCATTATCACTCCTATGCTGACGATACCCACATTTTCATCAAGATTGCACATTTTGATTAAGCTTTTTTTAAAATTACATATTGCTTAGAGGAAGTCACTCCAATGGGTGTCTAGTAATCGGCTCCAACTGAATGCATTTAAGACAGAGCTCATACTGTTTGGACCTAGACATCTACTTGCTGCCTTCAAGGAATTGCCTATCCCTACCCTCCTGGTCACCAAATTGGGGTTTGCCTCCAAGGTCAAGAACCTGGGTTGCATCTCGCAGGGTAACCTTGGCAGTGAAGGCCAGGTGGGAGCCAAGGTACAGGGAGTCTATTATTCGTTGAGACTCCCGCGGAAAGCCCTGCAATATATTCCAAATGAAAATCATATCTCGGCGGTGGGTGCTCTAGCCTAACGCCCACCTGGACTATTACAATAGCCAGCTGATGGGCATTCCGGCTAAAAAAGTTCAGAGGCTCCAAAAATCCCACAATGCGGCCATCAGACTGTTTTTTTCGGCTGGGTAAAACAGCCCATGTCTCTCCATCTCACTGTGCACTACACTGGCTAGCCGTGGAAGAATGCATTAATTTTAAGGTGGCGGCCGTATCTTTAAATGCTTGAACGTACTGGCCCCACCCTATTTCAGAGATAAGATCCATTGCTATCAACTATCTGGATGTCTAAGATCTAGAGATTGTCTACTCCTGATTAGTGCCCCTTTAGTATGCACCTTCAAGGGGAGACAGAAGATTTGCTGTTGTTGGTCCAAAATTGTGGAATACTATCTCCAGTGAAATTAGGACCCTTGGAAACACTATTATCAACTCTGCAAAGCCCTCAAGACATTTCTGTTCAGATAATATGTAATACCTCATCATAGTTGCTGATCCTGCTGCTGATACTGTTTTAGGCTCATCTCCTGTTTTGTATGATTTTTGTCCCAGCTGTGCCGCTATATGGTTTAGTCCGTCACAAGCACGATATAAATACTTCAAATACAAAGGTGATTGACTAGCTGGAAGTGATGGAACAGAGAAGGAAATCACATTGAGAGTTGACAGCCAGGATGGGAAGGAGGGCAGCCCTGCAGTTAAACAGAATAGGAAGGTTCTAGAAGGCCAGGTCAGCCCAAGGCAAGACCAGAAGGAGGGAAGAGGAGCAAGAGCGGCACAAAGAGGATACAATAACATCAGAGAGGTGAGTGGGGAAAAAGCAGCAGAGCCCCTGGACAGACCTAAATGGTTATCTCTCCACCTCTCCCTGCCAGCTACTCCCCCTGGCCAGTCTGCTAGTAGGACTAAATGCTGCAGTTATTTTTGGAGACCAGGACCCAAGAAAGCCTGCAATTTGTAAGTCATCTGAAGAAGGGTTTGTGGAAACACTTGTGTATAGGCACGTTATAAATGCCATATCATATCATATAACCCTTGATCCCATCACAACCAAAACAGAAAGGAAATTGTGTTAAACATATTTGATTTTTGCTTTGTATGATTGTTGCTTCACAATGTCCATCATGTTTTGTAAGATGGAGCGTGTGAAGGCATCATGAAGCCAGCCACAGACAACAGATTCAAGGTTCAAACCAAAAAACGTGTATTAACTTAAATGTTTGGATGGTTGAAGGCCTAACTTGCCCTATGCTATACTCCATGGTGCTCTTTCCTTCACCACATTACTTTCACACTATTCAGTATTGTTCAGTAATTATTTTTCATTGTATTTCACAAGTTTCGTTCTTTGCTTTTCAATATGTATTACATGTGCTACACACTATCTTGCCTTCCACTTATAGTCTTATCAAAACTTTACTTTAGTTCGGTATTCAATAGTTCTAAGTTCATGTTCTTTCACTTACAGTTTAACTTGCTCGTATGGTTCATTACAACCCTTCACTTTGGGTTCACTTTATCTTGCACGTCTCACTTCGTTCATTCGGCAATTACTCTTGCCCTGTAATATCCCACATGAGTGTCACGGTACAAGTGTTCCATTGTGTTCACTCATCGGTCCCTGCTGGCTCCTCCCGGCGGTTGCTTTCCTCTTCTTCTGCTTGGTATACATGTCTTTGTAGTATTGTGAGCTGCGCTCGCACTCCGGTATTCTCTCTGTGGGTTGCCGGCA